>NC_064291.1:2987644-3249898 GCF_019186545.1 Solanum stenotomum | reverse complement strand
ATATATATTATTTTAAAAGGGAGTTTATGCCCAAGTTGTACTATATAATAAATATAATATATAATATTCAAGAAAGTCCCAATCTTGAATATTATATATTATAGTTGGGTATAAACTTCCTTTTAAAAGTTCCACAAGTATAATATATAATATTTAAGATTGGGAAAAGTCCCAATCTTGAATATTATATATTATACTTGGGCTTAAACCCTTTTTATAATATAATAGAATATTTATTTAATTAATCATATATGAATATTTTAAAAATAATATCTTTTTATTTTACTTATTTAACACACATATACACGTATTGTCACATACTCCATTATTGTTTTATTTAATTTCCTCTTTTGGCTAAACCATGAGAAGTATCAAAAGGCCATGTTCTTGTTTGAATAGTATAAGAGAAAGACATAAATTCACCATTAAAGCTGTCTCGAATTTTTAAAAAGATACCTTAATTTTGTGGGTGTTTTATTACCCCATAAAACTATTTCTAACAATTATAAATACACCATTTTAACTCATTCTCACAGTAGCTGCAATCTCACGTATTGGGGGGCGCGTGAATGAAAAAAAATCACCCTCAAGCCAATCTAAAAATGTCACGTAGCAAGATTGTAAGCCTCCATTTTCTAAAAAAAGTTCAAGAAACAAAGAATTTCTTGGTCAATGCCTTTCATGGTGGTTGTTGAAGAACAATTTCATATTTACTTAAGAATTTAAGAAGATTTTATACGATTCCTAAGAGAAAATCTTTACTGTTATGTAAACAGTGAAAACGAAGGATTCCACAAAAATTTCATATCCAAAATCTTCCATTTTCCACCTCTGCAAAAACTCCATTTTAGCTCATTCCATCTTCGTCTTCTGCAACAACAACAAAAAATAAAGCTACAACGGTATGCCGCTAAAAGAACCCATCAATTGAAATTTCAAAATTATCTCAATGCCTTTGAATTCTTTCCTCAACAATGCAACAACCCATCAAGAACAATTTATATCAATTAAACCCAAATTAGTTAATGCACTCATTTACATTGAAGTTTTTGAGTTTGTACTCATAGCTTGCCTGTGTTTTTGAACTTGACCAAGAAGATTTTGAGGATCAAAATGTGAGTGAGTTAGGATTTTACCCAATTCGTTATTAAATCAGTAAGAAAAATAAAATTATATTATTTTATTTCAGGTGAAACACACGCACAAGCTATGAGATTATAAAAGCTGTAAAAAGGGTGTATTTATACATCCCTTAAAACACTCACTTTGATCTCAAGAAATCATCTAAAACCCAACACAACAAGAATTAGAATGAACTTCAAGAACACTCATCAAGAACTCATCAAGAACTCTAATCTATCAACTTCAAGACTGAAATTTCGCTGAAAATAACATGATTGGCATGTGGGTCAACTAACCCAACACTATGGAAGCTTACATACCTCTTAGGGATCAAACCCATGGCGACAATCCGCAACAACTCTCAAGAACGTCGACGAGCGCCCTCATCCTTTCTCTTTTCTCCTCTTCTCTCTTCTTCTTTTCTCTTCTTGAACTCTCAACTAAAACCCTAGGCGTAAACTAGGATTATAAAACTGAACCTAATCATATTAGACCCCTAAAATATTACTAAAAATGAATTAAATCTGATTAGGTAAGGGTCTTAATACCCCTCTAAAATCCGATTTTGACTTTCCTTAACTGGCAGCCTAACTTCAAAAGGTCATATATCACTCATCCGAACTCAAAACTTAGCAAACTCGGCTGCGTTGGAAAGATAATTCAAAGGTATTTCCTACGGTATATGGTAGCACACCTAACTCATCCAGAGATATGAGTTATGGTTGTTTGAAGTCGACCCAAAACTCATACTTAGCTTAACTTGCAAAATTTCAGATTTTGCTATTTACAATTTAATTCTTTTTGGAACTCAAGGTGCTACATCTAATGACCTTAATACTTAAGAAATTTTAATTCCTCGATAAAATCCTACTCACAACGAAGGATGGTTCAAGTCTTAGCTCAATTTTCTGAGGTGTTACAGATTCTTTTTGTGTGAAATCTTAAGGAATAAACTACTTGAACTCCACTTTGTTGGTGAGGATTCGATTCCCCATATAATAATCTCCTCACCATTTCCTCTTTCCCTACCCCCAATTTTGAAAGGAAAAAAAGAACCAATAATCGATAAATTAATATTTTAAAAATTTTACAATCCTTTAACATATTTACATTCTACAAATTAATAATCGATAAATTAAATCTCAAAATCAAATCGAACTGATCAATAGAGAGTCCTAAGCGTCACCACAAGTTTGTTTAGTATTTCTTTGTTTTATACTTATTTAAATTATGTAAGATTTTTAATTGCTTTAAGAGCCATAGATAATGTCATAATGACATGATCCAATTCCCAACCATTTAAAACTAAATGGACACATAACATCCCATTCCATAAAATATCTATTATTCTGTTCATGATTAGGATTTTGTTTGATTAATTAAATCTCAATCACTATATTTTAATCGTAACATGTGTCACTTATCTAAGTAAGAGTTTGGCAAGTGGAGATCTATGACAAGTAGAGATGAGAAAAGATAAAATTGATTCTGAATTATTTAAATCATATGAAGATATAGAAGACAAATCAAGAATACTATTACTGAATTAATGGAAATTTTGTTACTATGAAATTCATTTTTAAGATAAAGGACAAATTAGCTAGTATAGTTTGAAATGATCACAATATATAAAATGATTATTCAACATTAATGGACATATTCCGATTTTATTTTAGTTTTTGGACAATTTTATTAAATCATGCTCATAATCATAACAATACTAACACATGTAAAGGCATATGACATGTTATTCTATTAATTTTTTTTTATAAGAATTAAGTTTTGCTCTACTCTACTGTGATCCATCCTATTTAAATATTTTTATGTCCGCCTTATTAAGATTTTTTCTATTTTACCCCGTCGTAATTATCATTTTAATTTTCTAGTGATCAAAGTTAAAAAAAACTAAGAAAAAATCTTACAAGTAAATATTCAACATTAGTTGTTCTTCTAAGTTCTAACATATTTGACATGTTCCTATTTTTCCCCATCTATTTTTATTTTTACTCTTTAGTGATTAAATTTTTTTAAAAAAATCTTACAAGTGAATATTCAATATTAATTGTTTTTTGAAGTTTTAACACACATAGTTTTTACTCCCATCTTTCACAATTCCGAAGATATCTATTATAGGTAGTAAAATTATGAACTCCCCTCCCCCCCCGCCCCCCCCCCCCCCCCCCCCCCCCCCCCCCCCCCCCCCCCCCCCCCCCCCCCCCCCCCCCCCCCCCCCCCCCCCCCCCCCCCCCCCCCCCCCCCCCCCCCACACACACACACAACTGTCGCTCTTATCTCCATGATATTTATTTAATTAATCATTTATGAATATTTTAAAAATAATATCTTTTTATTTTATTTATTTAACACACATATACACATATTGTCACATACTCCATTATTGTTTTATTTAGTTTCCTCTTTTGACTAAACCATGTTCTAGTTTGAATAGTATAAGAGAAAAGACATTAAGTCACAACTTCAACTGAAGTTGTTTTGAATTTTTAAAAAGACATCTCAATTTTGTGGGTGTCCTATTACCTCAAGAAACTATTTCTAACAATTATAAATACACCATTTTAACCCATTCTCAGAGCAGCTGTATTGGGGGCGCGTGAATGAAAAAAAATCACCCTCAAGCCAATCTAAAAATGTCACGTAGCAAGATTTTAAGCCTTCATTTTCTAAAAAAATTTCAAGAAACAGAGAATTTCTTGGTCAATGCCTTTCATGGTGGTTGTTGAAGAACAATTTCATATTTACTTAAGAATTTAAGAAGATTTTATACGATTCCTAAGTGAAAACCTTCACTGTTATGTAAACAGTGAAAACGAAGGATTCCGCAAAAATCTCATATCCAAAATCTTCCATTTTTCACTTCTGCAAAAACTCCATTTTAGCTCATTCCATCTTCGTCTTCTGCAACAACAACAAAAATAGAGCTACAACGGCAATAGAATAACCACAAAATTAAAGATATCTTTTTGAAAATATGAGACAATTTTAATGGTGACTCTATGTCTTTTCTCTAATTATTAATACTTGGTATGCTAAAAGTTGGCTAGATTTGTTTTTTTTGCAACAAAACAATCGACAAAGCTATTGATAGAGTCAAATACGTAAGTTCGACTCAATTAATAATTATTTTTTTTTAAAAAAAAATTTATTTTATTTAATTAAAAAATAGCTCTTAGAGATAATATATTTTAAAAATTTATACGATATTATTTTAAACTTGGTATAATATTTAAGGGTTTTTCAAAAAAATTGTGATTTAAAATCATTATTAAATATTTATGTAACTAAAAGAATTTTCATTAGATGAAAAGAGAAAATTTTAAAAATAAATTATTTTTAATTACGGAAAAATTATACTAAAAATAAAAATATGTTGCATAAATTAAAATAGAAAAAATAATTATTAATTAAATAATCACGATAATAATCAAATCCAAACATGAGTCACTAAAATTTTCAGTCATCAAAAAGATACTCTTGATGTGATGTATGTTATAAAACTGAAAAATCGTCAAAAATATCTTTTGAATTATACAAATTGAATAAATATATATAATTAATAGTTTAATTTTAAAATATGTTTATTATCAATAATTTAATTCAGAAATATAATATAATGCGTAAAAAATGTCTTTTTCCTAATATATATATATATATATATATATATATATATATGTATATATAAATTTCAAACACATTTTATTCCTGAACAAATTATTACTTTCAAAGAATATTTTTCTTTTAAAATCATCTTAACTAATAAATAAATAATTAATTAAAAATTATTGTTAGAAAAAGAATGTGTCTAAAACGAAATGAAATAATATATTGAATTATTTGAGAAAAGGGTTTATTTGACTCATTAAATAATTAAAAAAAAATTAATCAAATTATTAACTAAAGTGATATTTTTTAAACAAATGACATTTTTGTTTAATTTCACATAGTTCAAAATATACTTTTTAAACTTTCTTCTGTATAATTGGTTAAATAAATGGTCACTGAAAAAATAGAACATCTCATTTTCCTATATTCAATAACTTCTCTTATAGTCACAACTATTATCATAGACGCTTACCACGTTCATTTTTGAAAATCCATGCCTCCTTTCTACTCGGTTACCACGTTCATTTTTGAAGTCTCATCCAACTCTTTTCCTCAAAATACCTCTAAAAATCCGATTTTCAACCCGAGTTTGAAAATCATTAATCTTGATTCACCTATATTAGATTCAAAACGAAAACTGTTCAGAACAAACAACAACATATTCAGTATAGTCTCACAAGCAGATAAGTCCTTATCTTGTGAAGGTACATAAGTTGTTTTTGATAAATCCTTGACTCAAGAATTGATCAGAGCCAATAAAGATAATAGCTGGTTACATCCTTTTTTTCCCTAGCTATTCGGGGTACATTGAGAAACCTGTTTTTTTTTCTTTTTAATTGAGAACATGTATGTTAGGGAGTGTTATAGTTAGAAAGTGTGGATTTGGAAAAATGTTGTCAAACGTTTTAGGCTTTGCTACAAGTGAGGATGCTAACAATTAGTTTAGATAGAACTATTAAATATTAATTCTAAGTTGTATGTCAAAATCTAGAGTCATCAAAAGATTCGTGAATACAAGTGTTTCGTATTTAAGGGGTCGTTTGTTAGGACGTATTAGAAAATAATAATACATGTTTTACTGATATATTATTCAATATACTTTTTCAATCTATGTAATACATGAAAAATCATGATATTCGCAATACAAGAGGTTTAAATGTATGTATTAGCATTAATACAATTGCCTCATAACCTTTTCCACACACATCCTTTATGTTATATTTGTGAAGGGTATTTTTATGAACAAATAAGTAATTTGTTTTAAAAATATGCCATGCATGTTTTAACAGTTTGTCAAGCTATCTGGCAAAGGAGAGTGTTAACGCATCTTCAACAGGAGCAGAATATTTTGCGATAATAAAGCAACGATATCTCCATAACAAAGAACCCAACATTACATAGAAGGATTAGTTACCATTAAAGTGTGTGATGTATTATAATATCGATATTTTAGGATTAGCTATTTATTTCTTAGCCCATATATTATGTGGACATATTTTGTTATTGTTATATTTCTAGTTTATCTAAAACAAAAAAAATTCAGACGCAACTTTCCTTCTTGTTATTTTTTCTAGTCTATGTCCAATAATAATTTAGGGACAAAACAAATAATTTGAATTCAGACGCAACTTTCCTTCTCGTTATTTTTTCTAGACTTTTCTTTGTTCTATGTCCAATAATAATTTAGGAACGAAACTAATAATTTGCGTCCTATTTTCAATACCTTCTCTCATATATGGACAAGTTTACTATCAAACAAAATAACAAGTCATTAAACAAAAAGTTAAAATTGTAAATCAAATATCTCCATTGACAACTAAAGCTGTTGTTCTCTTATAAATCATCATCACATTGCATACACAATATACCACCATTTTTAGCTAAAATTAAAGTTATATTATGACAACTCGAATAATTCAACCATCCATTAGTGTTAAAACACTTTCTGAATCACCAAATCTCAAATCTATCCCTTCTAATTATGTTAACTCTGATATCTATCCCTCTGATATCATTGCATCTAAGCCACAAGATTATTCAAACTCCATCCCCACCGTTGATTTTTCGCTACTCACATCCATTGATCCTCATCAACGGTCTCAAGCTATCAACAATCTCAATAAAGCTTGCCAAGAATGGGGATTTTTCATGGTACACTATAATATGTTTTTATATTATTATTATTATTTGGTGAGGAACTATGAAACTAAGAATATTACACATAATTGTTTGTACTTCTTTTGTCCTAACTTATGTAAAGACGTTGTTGATTTCAAAATGGTTAGTTATTATCTCAGAAAATCATGTGTTCTTTTTTATAATCATTTTCTTCAACAAAAAAATTGATTTTATGATATAATAACTTTTAGTTGATTGATTGGGCAAGGAGTTAATTTGAGGATGAAACTTATGGCTCTTAAACAAGTCATACATATTTATATTTATGTAGTTATGATTCATTTCAAGTAAAGGTAAAATAGAATTAAATTGTTACATGCTAAATATAAAAAAAATGTCATTTTTTTCTAGACAGACTGTTTAAACAGACTAAAAAGAAAAATAATAATATTGTATACCTAAATATGTTTCATGGTGAAGGTGGTAAACCATGGGATACAAGAAAGTTTGATGAAGAAAGTGATTGATGGTACTCAAGGATTTTTCAATTTAAGAGAGGAAGAGAAGAAAGAATTTGAAGGGAAACATGTTTTGGACCCTATAAGGTATGGGACAAGCTTCAATACCTCTAAGGAGAAAGCTTTCTTTTGGAGGGACTATCTTAAGGTGTTTGTGCATCCAAAGTTCCACTCTCCTAGCAAACCCGATCGATACAGGTATACCAGGAATCTTAATAGCTCAGTTTGTTGACTATACTTACGTATAACCATTATTATTATTTTATTTCTCTTTTTTTTTTTTAATAGTGATATTATGTGGGAGTATTGTGAGAAAGTTAGAGAAGTAACAAAAGTATTACTTGGAGGACTATCACAAGGCTTAGGACTTGAAGAATGTTATTTGGAAAAAACTCTAGAGATGAAGTCAGGATTTCAAATTTTTATTGCAAATTATTACCCATGTTGTCCTCAGCCAGAACTTGCACTTGGTATGCCACCTCATTCAGATCATGGCCTTTTAACTCTAATTATTCAAAACCAAGTTGGAGGATTACAAGTTCAACATCAAGGCAAATGGATTCATGTCAATGCACTTCCTAACTCTCTCTTGGTCAATACCCGTGACCATCTCGAGGTAATTCAATTGATTGACTATTTGAATTGTTATCTCGTTGGTAAGGGTTCGATTCCCCACCTCCTAATCCCCTTAAATTAACAGATAATTTTTAAAAGTATGTATTGATTAGTTTTCTTAACTTTGATACAATTGTGATAGGTTTGATCGTAAAAAAAAGTTGTACGCTATCAGTCTAAGTATTTTTTAAGGAAAGTGGTCTGAAATATATCCAAATATTGACCGAAATTATTGTAACAATCCCAAACTTTGGGCAGGACCTATTACCCCTGCACTATTTAATAGTGTATTTTAAAGATATGTAATGTCTATCTGGACAAGTTATTATTTATAATGATGCAATAATTATGATGTCCACGTGGCACCTATATATCTTTAAATACACTATTAATTAGTGCAGATGGTAATAGGTTCTGCCCTAAGTTTGGGATTGTTACAGTAATTTCGGTCAAAATTCAGATATATTTCGAACCCTTTTTCCTAATTTTTACACTATCAAGTCGTGATGTTCACCTATTGTAGGATGCAACATGTAACATTTTTTATTTTCAAGCTTTTAAGTTCCACATTTGATTCATTAATGGAGAATTTCAGTAAATCAATTGGTTGACTGTCTGAACTGTCACCTAGTTATATATGTGTTTCTATTGCTTGGTAGATTTTTAGTAATGGGAAGTACAAGTGCAATGTACACAAAGTAGTGGTGAACAACACAAGTCCAAGAATATCAGTAGCTGTTGCTCATGGACCATCGCTAGAAGCAATTGTAAGTCCTGCTTCTCCATTGGTACAAAGTGAAACCAATTATATACCAATGAAGTACAAGGATTACATGGAGATGCAACAAAGTAATCAACTTCACCAAAAATCCATTCTGGAACAAGTCAAAATTCAAAGGAACTGATAATTTTTTTCCTAATATATATTTGGAAATATTTATGTAATAATGTTAGAATCTTAATGTACTGATGCTTATTATTGAATCCATTACATTTGTGTATATATATACACAATGATATTGTATTTTTATATAAAAACAAGGATGACATTCAGAATTGCAACAATTATAAGAGTATCAAGTTGCTAAGTCATACAATAAAAGTTTGTGACAGGGTGGTGGAGATGAGGGTCATATGAGGAGGGGTGTGACTATATATTTTCGTGAACCAGTTCAGATTTATATCGAAACTTTCCAGTTTTGATGGAGTTGCACTAAGGATCAACCCTTAGCTTGTTTTGTATACTAACTGAATACTTCCTAGAAAATAAGTATGTTTATATTTTAGATTATTTTAGGTATATATGTAGTCCGATTAAAAATAAAATTGAATATAATAAATAGATAACCCCTAGTTCCCCTTAAATTTATATATATATATATATATATATATATATATATATACTTGAATTATAGCTCATATATTTAAATTATTAAATATATGAGAAATATTTATTGAAAATGCAAGGTAGAAATGAAACTTACTTCTTGGACACATACAATAAAGTTTCTTTCTTAACACATGCATTTGTCTAATAAAAAAAAAAGTAGTGTAACATCACTTTCATGGTTAGCTATTCAATCTTCTAGCTGACTTCCTTTGAATTTGAATTTGAATTATATACTTGATGCTTATATATAGTAAAAAAAAATTTAAAAAAATGTGGGATGTGTGTCTCAAATATGTCCAAGTCTCTTCATTGTCCATTTTGTACTCCATAACAGCTATATATATATACTTGTCCCGTTGCAATTATAAAGTACTAGTAATTAGGGGTGTATATGACCGGATTGGTTTGGGTTTTTCAAATATCAAACCAAACTATTTGTGTTGGATTTTCAAATTTATAAACAAACCAAACCAATAAAACTCGGGTTTTTCAACCTCGGGGTTTTTCGGGTTTTTCTGTTAAAGTATTAAACAAACATATAATTTACTTGTACTTCAAATATTTCTTTAGTCCTACCAAAATACAACTATCTAAGGTGTCTCTTAAGAAAATAACACAAAATATGATATGATAAATGACACTAAAATATCCAACAAAAAAAAATAATGAAATCGCGTAAAGCAAATTAATAAGTCATAATGAAAATGATCATAATTTAAAAGTACTAAATAATGCTAAAATAAGTCTAATAAGTATTAGTTACATGACTAAATATTAAAGGAAATAAAAATTAGATTATGTATTTTAATTGTCTAAACCAATGTAAAACTAAAGAACAAATATTCAATATTATTGTCATTCTTAGTGTTGACTTGATTTTCTTTTTTGCATTAGTATTAATTTGATTTTGATTTAAGCTTTATTATAATTACCAACATCTATGGACTATAATCTTTATTGGACCATTCAGAATTCTAAGTTTCAAACTTGAAATAATATATTAAAAGATAAAGACTATGAAAAAGTATAAGAAATATTTAAAAATTATATCAAAGTAAATATTTTTATGTATAAAATAAAAATTTAAAATTATCTATATAATGTCGGGTTGGTTTGGTCTCGGATTGTTTTTTTTAGTTAAAACCAAACCAATCCAAATATAGTCTTTTTTTTTTCAATACCAAACTACTAGTCAGGATTTTTTTTTCCAATTTGACTTGATTTGCGATTTAGTTCAATTTTCAATTCAATTTTGTATACGACATTGAAGGAAGAGTGATGTAGCTAGTTTACTTCACAATATTATCTTTGACGGTAAAAGTTTCACGGGTATTTTATTTATTTTATTTAGATATCGATGTTTAATCTGTATTTATTTTTTAAAATTCTTTTGGGACGTTTATTAATTTCAAAATTACTTTAGATATGTTGTTTCTTATGTGGTATTTGAAGTTACGTATATTTAAAATTCAGACGTTTCTGCCACAAATTTGAATAAAAGTAACTATACCTTGGCTATATGTTTGTTTTTTTGCACTAGAGAATATGCACCTGTCCAATGTACTAGATAGAGACTTTCATTTGATCGCGATGTACGTATTATAAAGTTGACGAAGTACGAGTTAAATGAAAGGTGGCTAAAGCTATAGACGAGTCAATAATCAATCAGGGGCGGACCCACCCTTGGCCAAGGGGTATCAAGTGATACCCCTTCGCCGGAAAATTACATTATATATAGAGGTCAAATTTTGGTTTAATAAATACATATAAAAGTATTAACACCTCTTAACACAAGTGAAAAAAGTTTAGTGTAGTTATTAAGGGATTGAAAAAGTTCTAAAATTTGAATCGAAAGTGTCTAATGTATAGGAACATTTTATCTAGTATTAAAGTGCTCAATCAAAATATTTCATAATTCAAATGTCTAAATAGAATTTACTAGCAAGTGTAAAATGTTATCGTTTTATTCAACCAAAAAGTCATGGATTCAATAAGGTAGATCTAGCATGGTTGGAGCTTCATTGTCCATACAATGCTCCAATAATCTTTACATTGTATTTATATTGAAAATATTATTAAATATATAAGAACTATCTATTGAAGAATCAAATATCAGCCATATATGTCACAAATATATCCAAGTCTCTTCATTATCCATTTAGTACCCCATAACAGCTAAAGACGAGTCAATATTCAACGAAAAGTTATTCTTGATGTGATGTGTTAAAGATAAATATATATTTTAATAATTAAAAAAGTGACCCCTCTCTAGACAATATCTTATAAAGAACTTTAGTTTCCTAATTAGAATAAAGGGTCACTAAAAAATAGTAACATATTATTGTCTTATCATTTTCTTTTATAGTCGCAACTATTATCATAGCTTACAATACTTCCAAATATGGCTGAAAAAATCTGTTTCAACACTCAAATCTTTGGTAGAGTCCGCCTCACTACGGAATCGGACGTGCCACATCTCCACAAACTCATGTATCAAATGGCAAAATATCACAATTACACTAAAGTTTTTAATGCCACGGAAGCTTCCGTTACTACCAATCTTTTCAAATCTGATAATCCATGCCCTCCTTTTTACTCGGTTACCACGTTCATTCTTGAAGTCTCACCCGACTCTTTTCCTCAAAATACCCCTAAAAATCCCATTTTCGACCCGATTTTGAAAACTGTTGATCTTGATTCACCTATATTAGACTCAGAACTAGAACTATTCAGAACAAACAACATATTCAATACAGTCTCACAAGTGGATAAATCTTTATCTTGTGAAGGGAGAGAAGTTGCTTCTGATAGACCCTTGACTCAAGAACTGTTCAGAACAAACAACAACATATCCAATACAGTCACACAAGTGGATAAACCCTTATCTTGTGAAGGTAGAGAAGTTGCTTCTGATAGACTCTCGACTCAAGAATTGTTCAGAAGTACTAGTAATGAAGATAATAACGTCTTTGTAGCTGGCTATGTTCTTTTTTACCCTTGCTATTCGGGTTACTTTGAGAAACCTGGTTTTTTTTATTGAGAACATGTTTGTTAGGGAGTGTTATAGAAAGTGTGGATTTGGGAAAATGTTGTTTTCTGCTGTGGCATCTCAAGCAATTAAAATGGGGTTTACTAAAGTTGATTGGCTTACTGTTGGATGGAATGAAAATGCAATTGATTTTTATCTTGGGATGGGAGCTTATATTATGCAAGAAGTCAAACGTTTTAGGCTTTCTGGTGAAGGACTTGATGCATTTGCTACAAATGATCAAGATGGTGGTGACAAGGTTTGAGTCGGGGGTCTATCGAAACAGTCTCTATACCTCAGAAAGATAGAGATAAAATTTGCGTACATTCATTTTCTCTATACTCTAATTATGAAATCACACGAGATATGTTATTATTAATGGAGATGATGACAAGTTTAGAGAGAACTATTGTAAGTATATAAAAAAATATTTGTTAGCGGCATTCTCCTTTCTATCTATCAACTATTTCATTATAAAACTTTCTTCCTGAGCTGCGGAACTAACAAGTCTATTAGAAAGTCGAATTAGCCACTTTTACACGAATTTTCAAGTGGATGAAATAGGTTGAGTGGTCTCAGTTGGGGATGGGTATGACAGAGTCCACCGCCTGCCTTAGTAGTCTCAAATAAGGTGTGCATACCTGCTTTCTAAGTGGATTGGTTCAAATTTTTCATTTATCAAATTAAATAATGTCGGATTAATATCTCCAAATCAAATAAAAAATGTGTTTTACATGTTTTTCCCAACTTAGTAGAAGTATTAAAAACTTTACAAGATACAATCAGCAACATAAAGCTTATGCTTTACTTAATCTTCTATCACCCAAATGTGGTAAGTGAAGGAGTTAAAAAGGGACGAAGTACGACCTAAAATCATAGACTTCACTAAAGATAGGCTACTAGGAGGATATGTTTTAGACTCGGTAACAAAATATTTTATTATTATCAATTTATTATTAGTATTAGTATTACGAATATTTTTCCTATTTCAGCTTGACAATGATCTACTATAAGATGATAATCCATTGGCATATTCTAAGGTGATAATATGTAATATACTTTTACACATATGGTGTGTTTGGTAGAGACTTAAATAAAAGTAGGTTAGCTTACACATTTTTTTTTGTTTGATAAGTAAAATAATATTATCTCAAGAGTAACCTACATATTTTTATTGTTTGATAAAGAACAAGAACATTATTTTAAGAGTATTTATATATTATCTAGCGAAATACTATGGGGTGAAATATGGTGTGGAGTGGGCCGCGGATTCAAGGGTTGGGATGATTAAGTGGAGGGATGTGGGGTATTGGATGAGTGATGAAGAGATAATGAACTTGCAATGTCACTCTGTAACTTATTTTTTCCTACTTTGATTAATCAAGTCATTTTCCTTATTTCTAAGTAACTTTCTTTTCCAAAAGAAAATATTTTCCGGTGTACCAAAACACAACCAAGTATCATATAATTAACATATACTTTGATAAGATAAGAACTACGATGTGTAGGATTTCCAACCAACTTACTATCCTCAAAGAACAGCTTCAGATTACAACTCTATAATCGATTTAAGAAACCAGGTTCCTTATCCAAAACTCTGCTGGATGATAAATTTCAACCAAGAATTGGAGATTTTGGCCTAGCCAGGTTGTTTTCCCTCGAAGATCAAGAACATTTCAACACTACATTTGACTGGACACGAAATTCATGAATAAAAGAAAAATTCAAATATTAAATCTTAAGAAGAACCCAAATGTATTTTTATCATGTAAAAGAAACCGTCTTCGTCCTTGTTTTTCTCGTGTAGTATTTGGAGGCACAATATGTTCTTGATAAAGACAAATATGTTTTTTTCAGCACAATAAGTTTTCCATGGTGAGACTGAGACACATCATTACTAAACATTATTTTAAATTTTTAAGTGTCTTACTTTGATTTTGTCCTCATTTGCGTTGAGAAATCGTTTTATAAACACTGAATCAAACCAAACTGATCTAGATTGGTCAAGAATTCAGTGCACGCTTCTTAAAAACTAAACACTAAAGAACTGAACCAAAATTTCAATAAAACCGAACCAAAAAAACAAACGCCAGGCCCCATTCCTAGCTGGGGTAACTTTAACTATCTTCTCTCTATATATATATACCTGGTGTCCAGAGCTAACAGTTGGAGCCCCGACTAAATCAGGATCGCGCACTGCACAACCCATTCGGGGGTGACGCTCTCAATAGGATTTTCTCCAACCCAGGCTAGGGCTCGAACCCGAGGTCTCGGGGGTGGCGCTCCCAACATGATTTTCTCCATATCCAGGGCTCAAACCCAAAACCTCTGATTAAAGATGAAATACTCTCACCAGTGCACCACAACCCACGTTGATTCCTATATATTTTATACCTAATCTAAAATTTGTGCTTACAAGGAGAAAAACAATACAAGAGTTGGACAAGAAAAAGGAAAAAAAGATAAAAGGAGAGAAAGACAAATGGAAAGATATATGGAGATGGAGGAAACAAAGATTTCCTCTAATGTCCTCCAACCACACCCACACACACAATTCAACCTCTTTCCACAATTAACCCCTCTTTTTTTCCCTTCCATATATGGGGTTTTATCTAAGTACCCCATCCACATTATCCCTCTTGATAAAATGGACCAACTATTCTTCAAAGATTTGATTTTTTTGATGTGGGTTTGAGTTTTCATGAAATTTTGGGGCTTTTTCCCTTGGTGGGTATGTGCTAGTGAATAGAGATGAAAAGGTCTGTTGAGGGTTTCAATGGAATTAGTTTTGTTGATGAAGAAGAATCCAAGGTGGAGAAGCTAAACCAGAAAAAGCTGTTAAATGAGTTATTAGAATTGCAAAAGGTTTGAACTTTTCTTGATTTTTATGTTTTTGTGAATCCAAATTAGTTTGATTTTAGATTATCTTGCTGTTCCTTTTTCAGTAATCCCCATTGTGAACTTGTCTAATTTGAGTTTGGTAGTTTATTGTGCTGTTTTTATTTGTTACTTTGAAGGGGTTATTCGGTACAGTGTATAAGAATAATATTCAATAGGGTGTATTAACTGTGGTGGAGCTAGGAATTTGACGAAGGGTATGCAAAATTAAATATATTCATAATAACTAACATTTTACCTTTGTACAACACATAATTTTCCGAGGAAAGGTGTGCACCGGACAGCCCTTCGCCTAGAGGCGAGCCCAGGATTAGAAGACTTCGGGTGCATCACTATTACCTTAGCTCAAATATGAGCTCTAAGCTAAGCTTAAAATAAAAACAATAAAAAAATTGAGCTCTAAGCTAAACTTATAATAAAAACAATGAATAAGGACTTTAGCTGGATTTGAACCCTCGTCTCTGGGTGATTCCTCTAGCTTGTACCAGCAACACAAGGGCACTCCTATGCTTCTCATGGGTACATTGTTAACTAAATCCTAGTTTATGCCAGTTTCTCAAAATAGATATACAAATATACACATGATTTTTTTCGAAGTTAGCAGGTGCACATGCACCCCCTAAAGGTGTGGGTCCACCTCTACCTTTTCCTAAGGTGGCTCCGCCTATGTTTATTAGTAATGTTGAGATTAGTTATGTTGGGATTATGTCTATCCACTATTTGGTCAGGTGTATTAAGGTTTGCTTTGTCTTTAACCATGCTTATCCATGTATTAATAGCCTTATATCGCTAATACTATGGTTTGGCTATGCATTAGTTATACATCGTTTAATATTGAATAGGCATGTATTAGTTATATATAGGCTAAAAATCCTACCAAGCAAACGATTAAGTAATAGCATGACTAATACATGTATTAGATTAGGATTCTGAATTGCTTTTTTCCCCTGTGATTATTGACCTGTTCTGTAGATGAAATTGTGTATTCAACTTGATAATTCTGAATGTTAGTTGTGTGATGATGGTGTGGCAATTGTGTATAGGACTTTGTCTCCAAGAAGAGGAAGTTGCAGGCTGCAAAGCTGAAGAAAGAAAACATTTTGGGTGAAATCCTGTATGATCATAATTTTCTCAATCCTAAACTAGTTAGATTCTACTAAATGAATCCTCTATAACCATTTCGTTCTGTTTTTGCCTGTTTCATTCCAATACTCGATATTTCTTCTTTTAGACACGTAAGGGGTTTTCAAGAATCGGAGATTCTCTGTATCTCACACTATATGCATACATACAATGAGCATACCTTAATCTCAACTAATTGGTATGGCCTATTGTGGATACTTTTCTTTTCTCTTAAATGATGTAAAGGGACAAAAAAGAATAGAAGAAGAGTACAACAACAACATAACTAGTGTTATTGCACACGCTATGTTGCTCGGACTCTCCAAAAGTGTTGTCGCATCCGTATCGAATTCTCCAAAAGTACACTATTTTTGGAGTATCCGACGCCCATCAATCGTTATTTTTGAAGAGTCTAAGCAATATAGTCCATAAGTGGGGTCTTGGGAGGATAGAGTATACACAGATCTAACCCTTACCTCGTAGAGATAAAGAGATTGTTTCTGATAGACCCTCAGCTAAAATAAAGCATTTCAAAGCCGTTTGAAAAAAGGAATACAAAAATGAAAGCAGTAACAACAAAAAAATAATGCAAAATTGAGAGTAGCACACAAAACATACAGAAGAAGAGTAATGTCCTAATATCATACTTGTTTAATTTCAGATTCTTAAAGCAAAGGCGTAGATACTTATTGAAAAGCCAATCTTCCGATGACGATAATGAAAAGACCATTTCACATTTAAAAGAACACTTTGATGCTGAGAGTGAAGTCCCTAAAGTAGAAAGATCCAACAGTGGCTATGATGCAGTAGTAGAGTCAGCTCGTCCTGCCTTCACCTCAAAGTTCAACTCGGTAACATACTACAGTTAAGATATGTCAAAGATTAGAATATTCAATGATTAGAATTATCTAAGTTTAATTAATTATTCATGTTACAGGAACATCATGAAGTAGGATACGAAGGACTGTTAGCAGGCGGGGATGTGTTGAGAATGGAATGTGTGCCAAAGAATTACAAAGAAGAAACTCTCCGGGCATGGTCAAGTCACATTGAAGGTCTAAAATTCTGATATATCTTTCTTTTAGGAGAGTGATCTCCATAACTTATCGATATCTTATTCTTGATTCCCTTTTCGCTTTCCTCCTTTGTTGCCTCGGTGAAACACATTAACTTGGAGTATGCAATATCTGAGGTTGTCTAATCTTTTTCTGGGCATAATTTATTAACCATGTGCTTATAATTTGCAGTTCTGTAGTTTGATAATAGTGGTTTGTGTTTTGAAGTGTCTACGATGTGGCGTGGTACCTTTGCTTTATATGCAGAGCCGGACTTAGGATTCCTAATAATGGAATTCAAAAGAAGTCATACTAAAGTGGTGGTAGTGGGATTAGACCACAAAATGTTACTAATGGAATTCAACCATTAGTAATCTTGAAACTGTACTCAGAATTTCAAGTTGATTTTGGGAGCGTAATTGTGTTTATATTTCCAGATTACATGTCGCGGATTAGCCTTTGATGTGTTGTTTGTGTCTTTTTTAGCTATACTTTGACAGTAAGAATCTTCCCATTGTATGAGAGTTTTGGGAAGTTGCACATGGAAAATGGCTTTTTAGCTCCCACATTTACTCATTTTCCCCACTTTTAAATGCACTAGTTTGATTGACATGGAGTTTTAAGCGCGATATACGTGCATCTGAGGGTGTAGTTTATTGGTCAATGAAGTAGGTGCAAACCTCGGAGATCATGATTCAAATCTAAAAGAGACGAAGATAAATTAGGTGATTTCTTCTTATCTGCCAAAAACTTGGAGGACAGAGTTATCTAGTACTTGTGTTGATGGTTGCTAGAAGCTACACAATGGAACAATCGAGATGTGGCCAAGCAAGCTCGAGCACCACCTTGTATAAGAAAAAATGAGCACTATTTTGCGATGCTTGGAGTTAGTAGCTATATGAATCTTCAATGTCCATATTGCTCCATTTAAAGCTTATCCATCTATTTTGAAGATTCAACATAACTTTGACTAGATTTACTCTGAATCTCAAGTTACCACAACCTTTCTCCTCCCTCAGGACTGACAATGTAAGCAAGCTCATACTTGGAAGTTGATTGTCTAAATTTCTGTGACTTATCGTATAGGGTTATCGATTCAGGAATGGCTGCATTGGATTGTACATTTAGTTACTAATACGCTTCACCGTCCTTCATGCTTGTAGTTGTTGTACACACCATTGTAGTGTATATACTTCTCCATATGCAGCATAAGGATACTTATAGAAGGGAATATGGTTCTCAATGTTACCTGTTAATTGAGTGGAAAGAGGATATTTTAGACTCGGAGGCAAATTCATGATTTAAAGCTTATGAATTCTTATCGCAATGAAAATTGGGTTAACAGTCAAATATTTATATGGAATAGCTATTAGATTCTCAGAAACTCGTACATAAAGGTTTAGATCATAATATTTTTTGTTTTATGAAAATTTGTTAGGGTAAAATCGAAAGCTTAAAAATATAATATTGTTTTCCAAAAAATTACGATCACATAAATTGAATTAGAGGAAATATTATTTCTTCACTTCAATAAATAATTCTTACCGTAAAATTCATGTGGAACAATTTTCTTTAAAATGAGGAAAATGACTTTAAGTTCTACGAGTGACATTCCATATTTATTGTATCCATTCAACACGCGTCATTTTCACCTTCATCCTTTTAGCCTCATTCCAATCTCCCACCCTCACTCCCAACTCTTCTGCTATTTATCTAGATTATATACAAATATTTTTCTTCGTACCAAACACACCTTGAAAGTATGTAGTTTCCTCATTATGTCATAAAAGTATTTTATTTTTTTATTGAGTCTTGATTTCTTATTTTATCCTCAACATTAATAATTTATTTTTTAAATCATTTTCAAGATCCAAAGACAATATATCAAATCATCAATATATTTAACTGACGTGTAACATCTTAAGTGAACATGTGAAAGTGAACGGAAGGAGTGCTATTTATTCATTTGGATAGACATTTTCGCTATTGCTATGAACAAGAATGTCAATATGTCCGAGTGGTTAAGGAGACAGACTTGAAATCTGTTGGGCTTCGCCCGCGCAGGTTCGAACCCTGCTGTTGACGTTTTTCTTTTTTTTTTAATTTTGAAAATTAAAAATATTTAAGAATAAGTCCTTCCAAATTGTGTTTTGATTAAACCAATTTTGAAAATTAAAAATATTTAAGAAATAAGTCCTTTCGAATTGTGTTTTGATTGAACCATTAGATCTATATCCTGATTTTGGAATCATAGCAGAAAGAATCGTCGAATTTTGAGTTCATATGAAAAAGTTATGATTTTTTTATCAAACTCTGCTAATCTATCGACATGCTTACATAATAAGCTAGTAAATCCCTACCTTTATTTATTTTTTAAAGTTCAAATATAATATCCATTGAGACTAATAGTACTAGATCATCCACAAGTTTAGGGCCACCATTGATGTATATTGTGATGAGTAATCATGTGTCGATAACGCTTGATTTTTGTGAATAAGAAAATAAATAAGGAGAAGAGAGAAGAATTTTTGTTTTTTGAAAGATTAATTTATAATGAAGAAAACTCTTTTATTTATAAGAAAAAACTGACTTGATTCCTAACTAGGATTACTAACAATCAACTCACATAGCAAAATCAACTCACATAGCAACAATGTAAATTAATAGTGTTTACAATTAAATCTAAAGACATTTGCTTCTTTTTTTCCGTACGTAAGCTCAAGTTATAGTCATTTCAATTTATTGTGTCTACGACTCTTTAGTACATATTATAATTAGACATATTTTACTATGATATATATTATTTATCTATACTATTAAAATATTACGTATTTTACTATTAATGAGAAGTTTTCTACGTATCATACGCTTATATATATATATATGCTACCAAATACACAAAAATAAGGAGAGAAGTGAGTGAGATTGGGGAGGGAGGGGAGTTGATTCGAATGCATCTCAGATATATGTGATTCACACTAGATATATGTATTTGTATGTATCTGAGATTCTTATGTATCTAGGATACTAGATTACATGGGAGAGTGGTGAGCGAGATGGGAGAGAGGCGAGCGAGATTTTGAGGTATTTGGTGGAGTGTATTAGAAGAAAGTTTATTGATATTATTTAGTATTATGTTTGAATGGAATTTTGGTCCTATGTATAACTAATATTAGTTATACACTTTATTTGATATTATAGGGTGCATAACTAAGATCTTACATTTTGTGGTATTAGTAATACATATGATCTAATACCCCTCAAATCTTTTTAATCATTTTATTTATTTTCTTGATTTTATGTTTTATACTTGCACTAGTAAATTTATTTACATAAATTAGCTTACAAAATTTGTTATTTAGAGAGAGTTGTTTGTTGTTAAATAAATCCAATACAATATTTAAAATGTGATTTGCTTAACATTTACTAATTGAAAAGACAAATATATGACCACATGACGTTTGCGATCTTAATTGAATGTATTATTTACTGATTGTATTATTAATTGTGTGTGTGTGGGGGGGGGGGNGATTTTTTTTTTTGTATTTTCAACAATTTATTAAATTGCATACATATTAAAATTATAACTTGCAATTTTTATGTGTAAACGTAGATGGTTTATTCGATTTTACTATTGTTTATCATCTTTTCACTTTTAAAATAAATTATTTATCTTTTGTAAATTGAAAATTGACATTTTGTGGGTGATCAATTTATTAAGATGACAATTATTTACCCACAAATAAATCAAGTGAAAAAATAACAAACATAACGATAACATTATTCTTCTCCTAGCTAGTTAGAAGGCCACAAAAAAATAATATTGTCCGGTAGTTATCTACCTTAATCCAATCATAGGAAATATAAAATCTCATAATAATTCAAGAGTATAATTGGAAAGAAGCTTTTTGTAGAGTTTTAAACCGAATACAAAATTAAGTGGGAAGCAATGAACCAAACGCTTGATACAAAAATAATCTCTGCATTACGAATACATACGATACTAATTAATGCATTATTAATCTTTGTACCCAACGACCACTTAGCTTATTATACTCTAATCCTTATCATCTTATCTTCCTTGTTCCTTCCATGAACTCCCTGGATCGAGTCCATTAGACTCCATATTTTTTTTTCTTTACATTTTGGACATTTGTTAAACTTAGACATTTATCTCTATCTTATTTTGTTTATTTGATGATATTAGTTCTAACTTTAATTTAATTTTCTAAAGATGAACCAATTTTGTATTATGTTGATTTATTTCAAATGCTTTTCATCTAATGAATTTTTTTTAAGTAAGCTAGATTGTTCAAAAATAGTTAGATTGTTTCAAGTTAACTTTTTTTCGTAATGACCTAAGAAATGTTTTTACCTTACTTTAAATTATTATTCAATGTTTGTTAAATATTTTTAGTTAAATCGATGTATATATAACCACATGATAAAAGACATTTTAAATGCTAAAACCTTCTCAAAATGAAAATATGAACCTCTTATTCAATTTCTCTAAATTTTTAAAAGATTTATTTGTTAGTCTTTTTAAATTATCCTTTTCTTTTTCTAAATTTAATTTCTTCAAATAATTATGTAGTGACTCTTTCTAAGTATATATTTTCTTAATTGTTTTTAGAGTTAGAATATTTCAAAAGTAATTTTCAAAAGATCATGACACATAACAACTACTGCACACTCAAAAGAAATAATCCTTTTTTTTTATTTTCCACCCCACTAAAAATATCGCTCACATTTCTTCAAAACCTATTTTCTTTATATAGCCTATAATATACCTCACTCTACTCTCTAATATTTTTTTTTCTTCTCTATGTTGGTGTACCTACAAATGATATATAACTCACTATTTATAGGCATAAAGCAATTGGCCGGTAGTTAATTTCATAAAGCTATGTCCATTTTTCCACCTTGTATTAATTGATCAGTAACCAATTTCAACAAACGAGTATCCGTTTTTCACCTTGAATTAATCAACCTATAGCCAATTTCAATAAACGTATATACCCTTTTAACTTTAATATTTTTAATTAAAAAATAGAAAAAAGATCAGTTTATTTTAAAATAAAAAAGATATTATAGACTTTTTAAATTTCTGGTCAAATATTTTGACCATTTAGCATTACCCATAATTTATACTATTTTGTGCACTCTCAAAGTTCGAGGGTATAAATGTCAACTGAAACTAAATTAAAAGGCATATTTATGTATTATATCTTTTATAAATGTTTTCATTTAAACAACATAAGCAATGTTGGTTAATATGTACGTACCATATAATTGTTTTACATATGTGATTGTTAATGTAGGGACAACTTGTACATATAAAGACAATACATGCTAATAGCTTCTAAATTTTGAATTAATTACTTTTTATATAATTTGGGAGATACAATGTCAGAAATTAAAGACATATCATACCGTACTAATTAAGATGTTTGATTGTTGATGTAGGGACACCGACACATAAATATAATCGGAGGAGTTTGATTTTTAAAATAAAGTTTGGAAGTGTAAAAATCAATTAGGAAAAAAGGGAGAAAATTATTATATTGCATTAGTAATATACTAGCTTATAAGATCTGAATTAATTATATTTTTTTATTTGATACGAAAATAATTATATCGCATAAGATGAGATATGGAGGTGAAATTTAAAATAATGACATTTAAATAGAAATGGAGAGAGAGTAATATTTATACTTCTTTGGCAAATGAATTTTACTTATAGAAATAGAGAAAATTTAGAGGTATGGGACAACGTTATGGAGGGGGTGGGGAGGTTCTTTCTGAAAAAGAGATTTTTGGGTGTGATGATATTGTAGCGGCACTAAATAGACACATTAAAAAAGAGTTTTAAATTTTTTACTAGTATTAGTTAAGTGTCATTATATTCACTGATCCAGTGTCGCTAAAGGCTTTGAGACATATACAAAAAGTAGTAATTGCCGCTAAAAATACATATTTAGGTACAATTAAGCTATTATCGTTAATTAATTGCCACTAAAGATAATTTTTTATGTAGTGTGAAGAAAAAGATCAGATAAGGGGAGGGTATAAGCTATTTTTTAGAACATTATTTTTATGTTATTTAGTATTAATAGATTTTAATTTTTTTTACTTGATTATAAAATGTCACGTGTAATCATTTAATTAGTTATTTGTCATGTCATTATCGAGCATAATACACTATTCTAATTATTATGTTTGTTGATTGTGAAAAAAATATCAAAATGACAGTAGGATCCTACCATGAGTGTTTAAATGAGCAAAACCAAATTGAAATGTCTAGGAGAAAATTGATATCAATTTCTTGAGACGGCCAATAGATTCCATCAGTTAAAAATATAGTCTAGATACATATAACTAAAAGCATTTAGTTGGCATTTAATATCCAAATTTGGTAATTTTTTTTGAATTATTTTTAAATAATGTAAATTTCATTTTTAAAAAAATCTGTTTAACTTCATTTCTTACTTGCTAATCTCACGATAATCACCGGCTAATAATTGAATTTAACAAGTAGTTAAATAAAAAATGTGTATCCTTAACCTCATATAAATTTAATTTTTTTTTTACTAAACAATAACGTGTTAACCTTGTATAAAAATATATATAATAGTATATACACAAATATAACCTAACCAAAATATAATATTTTTATATTAAATTGTGTGGCATAAATATTTGAAAAAATTACATAAATACACAACTTAAGATATTATAATCTCTAAAATTATCTACCATTTAAAAAATTACAAAAATCCCCTCTTGGATACATCTCTATCTCCTCTTAGATACATCTCTATCCTCTCTCGAATACATCCCTCCCATTATGAATCGTTATGTATCCGACAACAGAGGAATGTATCTGACGCAATAACAAAGTAGAGACCAATGTATCCTACACAACAAAATCTTAAGTAATGTATCAATTGCAATGTTTCGGACATTCAAGGAGTGTATCTGAGAGCAATTAAAAAATTGAGATTTTTGTAATTGAAAAAACTTCTGAAATAGAATATAATTAGCTCCTAAATACATGTGATTTATGTACTTTATACTAAATATAATTTTCCCCTAGTAGGAGTATACAACTTTTAATTTTCCCCTTAAAAAGTTAGTGGTACGTGCTTGGGAGAATCTATTTATATATATAGTTACTTGTTGGGAATCCAAAAGGCATCAACCAATATGGGGATGCTAATAATACCTATGGCCATATCTCCACCTATTACTACCAACAATTTTTCCTCTTTCCGTCTAAGAAAACCTTCACTAGTTATATCAAAAGCCAATCTTTCTACAATCCCTCAAAATCATACTAGGCGTTCTGGGAATTACAAACCTCCCATGTGGGATTTTTAGTATATTTAATCCATTCACAATGATTATGTGGTATATATATTTTGTCCATTTTAATTTGCTTGTTTTATATTTGTTTTAGAAGAAATGTCTCTTTCCTCTTTGACTACTCTTTTAATTTCATTTTTTCACATGATATCACTCACTAGTAAAAAATGACTATTTTTCCTATTGAAAAATGTTCAGTGGTTGTCTTCACAAGTATTTTGATTGGATTAGTGAGAAAAAGAAAAAAATGATAATGTTCTTATATGAAAAAATTAGGAAGCTTCTCGCTATAATTCAGTTAGAATTTATTTCTCATTATGCATTTATCTAATGAACTAGTTTGATGAGAAATGAGTGGGAAAATCATGCTCAATAGCACAATTTTCCACTGATTCACGATGAGAAAAACCTTTATTTTGAGTAATATATATTTAAGACAACAAAATTAAATAACATTTTGATATATTAATTATATTTTATGTATCTTTAGTTAAAAGTCATAAAATTCAAAAGTTAACTTTATTTTTTAATACTCAACATCAAATCAAAACCAGATGAAGTATATACTGAGCATTTGTACATGTGTTGTATAGGAAGAGGAGTATATGAAACGTTTTAACGAACTAATGAAGGAAATGAAGAAGAATTTGATGGTGATGGTTGAGGGATCACAAGAATTAGAAAAGTTGGAGCTTATTGATAATTTACAAAGGCTTGGAGTGAGTTATCATTTTAAAGATGAAATCATGCAAATTTTGAGGAGCATAAACCAACACACTCCAGGAGATTCATTATATTCCACGGCTCTAAAATTTAGACTATTGAGACAACATGATTTTCATATTTATCAAGGTGTGTGCTAGATTATTTTAGGCGACTCGATATTATCGGTAGTCTAAAGTCAAAATTTTTTTGAGAGAGCTTTATTTTGTTTTTCAAGAAAAATATTTATAAAAAGGAACAAGTGATAGTTACAAATAAAACTCGCAAAACTTTGATAGTTTAAATATTTATTTTACCATTATCTTTTTTTTTTAAAGAAACTTATAACCATATTATTTTTTAAAAATAATCCCCTTGAATATTGGGATCTTAAGACACTTGCTTTTTTTATTTGTCTTTAGAGCCACCCAATTGCTTCTTTATGTTTCCTCCGTTTTAATTTGTTTGTCTTGTTTTGATTTGACACAGAATTTAAGAAAGTACACTCTCCGTCCAACAATACTTGTCCACTATACTAAAAATAGATGTCCAATAATACTTGTCCACTTTATGAAATCCATGAATAATTTTACACTTAGTTCCTAATTTATCCTTATTATTAATTATAGTCATTTGTCTATTACATTTTTCAAGACATTGTATTTATTATATTCAAAGGGTGATATCGTAAAATCACCCTTCTATTTATAGTTTCTTAAGGGATGTTCCAACTTAATAGTGGACAACTATTGTTGAACAGATGGAGTATTAAAGAAAAAATTTGATTAATCTTTATAGTCTTAAACATGTCACATCGAAAGTTATAATTAAAGAGTTGTAAAAAGGAAAGACACTAAATTAGCTAAAAAAAAAAGAAGAAAAGAAGTAGACAAAATTGAAATAAAGGAAGCACTACATACATGCTCTGACAATTGACATTAACTTCTTCTCATCTTTTGATTAGACATGTTGGGCAATTTCAAGGATGAGAATGGCAATTTGAAACATCAAAGTTTTTGCAACGACACAAAAGGTTTATTACAATTATATGAAGCTTCATTTCTTTCGATGGATACTCATGAAACCACTACTTTATTGGAGTCACATCTAAAGACTTATTTGAATAATAATAAACATGGTCATGAAGACAATTATGTGGTTATTGAAGCATTAGTCCGCCATGCATTGGAACTTCCTTTGCATTGCATGATGTTGAGAGTTGAGACAAGTTGGTACCTAAACATTTATGAGAAAATGCCAATTTCTAATCCTCTTTTGCTTGAGCTTTGCTAAGTTGGACTTCAACATTGTTCAAGCAACACACCAACAAGATTTAAGATATCTATCAAGGTGAGATATGTAATATTTGTACACCTTTAAGTGTGTACAAATAGACACTTAAATTTGTATAAAGTTGAACAAATAGACACAAATGTCCTACATGGCAGTTTGTGTCCTACGTATATTATGTCACGTAAGACCCATGTGTCTACTTGTTCAACTTTATACAAGTTTGAGTGTCTACTTGTGCACACTCAAAGTCAGAGTTAAAACAAAATTTTCTATGATCCAATTTGTACATACAATTTTATTGCTTTTGCAACCTTTAATTTTCTTGAAGCTAGATTCATCTCCAACTTTTTTCATGTTATTAATTAAGGTGGTGGAAGAGCTCATCCCTAGCAGAAAATTTGCCATTTGCAAGGGATAGAATTGTTGAAGCTTTCTTTTGGATAGTGGGGACAATGTTTGAGCCTCAATACAGTAACAGTAGAAGAATGTTGACCAAGGTGGCTGCTTTAGGTACTCTCATAGATGATATTTATGATGTCTATGGCACACTTGATGAGTTGGAACTCTTCACTGATGCTGTTGAAAGGTCTGTAACTTTTATCTTTTGTTTATTTAGAAACTAGGTAATTAAAAACGTGCTATGTTAAGAGTCAAACTTCTTAATTTTGATTGTGAATTTACATATTTTTGAAATAAAATTTAGAGTGAAGGATCAAAAACACATCTAAAATATTTCGGTTATTTGAGTTTCGTATCTAAACTATCAGGTGTATGTGTTTTCTGCCTACAATTTACCAAAGATATAATACATAAATATGCCCTTTAACTTGGCTTCAGTTGGTTGCTATGCCCTCCAACTTTGGGTGTACACAAGTAGACACTTAAACTTGTATAAAATTGAACAAGTAGACACACACGTCCTATGTGACATAATATCCGTAGTAGGACGCCACATAGGACACAAAATTGTCTTGTAGGAAGTTGTAGGATGAATGTGTCTATTTGATCAATTTTATACAAATTTAAGTGTCTACTAGTGCACATTCAAAGTTGGAGGGCATAGATGTCAGCTGAAGTTAAGTTAAAAGGCATATTTATGTATTATGTCATTCATCAAAACACATCTCAACTATCAATTGTTCAATTTTCATACCTGAACGATAATATGAAAAATAAACCGTTGATATATAGTACCTTAGATGTGTTTTTGATCGTTCACACTAAATTTATTATATATTTAGAAACTATGNGCAAGGGATAGAATTGTTGAAGCTTTCTTTTGGATAGTGGGGACAATGTTTGAGCCTCAATACAGTAACAGTAGAAGAATGTTGACCAAGGTGGCTGCTTTAGGTACTCTCATAGATGATATTTATGATGTCTATGGCACACTTGATGAGTTGGAACTCTTCACTGATGCTGTTGAAAGGTCTGTAACTTTTATCTTTTGTTTATTTAGAAACTAGGTAATTAAAAACGTGCTATGTTAAGAGTCAAACTTCTTAATTTTGATTGTGAATTTACATATTTTTGAAATAAAATTTAGAGTGAAGGATCAAAAACACATCTAAAATATTTCAGTTATTTGAGTTTCATACCTAAACTATCAGGTGTGTGAGTTTTCTGCCTACTATTTACCAAAGATATAATACATAAATATGCCCTTTAACTTGGCTTCAGCTGGTTGCTATGTCCTCCAACTTTGGGTGTATACAAGTAGACACTTAAACTTGTATAAAATTGAACAAGTAGACACACCCGTCCTATGTGACATAATATCCGTAGTAGGACACGGCATAGAACACAAAATTGTCTTGTAGGACGTTGTAGGATGAATGTGTCTATTTGATCAATTTTATACAAATTTAAGTGTCTACTTGTGCACACTCAAAGTTGGAGGGCATAGATGTCAGCTGAAGTTAAGTTAAAAGACATATTTATGTATTATGTCATTCATCAAAACACATCTCAACAATCAATTGTTCAATTTTCATACCTGAATGATAATATGAAAAATAAACCGTTGATATTTAGTACCTTAGATGTATTTTTGATCGTTCACACTAAATTTATTATATATTTAGAAACTACGTAAAAATTACTACATGTCATCACAATAAGTAACAATTCAAAATATTTAAATAATAATCGAAGAAAAACACATTTATCTCGAAATTTGAACACCGTCACATCAAAATTTTCGATTATCAAGTAAAATGTGGTTTGTGGTTGTGGTTGGTTACATTCAGAATGGATGTAAAAGCAATGGATCAACTTCCAAATTATATGAAAGTATGTTACCTTGCACTCTTCAACAGTATCACCGAAATTGCTTACGAAGTTCTCAAACAGCAAGGGATTAACATCATACCCTACCTTACAAAATCAGTAATAAAAACTTGTTTTAATCTCTAATTTGTATACGGGGAAAATGAAGCAAATATACCTGTTAATTTTGCGATTTAGAGCGAATATATTCTTTGTTAAAAAAGTGGTGTAGATATACTTGTTGTCTAACAAATGATACATATTTATCCGTTGTTAGACAACAAAGGTATACATGACTAGAAACAAAGAGGCTAAATTTTCTGTCGTGAATCAATGAAAAAATTGTGTGACAAAACATGATTTTTCAACCCTATTCTCATCGAACTAGTTTCACTCGGAAAATGCAGAATTGGAAACAGATTCCCATTAAAATACTTAGAAGCTTATTCTCATTTTTTTGTGTTAAAACTCTACTGATCCCTCTGTCAACTTTATGTGACACTTTTCTTTTTAGTTAGTTCTAAAACAAACGACACATTTCTATATTTAGTTACAAATTCTTTTTAAAATATTCATTTTATCCTTAATGAGATGACTTGTTTTAAACCACTAGTCAATAGTTATTCATTCTATTTTAAACTTTGTGCCAAGTCAAACAACATACATGAATTGAGACTGCAGGAATACTATTTTTTCAATACTCACTGACTCTATCAAAATATCTATGAGAATAACCACTAAACATATTTCAGTAAGAAAATAATGAATTTTTAATAGTGACATATACATCACTTCTTCAACGAGGAATATATTAATTCGCTTTAAATCGCAAAGTTAAGGAATAAATTTGCCCTTATTCCCTTCTCTCTCTATATACATATATATTTGATACATGCATCCATGTTATTAATTAGTGGGCAGATTTGTGCAAAGCTTTATTAAGAGAAGCAAAATGGTACTACAATGGATATACTCCAAGTCTTGAGGAATACATGGATAATGCATGGATGTCAATTGGAATTCCTGTGATAGTAATTAATGTATTCTTTTGTGTCACAAATCCAATTACCAAAGAGGCAATAGAATCCTTAAGCAAGTATCCTCACATAATTCGTTGTTCTGCTACAATTATTCGTCTTGCTGATGATTTGGCCACATCAATGGTATGTTTTTGACCCTTACATATATTCTTTCCGTCTCAAAATATTTCTGGTTTATTTTTTTAGGTATAATAAATAAATGTATTTTTTAAACTTAGTCTCATTTTACATATATACTCTCCAATTTTGAATGTGCATAAGTAGATATTTAAGCTTGTATAAAGTTGATAAAGTTAACACATGAGACTTACTTGGACATGATCACGTAAGGTGCAAATTGTCATGTAGGATGTCACGTAGGACGTGTGTGTATATTTGTTCAACTTTATATAAGATAAATGTCTACTTATGCACACTCAAAATTGAAGGGTATAAACATAAGCCCAAGGCCAAGTTAAAAGGCATATTTATGTCTATTAAAAAACAATGATTGATATGAATATTTTATCATAATATTCATACTAATTGATGTTTTAAAAGATAATTTGGAAAATAAGTAATTAATGCTAAGTATAAGGAAAATAACAATCGTCTTTTCCAATAAATAAAAGTGAAAATGTATTTTATTTTTAAAATATTAGACAAATAAAAGTAAACAAGTACTCCCTCTGTCCCCTTTTTACTTGTCCAATTTTGACTTTTTACTTACCATTTTTTGACAAATCAAGAAAAGACAATGTTTCTTTTTACCTATTATATCCTCAATTTATTTTTAGAATTAATATTTTTGAAAAAAGGTAGAACCTCTTTAATAAGTAAATTGATTTTGGAATTCTATCAATTTATAGGGGTAAAATGGTAAATTCACTGTCATTTATAATTTTCTTAATAGGTGTGTCAAGTAAAAAATGAATAAATAAATAGAGACAGAAGGAACACTACATCAAAAATGATTTTTAGTGGTGATTAATTAACGGCAATAACTTAATTGCCATTAAAAATGTATTTTTAGTGGCATTTAATACTCTTTGTAAATGTCCCTAAACTCTAAAGCCTATAGCGACAATAGATCCAATGTCAATTAATTAATGCCGATAAATACTTTATCACTCTTTTTTAATATGTATATTTATTACCGCTAAAAGTTGTTTTTGTTATAGTGGAGTAGGACAGAAGGAGTAGTGTATATTATAGATCAATAAAAGTTGCTTACCTTATTTATTGAAACAACCAATTCTATTATATTATGAATAGTTACGTATAATTTATTATTCTTTATTTCAGGATGAAATGAAAAGAGGTGACGTTCCCAAATCAATTCAATGTTACATGAATGATCATAAGGGTGCCTCTGAAGAAGAGGCTAGAAAACACATCAATTATTTGATAAAAGAGACATGGAAATTGCTCAACATATCTCAACATGATAATTCATTATTCTCAAAATCATTCATTGAATGTGCAATAAATATTGCAAGAACTGGACAAACCATTTACCAGCATGGAGATGGACATGGAATTCAAAATTATGAGATTAAAAATCGCATTTCCAAATTATTTTTTGAGCCCATTAAATATTCAATTCCATAAAGTCCTACCTATAATTTTTATTTTTATTTTTTACATATGCATTCTTAACGAGTTATTCTAAGTGCGTAAAAAATAAAACCATGTGTGTAATAAAAGTATCTATTGTAGGGCCATAATAATTATATTTTACCATCTTCTTTTCGTGCCATATGTGCTTAAACTTTATTGTCTCTGCTTTTTGGTGTGCCTCAAGTTGAGGACTTATGTGCTTCTATAGGATAAGGTACGAATGTGATTTCAAATAGTACGCAACTTAACGAAAATGCACAACACATAAACATATTGTTTAACTTGGTCTTAACTGGGGTATATATTTCTTTCAATTTTAAGTGTACACAAGTAGACACTTAAACTTGAACAAATAGACATACACGTTCTACGTGGCATCTTATATGACAATTCACGTAAGATACACTCAAACTGATTTGTAACGTAGAACATGAGTATCTTGCTTGTTCATCTTATATGACCTCTCTCTCTCTCTCTCTCTCAATTTGGCTCTCCTCTCTCCACCCAACATGTAGCTAAACACAATTGTATTCATTGATACAAATTAGTTATATCAATTGTATTTGTGATACAACATGATATAACAAATACAATATGTATTCAACCTCTCTCTCGCCTCTCTCACATCGATCTCTGTCAAATATCGTTTGTCTCTCTCCTCCCTCTCCTAGCTAGTCTCTCTCGCCTCTTTCCTCCCCCAACATGTAGTTGTAAATCATAGTTAAGCAAACGATACCTATGAATCTCTAATTAAGCCCAAACTATAATCATTTCTTCCAAGTTTTATGTGAATTTAAATGGATTGAGGCCCGGATGAACTTTATTTTCTATTTGACAAATTAAAAAATCAATATTGAGAAGTTGGTATGGTATGATAATTTTGTGCAATAATTGGCATACCTTTTTTTTCTTTTTTTGGGAAAAACTACATAACTACAGAAACATTACTCTCCCTATAGTTTGAAATAGTTACATGTAGTCTCACTAATTAATAATTTAATACCAGATTTCAAGTCAGATACATCTAGATACATATATGATACACTCTGAATAATATATATACATAAGGAGAGATGCATGGAGAGGGAGATGCGAGCGAGAGAGGGAAAGAGTTAGGAAGCAAGAAAGTCTGTGTATCCTAAGACAGTGTATCTCAGATACACGTGATCCACTTGAATATAGTGTATCTCAAGTAAATTACACTTAATTTTGACCTCATATATTGAAGATACATGTATTTGATACGTAACTAGGCCCTAAACTAGTGAAATTTGTGTTGTTTGCTCTAATGTTTTATCATATGTCATCAATAGCCTATGTAATCGAAATTATTTTTCTTTAAATTAGAAGAAGAAAAAATTAGTACTTCTTAATGATTTCACCACACTGTTTAAATATATATTTTTTTAACCAAAAAGGGCTCCTAATTTTGAGCAAAAGTGTTTCACTATTTTCTACCAAATCTTTCTACTTCCTTTTGAAGATTCAACATAACTTGGCTAGTTTTATGTTGAATGTCAAGTTACCGCGACCATTCTCATGAGAGAGATGCATCATGAACACTTGGATGTTTAGCATATGTCATTCTTTGGTAGGGCATGAAATTGAAAGACTTTTCGTATAGGGTTATAGATTCATGAATGGTTGGTCAGGGAACAAGTTATTTTGGGATTAACTATCTCAGGATAAGTTATTTCATTATATATATATATGAGATAATTTATCCCATTATTAAGGTACAAATGGTGGAATAAATAATCTGAAGACTATCTAATACCTTCAACTAGGGGTGTACATTACCGGGTTGGTTCGGGTTTTTTAAAAATCAAACCAAACCATTTGTATCGGGTTAAAATATATATAAACCAAACCAAACCAATAATAGTCGGGTTTTTTCAATCTCGGGTTTTTTCGGGTTATTCGATTTTCTCGGGTTATTCGGGTTTTCTCGGGTTTTTTTATAAAGACTAAAGAACTAGTGTTCTTTCGGTGATTTAAAAAAAACGTTGAACACTAACATGATTTTTCATCCTAGAAAAGCATTTAGTAGTTTCTTTTGGCATTGCAAGTCCATGAGTTCAATAGGCAATTCTCCATTCTATTTGGAACACAAATTCTCAAAAAATTACTACTATTACTATTTTGGACAAATCATCAAATAATATCAATAATCAAGAGTGATTCATTACACATTAGAGAAATTCATGAAAGTAACATAGTGACTTAAACAATTTTTGCATAGTCAAAATATTGTCATCAAAAGTTAATACGAGTTATTTACATTCAAGTCTTTAAATTCTACACCATCATTAATTACAACCTAGGACCTTGTACCTAGAGGAACAAAACATTTTTGAAGTGAGATCTTCTTTACATATTTTCCAAAAACCATAGCCTGCATCTGCAAAGTAGACAATTCAAATCAATTAAGTTGATTAGCAACATATTAACTAGGTTGATGTTTAGTCCTTAGTTCTTATTGCTATTTAGAGCAAACAGTAATTAGGTAATTAACAATCACAAAAGAATAAACTAATACCTTTGTTCCATGTAGTGAAATTAAAGTACATCAACTGGCTAATCAATCCTCAAAGGTTAGTCGGGGTATTCTGAAACAACTGAAACAAATTGAATACTAAATAAAATTCAAAAGCAGAGAATCATTTTTAATAACAATTAGAATATATAAAGTTACCTTCTTCAATTTCGTCAATTTTTTGGACTTCCTCTAATATATCTTCAAGCTTGCATTCTTTAGAAGGCGATCGTAGCCATTGTTGAGTGCAAATAAGCGCTTCTACCGTTTTTGGAGATAAAGAACTTCGATAACTATCAAGAATTCGACCACCTGTACTAAAAGCTGACTCAGATGCAACAGTAGAAATAGGAACAGAAAGGATATCCCTAGCAATTTTCGCAACAATTGGGTATCTACTGGACGAAACTTTCCACCAACTCAAAATATTAAAATCATTGATCTTCACTACATCATCTTTCAAGTATATTTCCAGATCAGATTTTTTTACAACAAATCCCTCTTTATTCATGTGTTTCTCCCACTGAGATTGCAACAAATCACTAGATTCACCCATCACACAATTATCATTTTCAATATTTTCGTTAGGATCTTCAGAGCAAGAGCAATTGTAGTGATTATATAAGAGATTCAAAACATCTCTCACATCTTGAGACTTCAATCTTCCCATCAAAGAGCCATATGCAGTAGAAAGAATATACTCTACATATTGCATCTTGTATCTAGGATCCAACACAACAGCAACCATCAGTAACATATTCATACTCTCAAACTTACCCCAATATTTATCCATCTTGGATTTCATTCTTGTTGCCATATCAACCAAAATGAGATCATCATGTTTAGTATACTTGATAATATCATTTCGGAGATTGAAAAAATCATGAAAGAAAGAGTGAGAAGTAGAATATAAGCTGCCCGAAAATTTTAAAGTTGCCTGATAGAAAATATTAAGAAACTTCACAAAAGCTTTCACATTCTTCCAATCATCTGTTGATTGATTTTTTGTTGTTGTACTTATTTCTCGACATTGCTTTTGATAATTCTGGTCATCCACATACATTCTTGTAAAAGCTTTTTCAAATTTCAAAGTTTTATCCAACATTGTGTATGTCGAGTTCCATCTAGTCTCAACATCCAGACTTACAAGACCACGGGTGTCAATCTTAACTTTCTCAACAACGGACTTAAAAGTAGCAAATCTTGAAGAAGAAGACCTGACATATTTTATAGCACTTCTTATATGAGAAATAGGCTCAATTTGTTCATCCAGCCCCTCTTTTACAATCAAGTTTAAAATATGAGCATTACATCTAACATGTAAAAACTGATTTTCAAACATTACACCTTTCCAATCTTCAATACGCCCCTTTAAACTCTTAATGGCAGCATCATTTGCGGTTGCATTATCCAAGGTCACTGTAAACAAGTTCTCAATGCCCCAACCTAATAAGCAATCCTCTATCCCCTTGGCAATAGTCTCACCTTTGTGATCTGATGTTTGAAAAAAATTAAGAATTCTCTTTTGTAGATTCCATTGATCATCAATCCAATGTGCAGTGACAACCATATAAGTATAATTTTGGATTGATGTCCATGTGTCACTGGTAAGACAAACACGTTGGTTTTTTATAAGCTCCTTAAGCTTTTCTTTCTCTTCTTGATAAATCCTTAGACAATGTCGAGCAACAGTTACACGAGAAGGTACTTCAAAATTTGGAAAGGCTTTAGCCATTAATTTTTTGAATCCTTCTCCCTCAACAGCCCTAAACGGTTGTTCATCAATAATTATAAATTCGGTAATTGCTCTCTTAATTTCATCCATATTAAAAACCCCTTTTTCAGTGGAACCACCTTCTGGCCAACCTCTTTTGATAGGTTTTAATGTTGTTTGCCACTTATCGGACTTAAATGGAGACTTGAGACATTTCACAGTTAAATGATTCCATAACGTAGTTGTCCCATTGACACTGTCGGCAGCAAATGTTTTAGTACAATAATTACATTTTGCCCTACATTTACCTCCTTTAGCAATAAACTTGGAGAAATGATCCCAAATTTGAGATGTTTCTCTACCTGTAGTTCCAGAGTTAGGAGTGACCGGAGGAGCTGCTCTTTTTTGCTTCTTAGGAGGTATGCATCGATGTGGAGTTACTTTGCCTTGTTGTTGAGATATTGTCGACATAGTTGAAGGAATATTATTAATCACCTCTACATCCGTTACAGAAGGTGTAGTTTCCATCCAAAAAGAAAGTTTCTGCACATACATAACAATAGTTATTAGTATTCTGATACAAGATTGTGTTTCAACAAGACTTCCATTCAAGTATTGTGCACAAGACTTAGAAGTATATTTCACTTTGAAACCAAAACAGATACAAATATAGTACAAAATATTTGGTTAGAAAAGTATGATGTATATTACTGGCTACTGCTATCAAATCTAATAGTCTCTTAAATTTTTATCTCTATCACTTGTTTTTCCTTATCTCTGCGGACCATCACAATGTTTACAGTACAAAAACCTCCATACAAATGGAACCAAAAGCAATGAGTCGAACACTTGCCCCTTTTTCATTGCATTGAAACAACATAAGTAAAGAGAGAAATAAGTGAAACTTATATACAAAAAATTTATCATCATCTTTATCATCTTGTTGCTAAGCTTAACACACCATAGATATGGACACCAAGATGTATAATTTTTAGGTTTATATCTATGATTCAACTACCCAAAAATGTGATGTTGTTGACAATGGCAATACAAGAAAAATATCTAAAAACGAGTTAGTAGCAATTACTTACCCAGATTAAGATGAGTTGATGACGATTTGAACTAAAATCCAAAAGACGAGCTCAATATATGTCCTAATAGCTAATGAGTAAAACCTAACAGTGACTAAGTCTTTGAAGGTGAAGAGCTATTTTTGAGCTGCTGACCTAAATGACCTTTGTTAAATGAGAAAGAGAATATTAAAGGGCTAGTTGAATTGTATAATTTATTTGGGCTTTTGTTTATTCCTAAAAATAACAAGTGGGCTCAAGTCAACAATGTAGCCCAAAGTCCACTAATATTAAACAAAAAATTGTGAGAAAGATTAAGAAAAATATATAAATTATATATTAATAAACATTTTTATGTATAAAATAAAATTTTAAAATTACATATATAATGTCGGGTTGGTTTGGTCTCGGGTTGGTTTTTTTTAGTTAAAACCAAACCAACCCAAATATAGTCGGGTTTTTTTTTTCAATACCAAACCAAACCACTAGTCGGGTTTTTTTTCGGTTTGACTCGGTTCGCGGTTTGGTTCGGTTTGCGGTTCGGTTTTGTACACCCCTACCTTCAACCAAATGTAGGATAAAAACGACTCTTTAGTTATCAATACGCTTCACCTTCCTTCATGCTTGTAGTTGTTGTATTTTTGTGCTATGAAAAATTGTTAGGGTAAAATAGAAAGCTTAAAAATGTATTATTGTTATTCAAAAAAATTGCAGTCACATAAATTGAATCAGAGAGAATATATTTCTTTACTTTAATAAATAAATAAGTCTTACAGTAAAATTCATGTGCAACAATTTCCTTCAAAATGAGGAAAACAACTTCAAGTTCTACGATTAACATTCCATATTAATTGTATCCTTTTAACACAACAACGCCATTTTCACATCCACCCTTGTAGCCCCCATTCCCACCCTCACCCCAACTCCTCTACTATATATTTATCTGAATTATATACAAATATTTTTCTTCGTACCAAACACACCCTGAAACATTGCCGCATAATGTAACTTGTGTTGGTTATAAAAGTATTTTTTTATCAAGTCTTGATTTCTTATTTTACCCTCAACATAAATTATTTATTCTCCAAAATCCAAAGGCAATACATCAATTAAGATGGATATTGTGGAAAATACCCATATTAATCGTTATTTTTTAACGAGCATGTAAAATTTAAAGTAAACAAGTGAAAGTGAACAGAACAGAGGGAGTGATATTCATTTATATATGAACTATTGCTAATTATACACAACAATGTCAATATGTCCGAGTGGTTAAGGAGACAGACTTGAAATCTGTTGGGCTTCGCCCGCGCAGGTTCGAACCCTGCTGTTGACGTTATGTTTTTTTTTGTGTGTGTGTCTACTTGTTCAATTATATATACAAATTATAAGAAAATACCTACAACAATTTTTTTTCATTTAAAATGTTTGAATATAAATTTCTTTATTTTACTTTAGAAACAAAAAATTACAGTATATATCATTTTGTATACATTATTATACAGTGAATATATACTATCTGAAAGTAAAAAATTCAAAGCCCTCTCGACTATTATATATATATACTGTATAAACATGTATATTTTCGACAATTATATGATCTAGGAAGGGAAGCCAAATGGTAAATTATATGAAGCTCACATTTAAATTGGTAATAAGACCTAGAAGAATGTATTGATACTATATGTGTGTGGAATTGCCCAAGTTTTCACTGATTTACATTGGTAGTGCATTGAGGAAGCCTATGTACGCATTTTAAATATTGACTTTGGTCAAATTTTACGAGTTTTTAATTTTCAAAATTAAAAAGCTTTCTTGAAATGCATCCGATCACCTTGAAATAATCGTTAGTCAAAAATAACTAACCACATCTATGAAGAGGGTAAAATATGAGAAAAGAAACGATCTGAAGGACATCGTTGCCTACTAAACCACACATTCATCCTCAAACGTAAAGAAATAAAAAGTAGCAAAATGCTAAAAAAAACATTATAAATTTTGTTTGTTCACCAAACATTTCATAGAACATCAAACTTCAATTAATTATTTGTTTGTTATCTTTAAATATTCAAAAAAATATATTATAAAGTTTTACTTTTAAAAATAAATAAAAAGTAAATCAACTTACAAATAAACATTAATATAAACGAAATGATGAACATTTCAAATATTTGGAGGGTTCAATGATTCGATTTTTCAACTAAATATGTGTCTATCAGAAAGAGAAAAATATTTGAATTTTTCAACTATAGTGGAGATCCTCAAATTATGCCAATTTTGAGAGTCAATGGATTGACCACTTCTATCTTTAATTAGTATATAATATTCCGTATTTAATTAATTAAATTGACATCCATTTAGGGGGAAAAAATCATAATTAATTAAATTGACATCCATTTAGGGGAAAAAAATTATTCTTTAAATAAAATACTTATATGAAAAGATCTCATTATAGTTCTATAATTCAGAGTATCCTTTCTTAATTGATCTCTTTGAATTCTATATTCAAATTTTGCGATCAAATATATTCATATAAAAAAATTAAGTGTTTGCATAATCTTCTCATATTCAAAAAAATAATTCATTAAAATAATGAGTCACCACTGATACCGACTCATCTTATACTACTTCTAGTTGGATGGTAAAGTTCAAGAAGTAGTTTTGCAAATTGGTGTAATTGAAAGTAAGGCAGAAAAAGCTTATGGAATAATTAACACTTCACTATATCTTAAATTTCACACACATTTTTATTGCTTTATATATATCTTAACAAGACTCATATATAAGATTTTATCAAACCATGTATTTCCCACAACATTAGTACATTTTATGTGGTACAATACTGATACTACATGTAGAATACAATTTTCTGTAAAAGTAGATAAATAAAAAATGAAGACATAGAAAAAGTGGATAAATAAAAAATGAAGACATAATATAAGTTACAAATTACAAAATGCCATGTCTATAAAAAGACACACTTAGTAGCAAATATATATAATTGATTTTCATAGCCCTCTATGGGATAATAAAATCAATTTTGTGGTAAGAGCAAGCACAATTTTGTGCACCAATATCACTAGCAACACAAGGAGGACTAATTCTTCCATCTTGATACCATTTTTTCCTTTGTTGAAGCAAATCAGTAATGAAACCATCAAGAGTTTCTCTAGTTATGCCTGGCATAACAATAACATGTGCCATATCTCTCACACAAGATAGTTGCCAACGACGAACGAATTCATGGTCACGAGGCCTCTCGAGGACAACTATGATGCTAAGCTCATTCAACATGACACTGATTCCTGCTTGTTGAAGACGGTCTTTTAAGTATTTAGCATTGTCAAAACATCTCTTAACATCTTTCTGAAAACCAATTTGGCCTTTAGCACTTAGACTGTACCATAAGAAGATCGGAGTCAAACCATTTCGACTTCCAGAAATTGTAGCATCCACAGAAGCAATATATTCAACTCTTCTTGAAAGGTTATTAATGTAACTTTTCCTTGTTATTTGAACTCCACAAGGCATTGGACATCCCAAAAACTTGTGACCAGAAATTGTCACACTTCCAATTGGCTTCTTGAAAGTAATCATCTATTATTAAAAAATAATCATAAATGTTAGAGTTGTTTTATGTTAAGCTAATTAATATACTCTAAGAAAATAAAAACTTACATTTTTAATAAAAGGAATAATAAGTCCATTAAGTGCTGCATCACAATGAATATAAAATTGATCTTGTGTATAACCACATTCTTCTAGTGTTTGAAGAATAACATCAAGGTCATCAACAGCTCCTTTAAAAGTAGTACCTATATTTAATGAAATGAAAATTATTAGAAAATGTATAAGCTTATTATAATTAATAAAAAATATCTTAATTAAAATATTTACCAATTGTAACATTAATTATTGCTGGTTTGCCCTTGTTTTGAAGCAATTTAGCTTTTAAATCAGAATAATCCATTTCTCCATTTATTGATGCATTAATATTTTCAAAATCCATTCTATACATCATTGCTGCTTTAGCCACTGAATAATGAGAGTCTTTTGATGCATATAAAATTCCAGTTGGAAATATTTCTCTCCTGAAAAAATAAAAAAATAAATTAGACAAGTCAAAAAAATAAAATGAAACACTTTTTAATTTTATTTTAATTGTTTTCTTTAACTATATTATCTCATTCTTGACATTTTTGCCATTATATTAAAAATATTGACTTTATGATGATCCGAAAATAATTTTTTTCATTTGAATATAATTTTTTATAGACTTAGTGTTCAATTTTGCATAGTTGTTGAAGAAAGTGTTTTGGGCTCACGCACTCAAACTTTAAAAATTAGGATAATCTTTTTTATAATTTTCTTTTGTACTAAATTGGTTACTACTCACTCAAAGCTCAAGAAATTTGTTCACCAACCAAAAAAAAAAAAAAAATTAAAAACTCAAAAAATTATAATTAAAAGTATTATGAAGAAATTCTAACTTTTTCATTTGAATATAATACTTTTATATAATCAAATTGATCTGATCTAATTTAACTATAAAAAATAATTAAAATTAACTCTCGAGAATCAAAACATCAAAAACTTAGTAAAAATTGATTCTTACCCAACCAAAATGCCATGTAAATTTCCTTCAGTACCACCATTTGTAACATAACCCCAATATTGATCTCTTTCAATTTCCCATAAATCAGCAAACCAATTTAAAACAGCCACTTCAAAATCTTTTGAATGAAAATCCACAGTATTTTGAAGAAATGGATCGCCACAATTATTTAAATGGAATTGTAAAAGTGGGGCTAAATTAGCATAGTGCTCATAGCATATGTTCACTGGATAACCTGAAAAAAAAAGTAAAAAAAAGTCAACAACTCATCATCATAAAAACAAATAAATAATTAACTATTTTTGAACAACAAAGAGAATTAATCATAGCTATGTAAAGAAAGTTTATATTTTAACATATCTAGTTTTTATTACGCTTTGATTATCGTTATAACTTGCTATGACTTATGACTATTGTTTATGATGATTTGTCAGGTTAACGTTGTCTATAGTATTTTGTGGTGACTGTTTTCATTTCGATTCTTTCTTTCTCTATACTGTTGTTGACCGTTTTTTTCTTTTTCTTTTTCTTGAGCTCAGGGTCTATCAAAAACCGTCTGTGTATACTCTACTTTTCCTGGACCCTATTTTGTAGGATTACACTAGATATGCTATTATTATTGTTGACATATTAATTTAATAATCGATGCCAGTAAGTTTTTACCATGTCAACTGTTATTTTTGACAGAATTAAATAGTCAATAATTCGAAATTGCTGAGATACTAGTAATTTTGTCAATTAGCTATAGGGAACATGCCTTAAAATTATACTTTTCAAGTTTTCAAATTAATAATTTTCATATAAGAAATTGTCAACACGACATCGTGGAACGATGTAATTGACCTAAGACTTTATAACCTTCTTGCATAGATTATGGACTCGAGCGGTGTAAGCAATAATTAATATTTATATTAAAGTAGATTGTCTACACTATTCATCAAAAAATTACTTTTATGTATGTATCAAAAATATTGAACACACCCTTAGCAAAAAATTTGATTTTGCCACTATTGGGTTGCGACTCTTGCACATACCCTATATAAACATTGAATATTTATGCACCACACTATCCTTTTGTAATAAATAGATTATGGACTCAAGTTGTGTAAGCAATCATTAATACTTGTATTAAGACAGACTGTCTACATCATTCATCAAAAAATCACTTCTATATATATTTTAATTATTGAATACACCCTATACAAACGTGGAATATTTATGCACCAGACTGTCATTTTTAACAGATAGATAAAAGTACATAATTACCTGATGATTGTGTGAATATTCTTTATACTGTCGATATATAAAACTTATAAGTTGACAATATGTAAAAAAGAATAATTACCTATATGATAGTTGATACGTTGGGTAAGTGTATCAATATAATTCATCAATGTACAATCCAAACTAGGTCCATCATTTTTGCCTGGCTCAGTCACTGAAAGATCCAAATTTTTTCTTGGTGTTGTAGGTGTAGATGACACCTTAAGTCTCATCATTTCACAAAAATCACCATTTACAATTAATCCAGGTGGTGCCAATCCTCTTGGAGTCACAGCTGATGGCTCAAAGTCCTTGAAAAAAAAAAAGAGAAACCATACTTTAGAAACATGAACATAATTTTATTAGGTATTCGGTCGGTACCTGTTTTAGGGCTTGACTAATTCGAATTAGCACTAGAAAGTCCAATTATATGTGTATGCGGCTCGTCGATACCAGATTCATATGAACCTAGTACTTTCGACATGCAGTGCAAGTTTATATGTACTTATTAAATATAACGTTAAGAATATGCTAGACTCGATGCTAAAAATCTTAAAAATTAAACTCATAAAGTTTAAATCGTGAATCAACTACTCCCTATCATATAAAAGTCTGTTGTATTTCCACGAACAAGGATTTGAACCTGAAACTTCTAGTTAACTTCTTCTAGTTAAATGTAGAGGGATTACTTACCCACCCCCACCACGTTTTGTGGACTAAAGAACCATGCAAAAGACTAAAAATGATAAAACAAAGAAAAAGTCTTTTGAGTGATATTAGTTTTCTTTTGGTTCATTTGTCCACACACAACACAAGAAATTTATGGACATGTATACCAATCTTTCCCATTGATTTTCCAAGAAAAGGAACAAGAAACCATGCATAAAGATGAAGCAAAAAAAAAAGATTAACCCTCAAGTTATCAAGAAAATCCAAAGAGAAAAAATGGATATGATATATTAAGATACTTTTAGATGCTAAAAGTATATTAATGACAACAAATTAAATTCCATAAATTGACAAACAATAATAAAACAAAAAAAATTAACCACTTGAAGCCAAAAAAAAAATAAAAAATTGCAAAGTAATATGTAGTTGAAAGAATTATATACCTTCTCAAATGATAAGCTTCCCATTCTTGAAGCTTATGTTTTTAGTTTATTTGTTAGCTAGAATGGAAAATAATTTTGTGACAGAATTATGTATAATATCTTGAGATTATATAGGTCTAAAAGTTTGTGGGTTTGGGCACCAACCACAATTTTATTTATTTATTTCATTTATTTTTCCTTTCACCCTTTATCTTTTTATTCTTTTCCCCTTCACCTTTTCCTCTTGGTTTCCTTTTTTCCCACTTTTATAAATTCAAATAATAAGTGATTGAGCACTATTGCAAAAAATAAAAAAATAAAAAAGTCATCTTGATTATTATGATTTGTGGCCAATTTTTGACCTCGTGGTACAAAAGACTTGTTAGACTTTGTTTGCCCCTTTGTCTACCAAATAAGTTGGTAGGTGAGAATTAATATAAATCCAAAAAATCAAATATTTCATGCAACAAGTGGTGATGTATATACTCGAATTTGTAAATATAATTCATTCTTTTCTAATGTGTTATTATGATGGGGTTTTTTTTATCATATGTTCACCAACTACAAATGACAATTTTTTCTATGTTCATAACATAATATTAATAATTTTTGATTTGATGTAATACAAGTTACAACTACTTCCTAGCTAATTTTTACTTCATGATATAAGTATTTCCGCATAATACACAGATAAACACTTAAACTTGATAATAACTGACAATTTAATATTGCTTTGATAAACTTTGAGCGTGTATATACATTTAGAGATCTTAACTCGTTTTCACTATGTTAGTTGAACAGTACTCCAACTTACAAAATGACCATCTAGACATTTTCAAAATTTATGTGTCATGTCATGTCTGATGTCATGAGACATAGTAGGGAAGAGTTTGAATATTTATTTGTCAGTTGAGGTATCTAAATGTACACTCTCAAATTTGAAATACTTACTTAACAATGGAGGCAAAATTTAAATGTATGATTATATATTATGTCAATTAAAAAAAATACTCACTCTAGTTTTGACATCTGTCGTTGACCCACACAACTACATTTCTTACCCCTTATCGTGGGAAAATACATACTTTAGCTTCTCTATAATTAAATTAAAGTGACTCATCATCCCATATATACACTACAAATTAAATATGATATTTAGCTAGACAATCAATTTGTCACTAATTATTCACTTTCCTCAACAAAAATTTTCTCCTTATGTTTACTTTTATTTTTTCGCTTTAAGAATATTTATTGATATTACTCCCTCTATTTTATATTAATTAAATTATTGAAATATTTTTTATTTTTTAAATTAACTTAATTCTTTAATTTTCAAGACTACTTTTAGAATGCTTTTTCCAATTTTATCCTTTATTAGTTAGTATTGGAATTAGTTATTAATTAATATTTAGTTATTTTAATCATAATTTTGATAATAATTAATAAGGGTAAAAATAGAAAGTTAAGCCTAATTTATGACTTAATCTTCTTTTCTTAAAAGGTGTAAAACACCTCAATAATTCAATTAATTTGAAATGAAGGGAGTAGTATTTTATTATAATAATTATATAATTAATTGATATTTAGTATTATATCTTACAAATATTTTAGGGAATAAGCAATTAATGCTAATAAGGTTAAAACCATGAAACTCCCCCCTCCCCTATATATGTATGTGTGTACTCGTGTGTCCAATTTTACATGAATATTAAAGTAAAAATGTAGGAAGTTTTAAATCTTGCTCAAGAAGTAACTAGACATGTGTTAAAAAAAAAAACTTAACTTTATATTAAAAAAATTTACATGAGATGATGTAACAATAATCCACTTTTTCTCATTATAAAAAATAAAAAAAATTGTGCGTGAAAGAACAAGTTATTCAAGTCAAAATAGTTTGTGGAATAGTTCTTTTTTTCAAAAAAAAAAAAGTTTCACCATTATTGATGATATATGACCATTTGAGAGTTACAAAATGTGTTTATTAATCATGGAAAAAGATCAAATAAAAGCCACTCAAGACTAAGTAAAAATAACTCCACTAAATGAGGATAAAATTAAATTAATTGCACTATCTTGAACCAAGTCAAAAAAATTAGGTAGTACCTGTTTTTTTTTTACAATAAGCAAAAACAAAATAATAGTAATTAAAAAGATTGTTGTAATCTATTCTATTACATATTTTTAATTAATCTATACAAGAGCTTTTGCAATAGATTTAGCCAGCTGTGGTAGTTGCCTGACATGAATAATAAGCGTGTTTAACATTAATTCAATTGTTATATTAATATTTTGATTAATATATATATATAAAAGAGAAAGTTTCAATGATTATGCAAGATTTTTGGAGGTTGAACAAATGTATATTTTTAAAAGGCTTAATTTAAGTACTCTATAGAGTGGAAATTTGAAAAATACTAGTTACATCATTTAATTTGTGTAGCATCAATACAAGTTGTGATACAGTGGTGAGACGGCTTCATTCTTAATTAGAGATTTTGAGTTCAACTTTTGGATATGGAGAAATTTTGTTGGGAGTATAACCACCAAATGAGTTTCACAATACACAATCTGAATTTAGTCAAGGCTCCAATGTGAACTTCGACATCAAATAAGAAATCAAACTAAAATAAAATAAAATAAATAATTTAATTTAATTTGTGTAGCCCTAGCTCACATGCGTCATTTCCAATTGACAATGAAAAAGCAAGTGAGATTAGGTAATAATTTGCTTATCGAAAATGAACGGATTGAGTTAAATTTCAAGAGCTAACCACCTCTAGTTTGCACAAAAGAAAAAAATTTGGGATGGATATTTGCATTTTGTCCACCGTTATGTATTTGTGCAGACTAATTGTTTTAGGTTTAATAAAAGAAATTCTAGACTAAAATATTCTTAAACTCAACAACAAAGATGGAAATGCCGGCAAGCGGAAATAAAAGTAGTAAATCTCATATACATGTGAATCATACTAGATACATGTATATGGATATTTGATAAATTTTGAAATACAGATACTTAAGGAGAGAGACGAGGGACAGAGGGAGAGAGGCTAGCGAGAGAGTCAGATACAATATGTGAATTCACTTGGATATAGTGTATTCGAAACAAATTACATCAAATTTTGATCCAATATATCTGAGATACATGTATCTGGATGCGTTAGATATGTATTTTGGAACTGAATATTGGTAAGACTAGTAGTTTCAAAAACTCACAAAAGACACGTAATTAATTAAACACTAAACTAGTGAAATTTGTGTTGTTTGGTCAACTTTATCTCTTAAAGCAAGAGTCAGGTTCAATCATGACTACTATTCGGATTATTCCCGACCCATCACATGGGACTCACCATAGACATAGGATATGGGCGTTGTCCAACAATTTTCCTCTCAACATCTGCCAAATGCATCATGTCATTCATGGAAATCCTACCCATAACCTTGAATATAATATCACTTGTTAAGAACAAGCGTTTACCAGGCCAAACAAGCTCATCAAGCAGACATCATGTTCAATCATGACTCCAACCAAGTCATCTTCAGTCCATCACTTAAACCTTACTATTGGCAGACATCATGTTCAATCATGACTCCAACCAAGTCATCTTCAGTCCATCACTTAAACCTTACTATTGGCAGAATATTGACATTACTCAACAAATTTGATTGTTATGAATGAGTACAATCGCGAATGAAAAAACAAGTGAGCTTAAGTAATTTGGTGAATATTTGCACAAAAAAAGATAGTTTGGAATCAATATAGTTAATTTATCTTGGCTTAAAATACGTATAAGATAAGCAAAGACTATGTATTCATACGCTATTTAGTACTCTACAGAAAGGGACGAATGCAGGACGGGGCAAGATGAATTTAAGGCTATGCAGGGTGGGAAGGGATGTAGGGAGGGTTGGAGTGGTTTTTAAAAAAATTAATGCGGGATAGGTTGTAGCTTTATGCGATTTTATGCGGGTTTAAATTTAATTTTAACTTTTTACCTGTTATAATTAGAGTCATAAAGCAATATCTCTTAAGATAGTTCTTTGAAAAGTACTAAAATATTCGAGATAGTAAATAAAAATGATTCAATCAAAATTCAAAACTAATACCATTTCTTACATGTTTCCCAATTGACCTCTGAAAAATAAAGTTTAAGTCATTATGTGTTAAATTAATATAATTATAACTTAATGAAAAATAAATTTTGTTTTTAGTATCAAACTTAACTAGAAAAGAAAAATATTATAAATTTATGCGGAGCGGATTCGTGTGGGCCGGATCTAGCGAGGCGGGGCAGAGCGGGTTGAAAATGAAAAAAATTGTTATACAGAATGGATTAATTTTTTACAGTTAAGCTTAACCCGCCCCCGACCTGCACCGCTCCATTGCTATCCTTAAGCTCAAATGTTTAAGTATTATTGACTATGATGAGTGATGACAATTCTATTTTTATTTGGACAACTCATTATTTATTAGTAAGATATAGATAAGTATTCACTAGTTGTATCACATGTGCACAAATAACTGATTGAGGTATATATTTACGGGAGAACTGATTTTGTAGGTCATTTATTATTATTTTTTAGTTTATGTCTTTTTATATATAAGATTTTTTTAATTTTTTAACTTTTACCTATATATATATATCCCAAGAGTATACATAGTATATACGTAACTCGTAGTATATATCTGAATCTTTGATAAAGTGATGTAACCAATATGACCAAAAATCAAATCATGAAACGTAAATTTGATAAAAATCCTGAGTGAAGGTTCAATTTTATTCATCTACTATTTTAAACAAATAAGATAGATGAAAGATTGATTTTTCCTATGAATAATTTCTCAATCAATCTCGTTACTTTGAATGTATCTAATGCAATTTATGTCTTTTGTGGTTCAACTTGCTATATAAGAGTAAATTTACTCGATACGTAGCAACTACAAATTTTTCTACAAATATCAATATTATGTGGTTCAACTTGCTACATAAAACTCTTCACTTGTACTTAGGGGTGTGCATTTGGTTTTTCGGTTTAATTATTCGGTTATGTCAATAATTAATAACATAACCAAAGTAATAATATTTAATCTCTTAAATATACTTTCTAATATAAATCATAAGTAAAACTTAAAACACAATACATATAAGTATATCTATTATAGATGTAATTCAAACATAAAATATAAACGCAATTATCATGAAAGGCAATAACTAAAAAGAGACAAAAGTGGTTAACTCCAACTTAATTCTAAACCTAAACATATTATATATATAATTTGGGTTTTTTCGATTTTTATTTTTTAAAATCCGAAACCAAACAAAGTAATTTATTAATCCAAAACCAATCCAAATAAAAATTCTGTTTGATTATTCGGTTAAATCCGTATAGTGCAAACCCCTACTTGTACTATTTCAAAAATGTTGTCAAAATAAATAAATTTGGAGATTCAAATAAGTCTATCTTTGATCGTAATCATTTTGAATCGTCAATTATTGTGACTTATAATACTTTTTACGTAGTTTACAAATATATAAATTTCACTTCAAAAAATTGAAAAAGTCACGCACAAATATTTGATCAAACTTAAATTATTTGACTCTTGAAAAACAAAAAGTGTCACATAAATTAAGATAAGAGAAGCTTGCACCCCTAGCGTATCCGCGGATCTCGCTTAGAGTCAAAATTTCACATGGAGACTCTATCATTCTTTGGAGAAAATTTAAATTTGACTCGCTTCATTAATTACGGATTCGATAAAACTCATTTAGAAGTGAAAATAACCTTCTAATCAATTAAATTTAATATTTTTTGTTCAAATTTTATATTTATATTTAATTTATTGAATATAAAAAAAAATATTGAGGAAAATTTTCAAATATATACCACTTTTGAAAATATTTTCATCACGTTGCCCAATATACATATTTGGGGAAAAATTATTATATATATAGTATCAATCTTGTATAAACGGTATAACAAAATGTTTATACACAAATATCAGTTAAATCGTGTGTTTATGCACAAAATATAGATTACATGGTATAAATATTTTTAAAAGTAGACATGAAGCGTAATTTTTCTCGTATAATTAATTTAGGACTTGTTAATCTTAAAGAACTGGAATCTTCAAAAACATAAACTTCAAATTCTGACTAAACTTCTAATTTCTCAACAATTTTGGCCCGAACTCTATTTATCATGTAAAAAGATTATTTGATAGATATAAATAATATATTCTAAATTTAGTAAACTTGAATTTGTAACTCAAAACTTGTACCAATAAGAGTTTTGATGAAATGGTAAGTACTATTTCATCATCCTTAATCAGAAGCATTGGGTTTTAGTCCCTTTAGATACAACGTCGTTAGGGTGCTCTTTATCCCCTTCCCCCCAATATAAGACTTTCCAACGCGAATTTAAATATAATCAGACTCTAATATACATATTGAACACCAGAACACCGAATGAAAACTTGTAACTCAAGCCTTGAAGAAAAGTCAAAATGGAAAATCTCATAATCAAATAAAAAGAATGTTCTTGTTAAAAGGAAGTGGAAAATATCTAATTATGAAGATTACGAGTACTGGTCAACAGACAAACATAAAGCAATAATTTTAATATTTATTTAAACAATTAATGAACCTTTGAATTGAGTACTTTTTCTCTCTTCACACTAATAATTAGAAATGAATAGAAACTATATTGAAACTTCTTTAAAATAATAATATTATGATGATGCAATGTATCTATTTATTTAATTAGCTGTTAAAAGATGAATACAAGTTAGGTTGCTCCCATTCCGTAGTTGGAGCTAAAATTTGAAATTTTATGGTATGAACTCGTTAATTATTAATTTTACAATTAAATATTTATACATACTTAATGAATTTGTGGTATAAATACAAAATTTAATAGAAGCATTTAAATTCGTTCAAATTTGTATTTGTAGATATCAAAATGAATTTCACTAACTATTTTCGACAAAAAGGTTTGACACACATATATCGAGTTTAAGTTCAAATTTATTCAACTTTTCAAAAATTAGAAGACTCTCAATCAAAGTTACATAATTAACTATTGGTTCGCTATTTGAATTATAATATTATTATTTTTACCTTCGAAGGAAAATATCAATTAGTAAAGAATATGTTTTATATAGGTTAATTTTAATTCTCTGTGTGAAAGGTAAGTAATTAAATTAGAGCATGACTAGAAAAGGAGTTCTTGACTAGTTTTAGTGTTTGGTTCTTTGTTGAATATTTTGTAAATCCCAATATGTAACTTGTAATATTTTTATTGATTTTTTTGGTTAAAGTAATATGAAAGCAAAACTTTAGGATGGAAATATAATGTTTGACTGTTGATTCTATAATTCCAAAAAAGAAAGATGAAATTTGAAGTAGGATATTCAAATTTTGACACGAATTCACATGGAGTCAAAAATTTTAAATAAAATCTATATATTATAATAAATCTTATTACTTTTATTACGCTAAAAGTAATAAGAGTTAGAATATTTTATTAGAATAATCCAACTAAGTAATAATGTTGTCTGCTTTAGATTTAGGCTCTTAATTAATAATTAGTGGGATTTGTTAAGAATGTTAAAATTCCGTTTACTTTTATCTGTCCATATATTACCATGGTTGTACTTCTTTCAAGAGAATAATCTATGAAGTGCATATTTTACTATAATACTCATGACTATTAGTATTTTAGAAAATTTAAAGAAATAATTTGAGAAATTAGTAGTAGATGTCAAGGATAAAACAAGAAAACAAAATTGTCTTTTTCTTAATATGCTGAACGGGACAATAAACAAATAAAAATGAATTAAAAAAATAATTATAATACCTTTTTTAGGAATTTAACAATATGTTCAATTAGTTTGCCAATTATAATAATAAATCATATGGAAATCACATGTAGCCTTAATTAGTAATATTTGTGTTCAAGCCATGTAGACTTAATTAGTAATAAATTCAAAACAAATAATATTACTAATGGTTAATTAGGCTCTAATATATGATAGCACATGCAATTTTAGGCAAAAATGCACAAACCTTAGTGAAAATAATGAGTCCAAGAGGTTTAATTTATATAACGCTTTAAACAAATATTAATCACACCAATAAAAGAGATGTTAAATATTTATCGAAGTAATTATTAGACTCTAGTAACACATCTTATCAACGTATATACAATTAATTAAAGAGAATTAATATTACAAGTTGGACTACTACATTTATAAAATACAATTAATTAGAAGTATCTAAGAAATATTTCAAAGATTTTGGTTAGAGAAAAAGGTCCTTAATTTATTTTTTTTCTGTCCCAATTTATGTGATGATATTTGATTTGACATAAAATTTTCTTTCTCAATTTATGTGATGTTATTTGATTTGACATAAAATTAAAAAAAAAATCAAAACAGTTGATCTAAAACAAAGTCATAGATATTTCTACGACTATAAATCATCCCACTATGGTAAAATAGACATTTTAAGGTAAATTATTACTAAATTTAAAAATGTGTCATTATTTTTTTTTGATCGATTAAAAAGGAATTTATGTATTATCATTTTAAGAAGACGTGATTTGTATAACCTTATCCAGTGTGCGGAGCCAGTTTGATTAAAAATTTTAAAAATATAAAGAAGTAAACACACGAACTAGTCAAATGAGGGATACAACATATATTACATAAACACAAAAAAAAATTAAATCATATATAAATAATATAATTTTTCTATGAATAAATTCAGACGACCCCCTAGCATCAAGCTAGCTCCAACCCTAACCCTATCAAAGTTGGTAAAAGTTTTTATAACCTTAGATTCACATTACACTGTACGACTGAACTTGTTAACTCTGAGTCCATCGTAAATCGGTAACCTTCTTCATCAATCATCACCTTTATTTAACACACATATATATATTGAATGAAAGGTTGGTAGGGAAAAATTGTAGCTACATAACCTACCAAGAAAACGATATTTTTTAGCCAAAAAAAGCCACATAATGTTTCATAAAAAAATATGTAATATGTGGAGTCAAATATTTCAATTTTTTTTTCTTTTGTTTATTAAGAGTGACACGACTAATAAAAAAACTTACCAACCCTACCTATAATATATAGTACGGAAAGTCATAAAAAATGCTCATGTCATGCCCCACGTAAATATGACTTTTAAGTTTACATGGATTTAAGAAAATATCATCTAACAAGTGGTACATACATACTTTATCGTATAATAAACAAAATTATGATTACAGGTCACAAGGTAAACGATTAACTAAAAGAGGGATTGAGTTTTTAGTATTTTGGTCGGGTCTGGAGGGGAAAAGATAGATAAGATATTTTTTAAAAGACATTTGACATTTTTGGAATTAAAATAAAAATATTTTAAAATATTGTTTTAATTTAGTAAATGTAAGTATGTTAACGAAAAGTGTAATATGCATTATTTGTTAAACGATAATGATATATATGCACCACTTGTTAGATGATGGAGTATATATAAGCACTATTGTCTTAAGGAAGGGTATATTTGTCCAATATCCCTTCTTTTAATTAACTAAATACGAAATGTTTATATTAAATAATTAATACATTATTAGATCAAATTTATCATTTTTTTAATATATTAAATAAAAAAAATGTTCTAAACATATTATAAATGCCTAAAATGTCCTTCAAACTTGCCCCTAACGTTATTTTCAGGCGTAAAATTGCCCTTCCATTAACAATATAATTATATAATATTTAATTAAATTTTAATCAAACACGTGACCTTAAATTAATTACTTTTTCCGTTTTAATTTATTTATCTTGCTTTCTTTTTACACCTATTTAAACAGAATGTCTCTTTCTTTTTTTAACAACTTCTTAATTATAACTTTCTACATAATATGCTTAAGATAACAAGATTAAAGTATAATTTGGTAAGTTCTACAAAGTACACACCATGAACTTAAGATCATAAGATTTAAATATGTTAAGGGCATTTATAATCTAATAGGTAGAAGGAATGTAATACTTTATTTGTTTCAAATTGTTTGTCTTACGTACTTTCCTGGTTACTTTTCTTACAAATGAATATTTCTTTCTTAATTTTATAACTTTTTATTTTAACAATCTTGAATGATATATTTAAGATGATAAGATTTAAATGGCTAGTTTAATATCATAATATTCAAAAGTCTTCTTTATTTTCTTAAATTTTGTGACGAGTCAAACTACTAAGACAAACAAATTATAATGAAAGAAGTAAATTGTTATACCATTTATGTAATTTAATTTGTTATAGGAGATTACTTAACATTTGATTCTAAAATATATAATTAATAATATTAATAAAATTATTTATAATTATCTTTTAAGTAACTCGTTAAACTCATTAAAAGAGTTACAATAAATGATTTTAAATTTATGAGTTATACTCTCACACCCGTCTAATGCATGAATTAATTATAAAAAGATTATTGAGTAAAAATTATTAATCAGTAAATACCATAAGATTTATTCTATCAATGGTTATTCTTATTCATATCCTCACATTCTTATTTTACACTTTATCCTCTTTAAATAATAATTAGAATCTCGTATAACTTATACATATACTGACTAGTAATGTGGGAGTTTAATAAAACTAATTACCAAACTACATAATAAAGTTACATGATGATTTTGTTGTTTTATAACCAATCAAATCAAATATTATACTCCATTACTAAAATAAAATTTTATATATCCTAAGAGTTGTTAATTCGTTAAACCTAATATCAGTTATTAAGTAGGGGAACGAATAATTAATTAAATACTACTAATTTCTTTGACAATTGCTACCATGCCAGTAATATATAAAACCAAAAAATAAAAAGTCATTAGAATTTATATGAAAATGAAAAAAAAAATAGTTTAAGTAATTTGGCAGGATTAAATATAGCTCTATACCATGAGAAATTGCTCATAATTTTATTAATAATATTCCCCTAGTCAAGTTAGTTTTATAAATATTTTTATTTGTTGACTATTTTTTAAAATAAGAGTAGCAATAAACAAAATAAACAAACAAAAAACATTATCAAGGAAGTGGATATGTATTTTAATTTGACCAATTTTGTTTTTTCTTGAAAAAGACACACGAGTTAAATCAAAACAATTTTTTAATTATATTTGTATATATGTTGAACAATCAAATATTGTTAATTGTAATTAAATTCCATATATTGTTACAATGAAGATGTCACTAAAATAAATTCAACATTCAATTTTGTTTTTCCCCCTATTGTATGTTGCCCATGCTCACATGTTACATTCACATCAAACATGTGAAAATATCTGATCAAAGACGGGTTCAAGATTTGAAAGTTTTGAGTGAATTAAATAAAAAGAATACGACCATATATATATATATATATATATATTAAGGAGGAACAGTAGTGAAGTAATCAAAGACTGAGGTCGTTAGGGTGAAAAATTGTTCATGGCCTGAAGGGAGAGCTACTGCGGTAGTGATAGGACTATTCATCGAAGAAAGAGAAGGAAGGTATATACGCAAGCTTTTACTTTCATGTTATTAAATTTTAATATTACACTATCATGTTATATGAATACTCACAATATAGAAAGAAATACCTAGTACCTATAGGGAATTAAAAGCAATTAATCGTCTATATAGATGATATTTTAATATGTTCAAAAACGTATGAAGAACATTTAAAACATCTGAAAGAATTTTCAGAAATTTGCTTAAAAAATGGAATTGTTTTAAGTCAGAAAAAGCTGACATCAATAAAAATAAAATAGAATTTTTAGGAATGATTATTTCAAAAAAACATGGAAACTAGCATGCAAGATGTTAGATCATGATCATGTCTGATTGAAGAAGAAGACGAAGAAGATGATGTAAGCACTTACGTCATGAAGCATTAAAGAAAAGGAATCCTTTTCTTTTCTCAAAGACAAAAGAAGGGTCACATCATGTCGGCCAACTATTTTCAAAAGAAGACAATGGAGCGTCCATTATCTTTATATCACATTCCTTAATATAAAAAATTATCATAACAGTTAATCGATAGGATGACAAGTACTTCTCAATCTTTAATCATAAATATCACATCGAGTCCTAAAAAATAAAAACACAAATGCAGTTTTAATAAAAAGTGTTTACCTTATATATATCCCTCAATGTGAACTTTCAGACGCAAATCTCAACCCGATCAAAAAGCTATTACAACATATATTTTCTTGGTCTTGGCCTGCAGGTAGAAGTCTTCAACTGCTGAATATACTCATAAATGCATAGACTACAAACATACCAACGAAAAATTATGTTGCCACCGACATATTAAATACAAATATCAAGTATATATTTTAAATAAAATGGCTTTTTATTTTTATTTGTCATTTTTAACATATCAAAAATTATAATTATTTTTTCTTTATTTTATCCTCAGTATTGATTACTAATTTTTCTAAATCATTTTTCAAGACGTGAAAAATTAAAGTACGTGAACAAGTAATGATAAACGGAGGGGTAAAATCTAGAGATTCTAATTCTCATAAGCTAGTCAACATGATTGACTTCTTCTAACTCACCAACATTTGGTGATAAATGAGCTAATGCATATAAAGATTATTTGTTTTTCAAAGGTCAAAATTTCCCAAACATTAGCCCTACTTAATGTAGTCATAATTGGACACCAATAAAAGTATTTATATTGACTATATATATATAAGCAGTAAAATTAGACTTTTTTTCATCTTCACAAATATCACTCTAGTTCCCTATTCCCTATTGCCTTTTGCATTTCTGACAACTAACATTGGGGAGTCGTTTGGCATGAGATTTAAGATATAATAATTTCAAAATAAAAGGTAGAATTATTTTATCCTGCATTTGGTTGGAGGTATTAGGTAGTTATGGAATTATTTATCTTATCATTTATATCTTAGTAGTGAAATAAGTTATCCCATTTAAATAATGAAATAATTTATCACAGGATAACTCGTTATCAACTAAATGACTTGAGTATAAGAAGAATTAATCTTAAAATAAAATTTAGCATAAGATAATATAATATAAGATTTGTATACACTCTATTTTTCTCCAATTTCATTTTTAGAATTATACTAAATATATTATTGTTATTGATAATGCAATGCTCCATCATCTCAAATTACTTCGTATTTTTATTTTTTTTACATATTCCTTAAAAAAATATTAGTAATTAAGTAAAATATTTTATTATCTTTTTCCATATTTATGTATTAAGATATAAATATTATTTATATTACTTATGTTCTTGCATAACTCAACTTACTTTTAAACCAAATACTGATAAAAATTATACAAAGGGAATGATGATTGGGCCATTCTTTAATAAAGAGTGTCATTTTGTTAAACGCATATATAGTATATGCATACATCCTATGATTTTAGTTACAATGCAAGTTTCAAAGTCAATTATTATAATAAATTAATATCATTTGCGTAATATTCTGCGTACGCCAACTGTCAAGATAAGAAAAGAAAACAAAAAAATGGCTTATTTTTAATCCCATAAAATAATATAGAAAGTAGTTAGTCTATAGTATTTAATATATGATCAAACAAGGGAAAGGAAAACTACCGACGAGAGTTATAATGGAGTGATAGGTACTTCTTCATTCTTAATCAAACGTTTTGGGTTTGAGTTCCTCTGAATACAAAGTCGCCTTTATTAGGAAGCACTTTATTCCCCATTGTGGGACTTTTTGGCGCAAATCCAGATTTAAGTGGGATTCAATATGAATAATGAACATCGGATAGAAACCAAAAAAAGGGAGGAAAGCTGTTTTGTCACACTTTCCCTCCAATCCATAATAAAAAATTCCATTAATTCAAAAATTATATTAATTCAATCTTATTGTGTATACGTTTGATCAATTTTTGTTCTTTAATCACCGACCAGAAGAAGAAATGGCGGGGATGAAAAAGTAGACTTGGAGAGTGTATTAGGTAGGAAAGAATTTATTTATTTATTGAAAATAAGTGAGTTTTTTTATTTATTTATAATATTTTTAATAAATAAGCAAAAAATAAAAAGCATTTTGAATTATTGTGATTATTCTAGGCAAACACATTATGGGTTTGAGAAATGGAGTCAGAAATTTCGTCAAGAGAATTCAACATCTAATATATAGACATAAAAAATATAATTTAAACTTAAATATACAACGTAATATTTAATGGACGGAATTTTGGATCAGACTTCACCCTTAGATAAGAGTGGAGGGTAGTAGTGTGGGGTGATCAAGATTGTGGCTATGAGCGGGAGTAGGTGGGAAGAGATATGTTACTTATAAAACGTTTTTCTCATTCGTAAGAAATTTGAAAATTAAAGTATTTCTTAAAAGATATTTTTCTCCGTACTGAACAAACCCTTACAAGGGAACCCCACATTACCTTCAATGCTGCCCTTTAGTCTCCAAGAACAGCCACAATTCCAAAAAGTTTATATATATATATATTACAATTCTTGACAAAGTTAATGACCATTGTATAGCTACCAACTCCATAGCCAAATTTTTCTATTATTATATAAAATAAAAATCAAATATCAGTGTCTAAATTAAAGGAAAAATAAAAGCATAATGTCGTCATGCTTTCACATTAATGAAGTCACAATATAGTTAGAAAAAAATATCCAAACTAACCCCCTATTAAATAATTTATTATTATTTCTTGTTATTGCTCAATTGATAAATTAATTGTGGTAATGCATTTATACCATTAGACTAAAATAAATATTGAAGTAATTTAGTGCACAAAATAGTTTATGTTAGTAGATTTTACGGAAAGATATGATGTGAACAGGTTATCTTAATTCAAGTATTTATCAACAAAAATATTAAAATGTACGTAGGACAAATGATTAAAACTTAAAAAGGTCATTTATATATGTCTCTAATTAAGTTATTCTGCTGCGTAACAAAAACAACTTCAATATAAATATTTATTTTTTGACAACAAACAACTTTAATTTTCTATTATGATTTTTTTGTGTGTGAAATTGGTCGATTTTTGAACAAATTAAAGTGCTTAGCCGACTGAACATATACTTAAGTTATTGCAATGCTAGTGCTAGTTTTATAATAATATTATTTATTTTAAATAATGAAATTCAATGTATATATCTAATTAATTAGCCACCAACATGAGTTGAGGTGCAGTGACAGGACTGTTTTATCCTTAACCAAAGGTTTCGTGTTCGAGCCCTGAATTTGATAGAAATGTTGTTGGAAGCGCCACCCCGAATAGGCCTTGTCGTGCATGATCGCCGATCTGAATTTAATCCGAGCTCCAAGCGGACTCTGAATACCGAATAGAAACCAAAATGAAAAAAAATCTAATTAGACAAAAGGTGATGGTGGATATCCAAAAACCTAGTAGTTACACTATTTAGGACAATTACATTTGTATATACTCTACTTTTAAAATTAATATATTTGATTTTGTAGTTTATAAGACATGAATATGATTACCCACTCCCAAATTTTATAAACAATGTAATTTAATTAACTAGGTGATCTTGTTTAAATGGTAAAGGATTTGTATTCATTAATCAAAAGCTTATAAATTAATTATTGCAAATGGCATAGTTAATTTAATTAAAACAATTGTTCATGCATGGCTGTTGTCCTATAAGAGATTCCTTTAGATAATTCATTTAGACCGCGTAGAAAGAAAAGGATTGAATAGAGGAACTCTCGAGTATTTGACAATTTCAGTTATATCGATATTAATGGTGGCTTATTGTTTTTATGAATTATTTATATGAACAAAAGAAAATTATGTAAAATATTAATTTGAGATCTCACTTAAAAAAATAATTGATATATTTTCAACTTTAAAAAAATCATGTAAGATAACCTAAAATTTCAATCATGGAATTATATAATTTACCCACCCACCCAAAGCTCAATAGTATCTTTAAGTAGTCTTTATCATAATAATGTCAAACAATACATATTATTGGTAGAAATTTGACATGATAATTATTATTTTTGGGAAGATCCTTTTTTAAGTACTAACTAACTTTCTTTCATCAAATTGTCAAACATAAATCACTAGTAATCTAGTATAATAATAGATTTATTCTAGCCAAGATAATGATTACCAAATCAAAAAGGAATTATTCTCTTAAACTAGAAGCCGCCTAGCATAATAATAAGTTGAATTAATGCATTAAACATAATTAAGAGAACGATACATTGTAGGATAAACTTTGCAATATGGGTTGGTACATGGTAGCACACTAGCACTTATAATTCTATAATGAGATATGTTTATAGTCACACAAATATCATACTATAAATTTTAAAAATTATATATATAAATATTATGACATATTTACAACAAAAATTTCAAAAATCATTTTTTTAATTAAATTTACCTTAAGGTCTGTATACAAGCTATTCTTTCCTGGCTCCAATTTATGACATTACACTAGGTATATTATTGTAAATTTTGCGCCAAAGTAACTATAACTAACAAAGTAAAAACCGAACCACAACAAAAAATTAAATTTAACTATGAATTTCTTCATTAATCCGTGAATAAATTGCTCGTAGATGATAATAGTTTTACATAATATGTTGTTAAATAAGGATATATTTCATAGTTTCTATTTAGCTATAAAATTCGTCCGTCTAGATTTTTTCGATAATCGTAGATCAAGATTGCAACCCGTACATTACTATAATATCACTATTTTTCTATTAAAGTTTTTCACAGTAAAATGTTCAATAATCATTTCTATGGATATTTTGATTGAATTTGTGAGTAAAGAAAAAATAGTAGTGTTTTCACACGAAAAAATCAGGAAGCTTTCTAGTATTTTAGTGAGAATTTGTTTTACACTGTACATTTTTCTTATAATCTGATTCTATGGAAAATGAAAAAGAATCATATTTTATAACATAAATTTCTGATTAATTTGCAATAATAAAAATTGTTGTTCCTACTAGTGGTATAACAATGAAAGAGACTTGGGTGCATGAGTATCACATGTGGTTTTTGCACCAAAAGTTAGGTACTTGATTCCCATTCGGAACAACTTTTTTCATCTTGACAATGGCTTTTAGATCTAAGTTGAGAGTAATTCTATTTTCCTTTGGGGCCACTTTTTCTATTGGTGCATTAATATCCAAGTATTTTAAGAGGGTGCTTGGTGACCATGATCTATCCAAGTGGACCCTGTGGAGTAGTGGTACCATAAGGTGTCACATGATTTTGTCAATTCCTGGTGGAGTGGTGGTACCACAATGTTCGCGTGTAAGATAGAAATATTATTCCAAAAGCATTTATGTATAGCCTGGACTCATCTTTTAATATGAAACCAAACTCTTGTCTTGATTCTGATTCAAGACTCGACATGACTAAGGACCCATTCTTGTCTTGATTCCGATTCCAAAAGCATTTATGTATAGCCTGGACCCATCTTTTAATATGAAACCAAACTTCCACTTCTTCCTTCCCTTCCATTAGATAATCAAGCTCAGTTTCCATCTTCTTTTTCTTAAAGAATAGGAGCGAGACTTTCATAGTGAAGGGAGAGGCGAATTGTCTTGATTCAGATTCAAGATCCGACATGACTAAGGACACAACCTTAACCTCGACCTAACCTTGGTCTAACCCTAACTTAGGCGCCAACAAACGATCCCAACCATGACCTGAGATCCAACAGTGACTCAAGATCTATCCCCGAAACTGATTCCGAACAAGGATATAAAAATTTCAACCCTAAACCAGGACTTGATATTACCCATAAGTTGGGATTGGAGATAGGGCAAGGTCGTGTTTCGAGTTTGTGAGGAGGTTAGATCTCGAGTCAAGGTTAAAAGTCAATAGTAAGGTTAGGGTAGTATATCTGGTACCCAGTCGAGGTCGATCGAGAGTCATGTCCTGGGCTAAGGTCGAGTCGAGTCTAGGTCGGGAGTCAAGTTTTGAGTCTAGTTTTAGAAATCGAGAGTCGAGTCCAATATCGAGAGTCTGATACTAAGTCTTAAGTCAAGTTTAGGGTCAAAAGTATAGTTCCTGCCGGTTGACTTCGAATTTCGGGTTGGGGTTCGAGAGTTGGGATTAATTGGGTCCCGATTTGTGGTCAAGAGTTAGTTCACGTGTGGGGATAATGAGTCAGATCTTGGATCAGGAGTCGAATCTTGGATCCTAGATCAGGGTTAGGGGATGAGATTGAAAGGGATTTTTGTTTCAATAGTTTCATTACTTTACATCGGGAAGTCATTTTCCTCTAATTAGAAGGTAATTAGTAAGTTCATCTGGAAAATATTTTCTAAAATATTTAAGCTAACAAAATATGAGAAAACTATAAGATATTTTCAGAAAATGATTTCCTTACCAAACACACATTTCGAACAAAAGGTCTAATTCAAATAAATTGAATATTTCAAATGTAATATCTGAAATGTATAATACGAAAATTCAAACTAAGAATACTAAAAGTTCTAATTTCAAATTTGTCCGAACTATACCTACCTTTATTTCCTTTGTCAGTTGTATTTCACTATAACCGCAATATTGACAAAAAAATAAGGAGGGAGGAAACAATTATTTTTCGATTTCAATTTACGTAACACATTTTTCTTTATAATATGTCTCTAAAAAAAGGTCATATTTTTATAATTAAAAATAATTTAACTTTAAAATTTTCATTTTATTCTTAATGAAATTATGTATATTTATAGTCACACAAATAGTCAAGAAGTATTCTAGACCATAAATTTTAAAAGTTTTTTTTGTTATTTAAATTTTATATCAAATCAAACGGTGTCCCATAAATTAGAACGTAAACGTGACTTTTACTAAAATAGGACAGTCTACATAAGATTTTAAAAAAAATATAATTAGTCTATGAAAGTCTTGAAGAAATTGCACTGAACTCCTAAAAATTTACATGTCTTCCTCCTCCCAAATTTTCGATAAATATTTATTTGTATCGAATATTTATATCAAATCATTCAAACTTACTATTGGTAAAAGATTTGATTTGGTAAGAATGTATATATATTATTAATCGTATGTAAATGCCATAAAAGCTTATGTAAAAAAATACAGATAGTATATTAATTGATTTTGATATAAACACGAAACGCGATTATGGAGAACAAATTTAGTCGTATATAGAAGTTCTTTTTTCCTCTCCAACTTTGTGTTAAAAAAATAAAAATTAGAGTGTTGAGGCAATAATTTTAATATTTTTTTATTACTTACGTTATTGTTCAATTTAAAAAGTACCTAATTCGTTTGAATTAGTTCAAGACATGTAATTAATTTCACATTAATTATTCCATGAGTTTTCAATCTTTACTTGGTCTTGAGTGACTTTTATTAATTTTGATTTTTTTTATGATCTAGAAATACATTATGTAACACTCAAACGGTCCACAAAACAATAATACTTTATTTTTGAAGAAAAAAAAACTCACATAAGTACAATTTTTACTTAAATGGACAATCATCAAGTACTAATAATTAATTAAATGTTTCCTAAAATCTGATTGAAAGTAACTAATATTATTCCTGTATGATAAGCAATTGGGACATAGTTTATTTGTGTATTAAAAGAAGAAATGGTAAACGAGGGTCATAACAATAATATTACTTAAATATTAAATTGGTTTGGTGCTCAAATAAACTTCCGTTTTGAGGTTAATCTAGCATTTAATTATAGATTCTTAAATATTTTTTAAATTTATGATTAAAATGAGTTCTAAATACTCATGGGGAAATCGAGACTCCATTCGATATCAGTTGAAGTCAAGTATGATTTTGTGTTGGTATGAATAGTATACATACTTATACACTTGGTCCATACTTCAGAAAAGTAATTGAATCTTATTATATGATTAGCGCGAACATCACTATAATAAATAACATATTTGACAGTAATAATATAATTGTTGTTGTATTATATGTAGCGGTAACGATAAATATGAATATTTTTGATCAATATTTTATATAAATATCGCTAAAAGCTTTAATAACTTTGATATTAACTCAATTATCGCTTGATAATTTTTCGTCGATAAATATCGGAAAATGTAAATATATTAGTGGCTGATGGCCGTTATTAAATGGACATAGTAGTTGTAATACATCAAAAAGGCTAGAAAAAAATAATGTTTTTATCCTCATAACGTGTCAAAGTTCCATATAATTTATAGTTGTTGAAAATTGATAAAACTAAAACAAACATAAAATGAATTATTTACATGTTCGAGTTCAAGTTTTTTCTTGAGTCAAGAATTTATCCAAAAAAACCCTCTCAATATCACACAAAATAAGCATAAACTAAGGTTTGCGATGATGCGTAAGACATATATCTTACCCTCTCCAGACCTAAGTAATGAGATCTCACTAAATATGTTATTGTTATCGTTTACGAGATCTAAGTTTAGAAACCACTTGTCAAATAATGGTATACTAATAACTGTCAAATTCCATATAATTTATAGTTGTTGAAAATTGATAAAACTATTATAACAAACACAAAATGAATTATTTACAAGCTCAAGTTTTTTCTTGTGTCAAGGATATATCGAAAAGAAGTTTTAATTTTTACCTCACGTAAGATAGAGATAAGGTTTGTGACTCTGCTTATACCTCACACTTACCATATCTGAATCATAAGATTTCACTATATCTATTATTGATATTTACGAGCTCTAAGTTTAAAAACCACTTGTGCATGCATCTTTGAATTGTATTTTACCATTCTCACCTAACGTTTTTGCCAAAGTTTGAGTAGTCTTTGTAACACGGAGTCAAAGAGTATATTTTGTGCAACACTTATGACTTATTTTTAATTTAAATAAAAAATTTTTATGAAAGTGGGAAAACAACAAAAAGAAGGAAACAAATAGGAAAATGTGAGGAAATAAGAAAACAAAAAATAAAAGTGAGTTTTGGTTGGTGCCCAAACCCACAATCTTTTGTACCTATATATATTCCTAGAATATTATACATAATTATAGCCAAACTTGATTTTCCATTCTAAAATTAACAAACAAAAAAAAAAACTTTAGCTCCAAGAATGGGAAGTTTATCATTTGAGAAGGTATAATTCTTACATATTACAAAACTTTTATCATAGAATTTCTTCTGAGCTGTCTAAACTTCAACCCTTATTTCTTTCATCTGGGGACCAAAGCCTAGTTTTCGCTCCTATTATCGTTTCAGTGACTCATAAGGCTTCCCTCATCTTCATCTTTGATTCATTTATCATATTTTAGTTATTTGCATGTATACATCTAAACATTTTTTTTTCTTGTTTGTGATATTTTATAGGATTTTGAGCCATCAGTAATCACTCCAAGAGGATTAGCACCACCTGTATTAACTGTAAATGGTGGTTTTGGTGAAATGATGAGACTTAAGATCTCATCAACACCTACAACACCAAGAAAAAACTTGAATCTTTCAGTGACTGAGCCAGGCAAAAATGATGGACCTACTTTGGATTGTACATTGATGAATTATATTGATACACTTACCCAGCGTATCAACTATCATATCGGTAATTATCATCGAGTTTTAAGTTATATATACTGATAGTATAAAGAATGTTTACGTTATTCATTAGTCTTTTATATTAGTTAACGCGCTATTACATGTTTAAATTCCTAATAAAGTTAAAAGAAATATTTATATTTGCAATTTATAATATCTTTTTTTAGTAAATTGATGACAAAGTTGACATGCAAGACTTGTCTTTAGTCTATATGTTGACAATTTCTTCTTTTGGTAAATTTTGAGTAGTTGTGTATTCGTATACATAGATACTAAAGGGGGTATACTTTTCAAAATTTTCAAAAGGGAAGGGACAAAATTGCTATCGCGAGCAATTTTGTATTTTCGACTGAAGCTGTCAAAATGGACCGACTCAATCGAAAACAATACATTATATTTTGTTTGTTTGTATGAATTTGTAAATGTTGAGTTGTTGAAATCTTTTTTTTTTTGTTTTTCTTTTTCAGGTTATCCAGTGAACATATGTTATGAGCACTATGCTAATTTAGCCCCACTTTTGCAATTTCATTTAAATAATTGTGGTGATCCATTTCTTCAAAATACTGTGGATTTTCATTCAAAAGATTTTGAAGTGGCTGTTTTAAATTGGTTTGCTGATTTATGGGAAATTGAAAGAGATCAATATTGGGGTTATGTTACAAATGGTGGTACTGAAGGAAATTTACATGGCATTTTGGTTGGGTAAGTATCAATTTTTACTAAGTTTCTGATGTTTCGATTCTCGAGAGTTAATTTTTAATTAACTTTTATTTTCTTGTAGGAGAGAATTGTTTCCAGATGGAATTTTATATGCATCAAAAGACTCTCATTACTCAGTGGCTAAAGCTGCAATGATGTATAGAATGGATTTTGAAAATATTAATGCATCAATAAATGGAGAAATGGATTATTCTGATTTAAAAGCTAAATTACTTCAAAACAAGGGAAAACCAGCAATAATTAATGTTACAATTGGTAAATATTTTAATACCTTCCTTTTAATAAAAAAAATAATAATTATTGTGTTATACATTTTCTAATAATTATTTGTTTTAATTATAGGTTCTACTTTTAAAGGAGCTATTGATGATCTTGATGTTATTCTTCAAACACTTGAAGATTGTGGCTATACACAAGATCAATTTTATATTCATTGTGATGCAGCACTAAATGGACTTATTATTCCTTTTATTAAAACTGTAAGTTTTTTTTTCTTAGAGTCTATTAGCTTAACATAAAAATAACTCTAATATTTATGATTATATTTTTTAATAACAGATGATTACTTTCAAGAAGCCAATTGGAAGTGTGACAATTTCTGGTCACAAGTTTTTGGGATGTCCAATGCCTTGTGGAGTTCAAATAACAAGGAAAAGTTACATTAACAACCTTTCAAGAAGAGTTGAATACATTGCTTCTGTAGATGCTACAATTTCTGGAAGTCGAAATGGTTTGACTCCGATCTTCTTATGGTACAGTCTAAGTGCTAAAGGTCAAATTGGCTTTCAGAAAGACGTTAAGAGATGTCTTGACAATGCCATATACTTAAAAGACCGTCTTCAGAAAGCAGGAATTAGTGTGATGTTGAATGAGCTTAGCATCATAGTTGTCCTCGAGAGGCCTCGTGACCATGAATTCGTTCGTCGTTGGCAACTATCTTGTGTGAGAGATATGGCACATGTTATTGTTATGCCAGGCATAACTAGAGAAACTCTTGATGGTTTCATTACTGATTTACTTCAACAAAGGAAAAAATGGTATCAAGATGGAAGAATTAGTGCACCTTGTGTTGCTAGTGATATTGGTGCTCAAAATTGTGCTTGCTCTTATCACAAAATTGATTACATTATTGCTTAGAAGGTGATGAAGGGCTTCTACCATAGAGTTTGTCTACGTATTACAACTCTTTATGACTTTATTTTTTATTCACATACACAAAAAAAAAATTGTATTCTAGATATAATGTATTACTATGCCACATAAATCAATACCATGTAAAGTACATGGTTTGATGCATATAATAATATTTTGAGAATAAATTTCAAGTTTTCATTTGATTATTAGTCTAATTGGAATTATAAGATTATTTTCGATTCTCTCTCCATTTAAATAGAGTTATTGTAAGTTTGACGCTAGATCAATTATAACAGAGAAAGTTTCAAATATCTTCGATCTTAATAAGAAAAGAGAAAAATTAACTAGTGTATCACACATCTATTGATGTAAGGTTGCTCGACAACATAAAGCTTGATATGACAAAGGTTAGAACATAGTCATAATTAATTTCACTATGCATAATTAAGGAGTAAGATTTCGATTAGGAGTGACGTTTTTCTTCATTATGACTATATATAACAAAACAAACAAACAAAAAACAAAATATTTTTTGTTAAAATTTCTCATAGGTATAATCCGTTGAATTAGATGAGCCAAACTAGGCTAAGTCAATAAATGAGTGATTATTAATTCATTCAAACTTAAACAGATTGAATGAGTCATATTCTTATATGCTAATTTTACCGCACATCATTCCAATATTACCATTATTTATTTATTTAAAAGGGAGGGGGGGGGGGGGGGGGGGNTTAAGGAAAGGGAAAGAAAACAAGATGAGAAAACAAACCCTCACCTATAAGATAAAAAATTATATTAATAACCAACTGAGCTTCTAAAATTATTTCACATTCTAATATTACCAAAGACCTTATAAATTCACTTTATAATCCTTCTCATTTGCCAGTTTGCAGACTCTATCCCAATATAAAATATTCAAAAGTAAATAAGAAATTTAAAAAGAAATTAAAGTGTGTGTGTGTATGACAATGATTCGTGCATATAATTAAAGTTCAATAAATCAATAGCCCTAAAAAAAATCCTTTTAATTTCTTTAACTTTTAAATAGTAGTAGAGCAAAGCAGGGCCATTGACTCAAGCGTTGATGTTATAAATGTTACACAAAATATTCTTCATATCTTCCGTACATCTCAACTAATTTTCATAAATGTTTGTTACCTTTCGGTAGAAACAGATTCCAGATATAACTCTATCTAGTATCCACCATAACAAGACAAATAAAAACAACCAATATGAGTTATGGTATACTGGTGGGATTTCTCCATCCTTAATCATAGTCTCAGGTACGAGCCCCCTGAGTATGAAATTCAACCGGGAGCGTCATCTCCAGAATGAGCCATGCAATGCGCAATCATAATTTAGTCGGATCTCCAATACTGACTCAGCACATTTTTTTTTTTTAATCCTTTTCAATTTAATTTCTTTAATTAATTTTCCTACCTACCAAATCCAATATGAACCTTTGAACAAGCAATATGTTCCCAAGTCAAAAGTGAAATGCCAATTCATGATGACAACATGCTTAGAAATTAGAACTTGGTCTTGACATTTAATATTTTATTTTAATTAGTTGATGGTTGCCATTACCTAATCAATAATAGTAATAATGTACAATATCCGACCAAGCTCAATCATTTTCATAATCTAATTATTTATTATATCCAAAATCCTTTATCTCAGGTGTCATTTATTTCAAACAATTAAGAAAAAGAATAGAATCCATTAAGACTTAGACAAAGTTCTAAACAAAATCGTAATCCCAATTATTATTTTTAATTAATCAACATTGTTTTTCTAATCACTTCTCAAGATTCCAACCACCCCCATTAGATAGATATCCTTATTGACGTGGTCAATAAATATAAATTAAATTTGGAAGAAGAAAAATAACAGTAATTAGGGTAATAAAAAATAATTTCTATGTAACTTCTTAAAAAGTACCACATATTAATTAATGATCTCATGATGGAGAATAATTACCTTGGGTCATAACATAAATTATGAGTTATTTTTTCAGAACTTCTTGCGTTTCAATTTATTTATCTGGTTTGATTTGACATTAAATTTAAGAAAGTAAAAAAATTAATTTAAATCTTATGGTCTTAAACCAATTAAAGATATGTAAAATGTATCAAAATATTCTTTAATCTGATTTTAAGTATGCAGAAAGTTAGAATTACAGTAAAACCTCACTAAATTAATACTAGATTACTTAATAATCTCTCTAAGATAATAATTTTCTCCGGTCCCGACTTGGACCAATGAAAAAATTCACTCATTTCAATAAGATAATATACTTTCAGAAGACTCCTATACAAATATATGGGGTCCCATTAATATAATAATTCTTAAAAAGTACAAATAGATCTAAGCAAATTTAGTGAAATATGATTCTATTATGTTCTGTTTTTTTGTTAAAGTTTAAAACTAATTGAAGTTCATCTCTAACTTTTCTTATTATTGCATCCAAAAGTTTCGGTGTTGTCTTTTCTAATTGCACTATAAATTGTGAAGAGTTCTAGATGCAAGTGTTTCTTTATGCGTAACTAGTTCCAAAGGTATTGTATCATCTTCAACTTTATCACCAACATTGTTTTTCCAATAATATCCACAATTTGTTCCAAGCTCTGGACCTATGAACATGTATCATTTTCACCTATCCAATAGGTTATTAACGTCCATTTTATTGCGGTAATCGAGATCATTAATCATGATCTCAAGTTTATGAATGACGTTTTCGCAAGTGGATTCTTTCAAATTCCTTGAGATTTCATCCTTGAACAATTTTTTCGGTGTCGAAACATTCTGTAAATTAATAAATATTAATTTATCGATTAAATAATACCTCTATAAAATAATAATATTTTATGATTCCGCCTATATTAATTTAAAGAGGTTTTACTCTAAATAGTTAACCATAAACATTTGTATTCATATACAATATATATGGTACACTAGTTAATGACATTTGTCACTTTTTTGTGCTTGATTAAAAGGGATATGCTTAATTTCTTTCTTCAAAAGGCAAGTGTACAACCACTATGATAATAATTAATTGGATCTTCAATGTCCCGATTATTCACGAAACGTAAAAAATAATCATCTATTTTTTAATAAGTTAATTTCATTGTTACCGTTCCAACTGTTAACATTAAATTCACTTATTTAAGACTCTTTATAAATAAAAGACATCAGGTTTTAATGTTTGGAGTATTGAAATCTTAATAACTTTTAGACAGATGATTAAAATAAATTACATTCACTTAATTAACTAACCATAAATGTTTGTATTCATCAATATATACTCGATATACTACAAATATAGATAATGAAAATATATATGTGAACTAAAAATTATGAAGAGATAAAATATAATTTCTATTCTTTTAACCAGAGTTCTTAGATTATAAAAAAAAAAGCTTCCCTTTAGACTTAGTATTAGATTTTCATCACTTGATGGTTCCCACTACCTAACATTTAGACATAAATAAACTACAATATCCACCCATTAAGCCAATCATTTATCACAATTAATCTAATAATTTGCAATCCCAAACCCTTATGTCATGAGGTATTTATTTCAAACAACAAAATATAAAATAAAATCCACTAGGACACTAATTAATTAATTAACTTAATCGTACTCCTAATTCTTTTAGTAAAAAAAAAAGGTACGAGTCACCTAACTTAGTTAATACTAATTCATCTATTTTGTCCTTTAATCCTAAGCTCCAACTACCCCCATTATATATCCATTTTGAAGTGGTCAAAAAATATAATGACCCCTATTGAAATTAAAATTTGAATAGAGTAGGATACTATAATACATTTAAATATGTTAACTCGATTTCAGTTGACATTTATGTCTTTCAATTTTGGGTGTGCATAAGTAGACACTTAAATTTGTATAAAATTGAACAAGTAGGCACACGTGTCCTACGTCACTTAATACTCATCGGACGCCACGTAGGATACAAAATTTCTATGTAGGATGTCATGTAGGATAAATATATCTATTTGTTCAATTTTATATAAGTTTAAATGCCTGCTTGTGCACACCCAAAATAAAAGATCATAGTTATGTTACCAAATGAAGTCAAGTTATGGATCGTGTTCATGTATTATATCTTTAACAGTTAACCAATATTTGGAGTGATCAATAAATGAGGTTGATAAAATTTCTATGTAACTTCATAACTTTATAATTTAAGTTTGAATAAAGTAGGTTCTTTTTAATAGTTAATAAGTTTGAGTGAAAATAGTGCTACATGTGTCAAAAAGTCAAGTCAGGTTAGACAGGTTGGTAGCGATAGCTAAAGGTGAAAGTAGTTAGCGATGCACGCGGTCAATCGCAAGTTAGAATTTTCATTACGAAGATATCAAAATAAAGAGAGGTAGATCTCGAAAGAACCAAAGGGGTGATATAAATATACATATATAAATTTACCTAGCTACATACTATAATTTTCTGATAAAAGAGTATCCATTAACATTCCTCAAGTATTTTCATTACGAAGATATCAAAATAAAGAGAGGTAGATCTCGAAAGAAGCAAAGGGGTGATATAAATATACATATATAAATTTACCTAGCTACATACTATAATTTTATGATAAAAGAGTATCAATTAACATTCCTCAAGTATAGGTGGCTCCGCCACCGTTGATGGCGTTAGTGGTCAGCTACGTAAGTGATTAATCATAGTGATAATTCACGGTTGTTATAATTATCGATGTTGAATTGCTATTTGTGCAATTAAATTAATGTAGGTGCTAAAAGTGATTGATAATAATGATTGAAGTCCAGTAATAATAACTCTGAATTATAATAGATAGAATAGTGATAACAACATATTCAATGTAAAAATCATACTTAATAGATAAAAATTATTTTTGTGCAATTTTTAAATAAATTTCTTCGAATATCTAATATATCTTTTATATTTGATCGATGTGAAATTTGTTTAAAATATTACATAAATCATAAAGATAAATAAGTCTTTGCAAGGTTAAATTACAATTTTTTAGTGGTGGTGTTCAATTAAAGAGGACTTTGTGATGGTCTTGTAATCTTTTTATTTCCACAAATAAATGAAAATATTAGTATTACTGATGGGAAAAAAACACAATAAATAATACGTTTACTCTGTTTTCATTTTTGGTTAATAATCGGCTGCATAAATTTTCCATTTTAGAATAATTAATTTGACCATTTTTTCCTACAAAAATTAAAACATGGATAAGTTTCTTATCTTTAAATAAAATATAAAATTTAATAAGTTATAAACATACTAAATAAAGTAATTTTGTCCCTTTAAAACAAATATTTCAATTTGTGTGACCTGATTCAAAGTATATGGGTCATATTAACTATTTTTTTTATGTGAATTCGTATATATAATGTTCTATTTTTATTTTATTTTTTTAATAAAAATTACATAAAAAATACTATCCAAAGTACATGAGTCACCACAGTTAATAATTTAAAATATTTTAAAAAAAATATAATCAAAGTTAGCACCATTTGGCTCTGCAAATAATAACTACAACACACAATTAAGTGAACGGATGGCCAAATACTTACTCCCTCCGTCTAAAAACAGTTGTCATATTTTGCTAGGAGATAACTTGACTAATTTTTTATGTTAAATTAATTTAAATTAATTGTATATTTAAAACTAAAATTAGGTGTTCAAAAACTACATAAACTGTATTATAAGTTGTAATTTTTTTTATATCATATATTAAAAAATACATTTAAAAATATTGCTCAAAATCCAAATAATTTGACTCGTGAAATACGACTTTCAAAAAATTCGATGAACGAACGTAGGAAATTTTTTCACGCAAAAAAAAATAATTTTTAAGATTATTTTCAAAGAAAAAGATTTTGTCCCTCAGTTTTTTATTATTTTTTTTATAAATAAACAACGTACAAGGTTGATTTTAAAGTGTAAAATTATAGTTGAAAAGCATAAATAAAAATGATAAAAATATTTCATTAACGTAAAGAACATGTATGATTGAGTGGTAGAATTGTTTGTCCTATCCGCCGGCTTATTAAAACCGATGAAAGCCAAAACCAACATACGAGATCAATTGCTCCTTGAATTTAATCGATTTTATCCTAATTTTGACCCACTTTTTAGTGGTGCTGAGGAGAAGTGAAACATGACAAATAACTTAAGGTCGATAGAGTCATAATTTTGGTCAAGCACTAATAAATGTATTTCAAGATGTGCAAGAAAAATTTGTGACACCTTACACGTCATGAAAAATATGGGACAAATAACACAATTTTTTCTTACCTATCTTGACCTAAATTCCTTTATCAACCAAGTATTCTCAACAATGTCAATATGTTACACAAAATTAGATGACATTTGTCACTTTTGTGCTTAATTAATACTAATTTATTATCACATATATAGACCAAGTGAAATGAATCATTCTGAAGTATCCAAAACTACATCCTTGTATTAAATTTGAACTGACATTTCTTTTGACACATATAATCTTAATTAATATAGTTTCTTTTCTCGACAATGAAAGTCTACAATTATTATGACAATTAATTGGACTTGAAGTAACTAGTTAGTAGTCAGAGACACTCCAAAAATAAAGAATTAGTGATAATAATATAATTATCGTTATATTATATTGATCTGTAATAATAAATATGTATATTTATAATGGCATGCTTTATATAAATATCGTTAAATAATTTAGCGACTTAAGATGCAATGACAGATTGACGATAACTCAGTTACGGCTAAATATTTTTAGAGCAAAAAAAAATTATTATCAATAAATGTCTCTTTTGTTGTAATGAGAGTTCTTTTGAGAAGATAATTTTCACTTGGTTAATATTAATTTGCACCTACAACTCCAATTATTAATTTATTGATATTACTATCACTATCCAATCCTAGATGAACTCAAAATTCAAATAATGTGATTTTCAGAGACGTATAAGAATTAATTCAAAATATCAATTTTATAATCCAAATATATATATATACCCCAAAATTAAATCAATATATAACATGCCACGTATTACAACTTGTATTACTTAGAAAATAGAATTGTGACAAAGTATATTCGGATATTTGCACACATAGAAAAATAAAATAGGCACGCTATATATTTGTACACTTAAAATAACTCGATTTCTATTGATTTGACAATTAAGTTTTATTTTTTCTTGATTTTAAATGAGAAAGTTTTTGAATGATCTTGATATTTAGAGTTGACAATGATTAGAACAGTGCCAAAGACAATGACATAGCCACATATAGTTTTTATTAAAAAAAATTATATACGAAATAATTAAATGAATAATATAGGTTAAAAAATTATTTTTATATATATAGTCGTATATATTAAATCTTAAATATTCTTAACGAAATTTCTGATTTTACTATCGGCCTGAGACAAATTAAGGATTTTTTTTACATTTACAAATTAAACAACTCCATAAATTCCAAATTTCTAATGTTTAAACAAAAAAATGAACCCTAATTGTCCTTATTAAGCATTCAAATGAATAGGGGAAAAGTAGTTTAAATAATTTTTGGTTTCAATAGAACTTTTGATAAATCTAAACATCAAAGATAAAAAAAGCCTAGGAATTTTTATTTTATTTTTATTTTTATTTGTTGTTATTGCTTGTGGAAACTTGATGAGGTGTGATGAAAGATTCTTTCACCAACCCACCTATAGAATGTGTCAAAAGGCAGATAATCTAATCTAGTAGGTATACTTACTTCTCATTCAAAAATATAATTAAAAATTATATAACATATATAACTTAATTATTGCAGCAAAATATGACTTTTTTTAAAGACAAAATTGACCTTATGTTATACACAACAACCAATGTTGATTGTGTTCACATCAACTTCTTGACAAATGAAAACAAATGATAAGTGGATATGAATCGTGTGAAGTCTACATTTAAGCTTTAAAAGAAAGATTTCTTTGAATTTTTCTTTTCTCAATAATTGTATTTTTTTTTCTTGTATAAATTATTTAGACATTTAAAATTATAATTTTCGAATTTGGAGCCNCCCCCCCCCCCCCCCCCCACGCATTAGCAAGTGAAGGAGCTAATGTGTTGGAGAGTCTCATCAATGTTTGTATCGAATAAATTAAAGATAGATAAAATATGAACTTTTTTTATTAAGTTATATCGGACTCTTCTTTTATATTAGATAATTGTAATCGTAATATTATTAATACCTCTCCTCTCCCTATTAGTAGACATCCAGCGTTATCACTACTATGTAATGCTCATATTAAGTAATTAATATAATATCTTGTTAACCAAAAATAATAATAATGGAACAAATTGGGTGTTGAGGAACAAAAACAACTAGAATTAAATAATTTAAGAATAAGTGTTATATCACAAGGTTATTACAAAGTGAAATTATAATATATATCGCAGATTCTTCATCTTCCTTCATTGTAAAACGTAAAGTTTATATTCCATGAAATAGTTCACTAGGTTTTAGTACCATTTACGGTGGTTATCGACAATCGAAAGAGAAGAGGAGAGGAGAGAGCATGCCCTCGAGGAAATATTATTCTCTTATTCTACATTCCCTATTTACTTAATTGACGATGTTTTAAATTCTATTCAGGAAAATATTTTTCAAAAGTAATTTTTATAAATATATTTTTTTTCATACCAAACACGCCCTTTCAAGTTTTGTTCTAAATTATCTATTAGTAGCTATAAGTGTTAAAATCCAATGCGCGTAAATGATCATCTTGGTCATTATTTATCCTTAATAAATATTGAGAGAGAGATTAATGTGATAGACAAGAACAAAGTATTAAATTGAGATCAAGATTAAATAAAGATAACAACAATAACATACTCAATACAATCCCATAATATTAGATCTTAGGAGGATAAAATGTACTTAGACCTTACATCAAGTTACACTTTATAATTTATACTACTTTTTTATGAAGCATAAAAAAAAACATGACACGTAAATAGACTGGATAGAGTATCCCTATGATGATAGTATTAACAAATGTTTGTGGTGTAGTGCTAAGTACTCTTTCATCCTTAACCAAACGTTTTGGGTTCGAGTCCCCCGAATACGAAACCTCCTTTGTTAGAAAGTGTTTTACCCAATGTAGGACTTCAATTTCCGGTGCGGATCTGAATATAGTCAAACTTCAATATCGAACACCAGCTAGGAAATTAAACCAGGAAAAAAGAAACATGTTTATTCATCCAACATGTACGAAACCACCTTTGTTAGGAAGCGTTTTACCCCAATGTGGAACTTTGACTTCCGGCGCGAATCTGAATATAGTCGAACTTCAATATAGATACCAAACACCATATAGGAAATTAAACCAGGAAAAAAAAACATGTTTAATTCATCCAACATTTCCAAACACAAATCAATACACATATAGTAGTAATAAATATTGCTTTTACAAAATGAGAAAAAAAAAAAAAAAAAACTGCAAAATAAATTTAAATATTTTCATGATCAAATCTCCTTAGGGTCAGCATATTTTTGTAAAGCATCACCAACCATTTTCCCATACCTAAATTCTTCAAATATTTCAACCCCCATATCAACATAAAAATCATATGATTTTTTATTCCAAACTGCCACAATTCCCTCAACTGATGAAAATCCATTATTTGCAGCAATTGATGCAACTGTCCCAAACAACAATCTTCCCATGCCCAATTTCCTATAACTTTCCCTAAAATAAAGACTCTCAAAATAAATCCCAGCCTTATCATAAAAACACGAATAATTCGCGTAAAAAAATGAATATCCAGCAATAAAAACGTTGTTTTTATCATCATCATTGATCGAATTGGACTTGAATTCATCGGCTTCTTTGTCTACAACATTTGCCCTTAGGTCAAATTTTTTTAGGACAGGCTTAAATTTTTCGTCTTTACTATCAATATCTGAAAAAGGCGTTGGCGATACTTCAAGTAGAAGTATTGAAGGACCATAAAATAAAGGACTAGGGTTTGTTTTATTGAATAAAAGGTCACAAAGGGAAGATTCAGTAGCTTTGTAAAGATGAGTGTAATTATGATATTCATGAATTTGGTAAAAAAGTTTGTATATATGATGTATATCATTTTCATTTGCAAGTCTAACTCTAACATAAACTTTTTCAGTAATTGTGAGGGGGTTTTCAATTGTAGCCATGATGATATATAATAATAATAGATGGATGGATGGATGGATGAAGAAAAAAGATTGAAGTGTTTTTGTTTTTGGTTATGATGAGATATGTTTGAATGAATATGGTTATTTATAGTTGAAAATTTTGTGTTGTGTTTTGTTTTGTTTATTTGTTATTTTTTGTGTGGTTGTTGGTGGAAAAGTATATTAAATTAAAATTATGAGGCGTATTCAACTATTCATGATGTGCAAGTTAGTGTGTGTTTGGTATGGAGGATGATGTTTTATAGTTTTTTATGTTTTGTTAGTTAAAATATTTTGGAAAATGAGTTTCTCGTTGTTTACAATAAATTTTAAATATATAGAAAATAAATAAATCACACAAATAAAATCTAAAGAAATATGAATTTTTTATTGATAATAGTGCAGGAATAATTTTGTTCCTTCCTTGATTTTTCTCTCATAAGATTTATTCATGATTCGAGGGCCGTTAGTGGTGTATTTCTCGAACTACGATGATTTAGATTTGACCTCTATATGAATATTTCATGACTTTTGTAGAATATATCGAGATGCCTTTTAAGGAAATTTAGTACCCTTTATATAGGCATGACATGAACTAGGATTTAGGGTTGAGTAGCCTCCAAGAAATCTAATTGAAACTGAATACACCTTCTAAACTCCCCATTCGAATTGAACCCATCTTGTAGAGTCCCGCAAAATTTCAATGTCTACACTCGTAAATGTGGAAAATAATTTCTTTAATAAAAATAGAAAAAACAGGTTCTATAAGTAACATTTCAAGTTCATTGTCTGCTTGCTATCTTTTGATCATCCCACCTCTAAACCCCATTCGAATTGAACCCATCTTGTAGAGTCCCACAAAATTTCAATGTCTACACTCGTAAATGTAGAAAATAATTTCTTTAATAAAAATAGAAAAAACAGATTCTATAAGTAACATTTCAAGTTTATTGTCTGCTTGCTATCTTTTGATCATCCCACCTCTAAACCCCCCATTCCCTATCTCATCATGTCCACGTAATATTTTTCTAGATTACGTAATAATAAACTCACATATTTTTCTATAAAAAAAATGTGAAAAATATTTTCCTTCGTGCCAAACACACAAGAGATAGTTGAATTTTGTTGAGTTGGTGAAAGGTGAGTAGTGAGTACCATGACCACGTACTTTGCTGGCTCATCATACTTTCCTATTAAATAAGTTTGTTTTGAAAGGGAACATATAATAGTTCTCCTTTTAATTATTTTTTTTGTGGGGAAATCATAAAGCTATTTTGTATTTTATTTGTTAATTTATTAAATATCAAACAGAAATATAAAAAAATGAGGCAGAGAGTTGATAAACTAGTTGATTGACTTGGCATGTGGTATTTAATAGTATTAAAAATATTTTAAAGTTGAGATTAGGCAAAATTATTTTCTGTTTTTCTAGTTACTAAATTTATTTAGCAGTTTTTGTAAAGACAATCTGTCGGATTTTTTTACAAAGAGTGTTATCGGACACTATACTTTTTACAACCATCATCATCGATCACCACCCCAAAAAAAGAAAAAAACACTGATACATAATAGTTTCTTCTTTAAAGTTACAAATATATAAAAATTTGTATATTAAGTGAAAATAGTTCAAAATAAATATCTACTTGGAACCTCAATAATAACACCACCAAAGTGACATACAAGAATTGTAATAACTAGCACAAATTATTTACAAAAAATCTTATGTACGCCACTAAATACAATTCGTTAATGAACTCCAATCGTGCAAACTTTATAGAGTATATATAAGTTATCCTTCATCATAGTGTATAAGTTATTCATAGAGTTAACAAGAGACAAGTAGTTGTGTGACCTTGGGTACGAAGTCGTCTTGAGCGTTTTACCCTTAGTGTGAATCCGAATATATTCAAATTCTAACGTGAATATCAAAAAAAAAAATAGTCGTGAGACATTTTCTTCTAATGTGAGAAAATGGTCAAACAATCCAACCTACCACGTACCTACCTAACACTATAATTGACTAATGGTATAAAAAATTCAACCTGCAACCATCAAAGTTGGTGGAATGGATAACATCTTTGTTTTATGGATAGGCGAAATCAAAATTTAAATTAATTTTATAGATTTTAAATTTTAAAATAGCGAAACTAAGGGTTAATAATTAAGTATAATTGAACTTATACAGGACTTTCTGCTTCGCCTCGATTATTATTAATTAACTAGAAATTTTAAGTTTGAAATCCAAAAATATAAATGTACTGATAACAAAATTCCTTATTTTTCAATGACTTTTACATAATATAAGTATAAATTAATTACCTACCTATCACTACAAGTCATCAACTAGAAGGTGACTTGCACGTCTAATATATTAAATAAATATCATATTGATATGGTCCAAGCAATGTTTGATGAGCATGGTATTTTCATTACAATATCTACTAATAATACTATAGGAAATCTCATTTTTAATGTCGTAGAAATTTTGATTCTATCTCGATCCAATATTAAACTTTTATAGTAATAAAAATAATAATATCGTGATTAGTCACTTTTCTTTTTCCTATTTATATGGTACGATTTAAATTTTGAGAGTCAATTTTTTAATTTTTTATTGTAAATAGATTGAATTAACAAAAAGAGAACTTTTAAAAATGACTATATATGTTTAGGTTTAATTAGAGATCTATAACTATAGTTTGCTTAATTATGATTTGTAATTACATGTTAAAAGAAGAAAAGAGACAAGCAAGATCGAAAAAGGGAGGAGAGAAGCGAGCAAGAGAAGGGACAAAGAAAAGAGAGGTGAATCATATTTGTATATTTGCTAGATAATTGTGTATATGTATCTAACATATGTATATTTATAACTAAGAAAAGGAATTTTAAATTTTGAAATCATATATAAAATTAAATTAAATAAACCCCTAGATCATACGTAGCTTCGCTCCGTGTACTTGTCTCTATGTTTGGGCAAATATTACCAAACAAACATCTTGCAAGTTGTGATACACACCTCAAACTTTCATTGACTTTTTCTACTCAATTTGGTAAAATAGTCAAACTTAACAACTTACCAACTTTACCAAAATCATCTTATTATTTTAATAATTACAATATTCGACATGCTGGCCAATTAAACTTGGGAAGAAACACGTATGACCTACTATTAAGTAATCACTTACCCTAAACGTTTATATTTTATAAAAATTCCCATCATTTATTACTACCAACTTGGCAAGCTTGAAAAACCACCACAAAGACACGTATTCAACTTATGTAATAGTATTGTTTCATAGAATTTGTTAATTAAAGTAATGTAAATATAAAAATTGGATGCTTCTCTTTGAGTTGGATTTTTTTTAGTATATCCTACATTGATATGTGAAATCGTTAATACGCAGTTTGGAACTTATAATTTATATATGGTTTAATTTATATCACCAAGCAAGTTCATTATAAAATGATAATATAAATTGTTGGGTTCTCCGCAGTTTTGTGGTTGATGAAGTGACATGAAACGGGTAAGTCAAGCTGGTTCAACGGTGCACTGTCTGAAGGGGCTGAATTTGTAGCAAGATCATAAAAGACAAGTGTGAAGAAATTAAGAAATGGATAATGATAATTTCTAATAAACGTGAGGAGACAAAGATGTTTTGAATTGAAGAGTTGAAGTTTGAATTGAAGGAGTCTCACTTGAAGTGGAACTCTAAGTCAAGAAAGTTCGAGTCAATGTGGAATTTGAAGTAAAGAACATCCATTTGAAGAGTTTTGCTTAAATAGAACTATAGACGTGAAGTCGTGTAGAATATATCTGCACTTACATATCAAAAAGAACAATTGAAAATTTGACATCGCAAGTGTTACCAGAAGATTAAAAGAACACATTAAAAAATCAGGTCTTGGGCTTATGCATTAAAAGATCTTCATTGAGTTGTAATGTTGATGTAAACTTAGTTCAGTGAGTTATAAATTGAATTAGAAGATTTGTCTTCAAGTTAAGATAACTCAAAGACTTGGGAACACATACCTTAGGAGATTTATGTTGAAGTTTAGGAATTAGAGTTAGTTCTTAAGATTGCAAGAGTTGTAATTTGAATTCATAACTTGAAGTAAGTTTGATCATTTGATTGATTGTTGATGTTTAGGAATTAGCGTTAATTTCTTAGGTTATAGAAAATCTTAAATAGTTGAGGCTTAGTGATTTTGTGAAGTTGAAGTTAAATCTTGTAGGGGTACAAGTCGTGGTTTTTACACCTTTTGATTGGGTTTTTTTTACGTAAAACATTATGTTCTTTACTTATTGCTCTTATTGTTGGAAAATGTTAGACAACCAACTTTTCACTTAGGCGAAAAGTTATGTTAAGTAACTAACCTCTAGGTCGTGTAGAATATCACAAATTTGTGAATATTTTTTAGAACGTATGAGTATATATCATATTTCTTTAATAATTTACTTTGGACTATTCCTTCTGTTTTTGATTTGTTTGTCTGTTAACACCAAAACAACATACTTGGGCCATTGCCCATTAGAGGAAGACTGGTTGTTATATTGGGCCAATATGGACATTAGTCAAGCCCAAGAAACTTCATAAATGGAGTAGGAATTGGACCTGATGAACAAAAATCATTTTTAATAGTTGGACATAGGGGTGTACATGACCGGGTTGGTTCGAGTTTTTCAACTATCAAATCAAACCATCTGTGCAAAAATTTTAAATTTATAAACCAAACCAAATTAATAAAATTCAGATTTTTTCGGATTTTTCAACCTCGGGTTGGTTCGGGTTTTTCAAATACCAAACCAAACCAAACCGTTGTGTCGAATTTTTTAATTTATAAATCAAACCAAACTAATAAACCTCGAGTTTTTTCAGATTTTTGGATTTTTTCGGTAAAGTTTGCATACAAACATATAATTTAACTTGTGATCCAAATATTTCTTTGGTCCAACTAAAATACAATTATCTAAGGTGTTTCTTAAAAAAATAAAAATATGACTGATGACACAAAAATATTCAATAAAAAATAATAATGAAATCATCATATAAAANTTAGGAGATTTATGTTGAAGTTTAGGAATTAGAGTTAGTTCTTAAGATTGCAAGAGTTGTAATTTGAATTCATAACTTGAAGTAAGTTTGATCATTTGATTGATTGTTGATGTTTAGGAATTAGCGTTAATTTCTTAGGTTATAGAAAATCTTAAATAGTTGAGGCTTAGTGATTTTGTGAAGTTGAAGTTAAATCTTGTAGGGGTACAAGTCGTGGTTTTTACACCTTTTGATTGGGTTTTTTTTACGTAAAACATTATGTTCTTTACTTATTGCTCTTATTGTTGGAAAATGTTAGACAACCAACTTTTCACTTAGGCGAAAAGTTATGTTAAGTAACTAACCTCTAGGTCGTGTAGAATATCACAAATTTGTGAATATTTTTAAATAATTTTTAGGACGTATGAGTATATATCATATTTCTTTAATAATTTACTTTGGACTATTCCTTCTATTTTTGATTTGTTTATCTGATTACACCAAAACAACATACTTGGGCCATTGCCCATTAGAGGAGGACTGGTTGTTTATATGGGAAAATCACATAAATATGCTACATTAAAAAATTATTTACCATCTATGACAATATATAATTTTTCTAACTAAGTATAACAATTTTTTGGAATTAAAAAAATTGTACAGTCTATGTTTGCTTGCCTCTTTCTCTGCACTTTTTTCTCTTACTTCTCTTCTTCTTTTTCGTCTCTTTCTGTGTCACTTTATCTTCCTCTTTTTCTTCTCCTTTTTATTCTTCTTCCTCTTCTTTAAAATTTTCATTTAAATAAGTATCATCAAATCAATATTTGCCAATATTTTATTATTTTTATCCAAAAACACGACGAGAAGAGACACAGAAAAATCAAAAATTGCACAAAATTATATTTTCAAGCAAAAATTTCAAATCTCTAAAATTAAAGCAGCAAGAGCTCACCATTATGGTTATTATAAAGCTTCAAATTTTAAATTCATTATTTGAATTTTACGAATTTGTGATTAATTTTGATAGATTGTTCCTACAAATAATTGAAAATATCGTTTGGAGTTTATATCTCAATTTAAGTGGATTTGGTTAAGTTTATAATTGATTTTAGGAGAAATATTAGATTGAAACTCAAAAAAGGTTAATTTTATGGAACTGTATCACAATTGTATTAAAGTTGTATTAGATATGTATTAAAATTGTATTAAAATAATAAACAGTACATTTTATTCATGAATAATACAAGTTTAATTTAGTCTATAGATTATTGTCTTATCTTTCGTTAGTTACGCTTCTCATTTTTTCTTAATTTTCTCTTCTAATACAATTTTAATATTGTGTAATACACTTATAATGCAAATTTAATTCATTTTGTAGTTTGTTATTTGTTACTCTTAGATTACTTATTTAATTCATTATTGATATAAGTTTAATTCACTCTATAGATCATTGTCTGGGATTTCATTAGTTACAATTTTTATTCATACTTAACTCTCTCTTCTAATTCAACTTTAATATTTGTGTAATACAAGTTAATTCATTCTGTAGTTTATTGGTTGATTTGTTACGATTGAATTACTTGTTTAATTCATTATTGATACAAGTTTTATTCAGTTTACAGATCACAAAATGCTATTTCGTTTTCTACATTTGGTATTCATGTTTAATTCGCTTCTAATTCAATTCTAATATGTGTGTAATATATTTTTAATTCAAGTTTAATTCATTTGGCAGTTTGTTAAGTTGTTACGATTAGATTACTTATCTAATTAATTATTGATACAAGTTTTATTCAGTCTACGAATCATTGACTGCTCTTTCATTTGTGATTAGTTTGGATAGGTTGTTCCTACAAATAATTGAAAATATCATTTGGAGTTTATATCTCAATTTTAAGAGGGTTTTGTTAAGTTTAGAATTGATTTTAGGAGAAATAGTAGATTGAAGCTCAAAAAGGATGAAGTTTACGTAACTATATCACATTTTGTATTAAAGTTGTATTAGGTATGTTTCATAATTGTATTAAAATCGTGAAGAATACATTTATAATACATATTGCAAACTTCACTCCCTTTTTAATGATATCAACTAAAATAATTTAGGTAACACACTTATAATACATTTATAATACATGCACAATACATTTTTAATACATATTGCAAACATCACTCATGTTCTTAGTGATACAAACCAAAAATAATTTGTAAGACACATATAAATATATAATAGATGTTTTATTCTTGAATAATACATTTATAATACATATTGCATGCTTCACTCCTTTCTTACAAATGCCAACAAGAATAATTTAGGTAACACACTAATAATACAATTATAAGACAAGCACAATACATTTTTAAATACATATTGCAACCATCACTCATTTTCTTAGTGATACAAATCAAAATAATTATAAGACACATTTAATATAAATTTTATTCATGAACAATCTATATATTTATATAAAGGAGGATCATGAGCCCGCTGATGTGGCATGCCTCATTGATCAGGAAATGGATTTATTCATTTTCTCAAATTTTTGGATTTTCTTTCCATTTTTTAATTTAAAAAAATTATAAATTACAAAAATATATTAAATATGACAGATTAATGTAAGTGTCGTTTTCATTACTGCTGTTTAAAAACGTCTTCTACAAACGTTGCCATATTAAAAGTTTAAAAACGTCTTCCACAAATGTTGCCATATTAAAAGTCATATTCAAATTAAATTTCTTACCATTTATTTACACATTTAATATTATTCTAAATCCATAAAAACTACCTCATTTGCTGAAAGCTTATTTTTACTTTACTTTTGCATGACTTTCATCTTCTCCCTTTTTCAATTTTCATTTTTCTTATTAAACATTTATATTTTTTCCTACTGCAATTTCCTTCTCAGTTCTCATATCTTTTTTATGCTTCGTTTGTTCATACTTTTATGTTATTATTTGTATTGATTTCACAAACATACACTAACATATATTTTATTGTTTTTCAGGTTCTATAAGCAACAATTTATGATTCAAAATTGGGATCCTATAAAAACAAAAAAAAAAAAGCGACTACACAAAAAGGTGAGAGAGATACTCCAAATATAAATTGCATTAATCCGTATATTTAATTATATGAGAAAATATGTTTCAATTTATATCTAGAATTATTATAAAGTCAAATTTTAAAAAAAATTCTTTTTTCTTGCATAGTATGTCAAAACGTTTTAATTTGTATTATCTTATCTTTTTTGTTTAAAATTTCTCTTCTCTTTATTATTTCGAAAAAGTGGATGACACTTTAGAAAAGTGAAATGAAAATGTTTGAATGTAAACTGCATAACTTTATGTATTTAATTATATGAGATATATAGAATGTAAACTACGTAAATTTGTGAATGTAATCACATATACGGTATTATATTTTATAAATGTATTCCCAACTTATGATAAGCAAAATTAGTAGAAGAAGAAGATGAAGAGTTTATTTTAATGACAAGTTAGGAGGAGAAGGACAAAAGATAAGAAAATAAAAAAGAGAAAAATTAAAGGAGTTACATACATTTTGTCTGCTTACCTGTCAATGGAGGACAAAAGAAATGAGAAAGAGAAAAATTAGAGGGCCAAAAAAGTAAAAAAATAAAAACTACTTTTAATTTCTTTTTTGCTTACCTGTCAAAGATTTTTAATTGGTGTCTTTTTCTCTTTTTCATTTTTTACATTTCCCTCTTTTTCCTTACTTATTTTTTTGTTTATTTATTTTACATTTTCTAATTTCTTAATAATAAAAATGAGGAAATCCAAAAAGTACAAAAAAAAGAAGAAGTAAAGGGTAGATTATCTAAATACTAAAATTTTATATTTATAATATTTATAATTAAAAATATGAAATTGAGTGAATTGGCAAAAAAAATATTTATTTAAAGAAGTTGTCGACGATAAAAATATATTTATCCGATTATACTTAGGACGTAGACATTGCAAGTGAAACATGAAGAAAATTAAAATTAATATCATATTTCCTCTATTAAGTGGTTGTCTTCATATCCTTGATTATATATGAATCCTATTATACAAAAATAAAGACTCATTAAAATTAATAATTTTTTAATTTTATTTTAGTACTAAAGACGTATAAGAATTTTTTTGGATAAATTATTGATGATGCTTCATTGAAAAATTAAAAAAATACCGATAGAAAAAAAAAAGTTCTTTGATGATTTTAAAACGAAACTTTATCAAAATAATTTCAAAGGAAAAAATCTTCATAGTTCTTTAATGATAATGACAACACAATTTTGTTAAGGATGAACAAGGTCAAAGTTTCATCACATATATATTTTTCTTTATTAGTATTATTTGTTATTTTTATCAAAAAAAAATATCTCTAGCTAAATGATATGTTAAAATATTAAGTATACATAGTTGTAGTGACAATATCAATTTTATTTTGCCTCAAATTAATTTTTTCAAATTAATTAAAAAAATAAATTATATTTTAATAAAATATATGTTAAATTATATTTTAAATTATATGTTTTAATAAAATATATGTTAAATTATATTTTAAATTATACTTTATGAAATATTGTCTTGCACATATCCTTTAAGATAATTGTTAGTGAATCTTGAACATTAATGTTAAATTTTGCAGGAATGATGTCGTAATGTCATAGTTGAAAAATGAAATACATGTATACGATTATAAATCATGTTTTTATGTGAAAATTTTGTTTGATTTTTCATTATAATTTGATTATATAAAATTCTTTAATATAATATGATTTTGACATTTTTTTTCCGTAGGTTTTCACTATTATTTTGCTGATGTATTTTTATTTTTTTTACTTATGAAATTATGTTTTGATTTGACCTTTTATTTTAGTTTTTGAAATTTTAAGTATTGTAAATTGTCTTTGACATGAACTTTACTCTCATGTTTGGCAGATACTAGGATCGGTACGCAACCACAAATCCTTCTTAAAATCAACGTTCTTAAAATTAAAGAGTTGATAAACTTGTGTGCTTAGACCATCTTTTCTCAAAGAATTTTTTTAATATAAAAATCAATCTCTTAAATATTAATTTATGATTGAAATATTAGAAAATGACTATTTTATAAAATAAGTAAAATAAATTATAAACGCGCAAAGGGCGGCCAAATTCACTAGTACATTTATATATAGTAATACATCTTGCAAACTTCACTCTCTTCTTAGTGATACCAACCAAATGATTTAGGTAACACACTTATAATACATTTATAATACATGCACACTACATTTTTAATACATATTGCAAACATCACTCACTCATGTTCTTAGTGATACAAACCAAAATAATTTATAAGACAAATATAATACTTGTTTTATTCATGAATAATACAAGTTTAATTCAGTCTATAGATCATTGTCTTGTCTTTCGTTACTTACACTTTTCAATCATTCTTAATTCTCTCTTCTAATTCAATTTTAAAAATGTGTAATACACTTTTAATGCAAATTTAATTCATTTTGCAGTTTATTGGTTGATTTTGTTACTATGGAATTACTTGTTTAATTCATTATTGATACAAGTTTAATTCACTCTATAGATCAACGTCTTTCATTAGTTACGTGTTTTTATTCATGATTAATTCTCTCTTTCAATTCAACTTTAATATTTTTGTAATACATTTTTAATACAAGTTTAATTCATTTTACAGTTTATTGGTTGATTTGTTACGATTAAATTACTTGTTTAATTCATTATTGATACAAATTTTATTCCATTTACGGATAAGATGCTCTTTCGTTTGCCACATTTTGCATACTCCATAATATCTGGTAATATTGAATCATTAGGGTCAAAGAGAAACCAAACTAAAGATGTTGGCGGTTTCACCACAACTTATTTTACTTAGTTGCTTCTCTTTATTTTGAGAGATCGAAAAGGAGCTCATAAAAAGTGTGTAGAGAGAAAGAAAGGAAGAAAGAGTGCGCCAGAGAGAGAAAAAAAAGAGCGAAAGAGAGAAAAAAAAGAGCGAGAGAGACAATTTAATAAAATACATAGTATTATTATATATTGTTATAAATGGTAATAATTAAAGAGTATATTTAAAATATGTAATTATTTTTTAAAAGGGATCCACTCAAGTAATTAGTCCTTGTTATATTGGGCCAATATGGACGAAAGTCAAGCCCAAGAAACTTTATAAATGGAATAGGAATTGGACCTGATGAACAAAATCATTTTTAATAGTTGGATGATAAAATCGTGTGTTATTATCGTTGCTATTATTTTTGCGCAAATTATAGAAATACACACTTTTTGTTTCACTTATTTCCATTATCCCTTATTACTTTTAAAAATCTCCAAAATTCCTTATTTCTATCCGAGCTGCATATTAATGTATCCGAACCAGTATTTAATGTATCTTAGCTATATATTAATGTATCCGAGCTACATATTATGTATCCGAGCTATGTATTAATATATCCGAGCTACATATTAATGTATTTGAACTTCAATTATTGTATCCCTTTTTTTAATTTTTAAGGGATTAATGTAATTAGAAACTTATTAGGGCTAGATTGTAATTTCATATTAAAACTATGGAATTTATGTAATTTACCCATTATTTTTTTTACTAATAGGTCTTGGTAACTAATTGTAATTTGACAAATTGCAGTAGCTAGTAATTGTGGTAAAACTAGTTTGTATTAAAATAATTATATTATAATTTTAGGATAATACATCATAAAATAATAATTTTATGTCAAACTTATGAGTTATGACGTTACCTATTTTATTGTTTTTCAAAACAAAACAAAAAAATGAAATACATTTTCTGAACATATGGCCCAAACATATTTTAAAACTTCAATTCATACTTTACTTTATCTGATTTTTCAAAAATATTTGAAAATTTATATATAAACACCAGCTAAATAATTGTTATCTCTAAAAATTATTTTTTTTTTCAAAAAAATGTGAAATAAGAAAAGAAAGGCTTGTGAATTTTTTTTATATTTTCTTTAAAAAAAAAGAGATGGTAAGTAACGAACCACGTGATTCTCCAAACTGGGGCTATTTAATATTTTCTTGTTTTTCACCCTAATTTAATATCTCTATTGAACCTCAATTAAATTTAAATTTTGGATTAAAAAATCTCATATTGAGAAAACACAAGTGACGAAAGGTGAATTGAAACCCGAAATCCCATAATGAGAGAACAAAAGTGAATTCGTACCAAAGCATTCAAACCCAAAATATTTGATTAGAAATGTATAATACTTATTTCGTTTTAATCAGACTCTAATATCATAATATCACGAACCTTCGTATTAATGAGACTCTAATATCATAATATCATAAACCAACCACGTGGATCATTACATTCCACTTTCATGAATTAAATTAACCAAAAATTAGTACTCCCTCCGTCCCATTTTATGTGGCAACATTTGACCGGGCACGGAGTTTAAGAAATAAATGAAGACTTTGAAATGTTTACCAAATTGCCCTTTAAAAAGTAGACTTTTTTTCTCTCTCCTCATAAATGTATTGGAGTATTATTTTAAGATTAAGTGGGACCAACAAGGATAAAAGAGGAATTGTACTTTTATAAACTTGCCATATAAGAAAATGTGACATTCTTTTTGGGACTGACCAAAAAGGAAATGTTGCCACATAAAATGGGACGGAGGGAGTATCATTTCTTGAAGAATTCATAGTCACCAAATTCACTGTTGTTCTTCAAATTTAGGTTTTGTAAATCTGAAATCCAAACACCCAAATGGCTTCTTTATCTTCTTCTTCAGTTTTTTCACCAATTTGTACCTTTTTTTCTCAACCAAAACTGAATCTTTACTGCAACTCTTCTTCTTCTTCTTCCTACAAACCCACTTGTAGTTCTTCCAAATCTTCATTTTTCCAAAATGGGTTATCTTTATTAACAGCTAAATCATTTGGGTCTTCATTGAAATCTAAGAATATGGGCAATACCATCTATGCTAGAGCTGCTACTGAGAAGACTATTTACGACTTCACTGTTAAGGTGTTTATATTTTTTATCTCAATTTTTTAGATATATTTAGAGACTATAAATATGTTAAAGTTGCAGTTTTTTGGTGGAGCTGGATGTTTTTTTTTTTGTTTGGACTCGTTTGGTATGAGGGATAAGGAATTACTAATTTCGAGATTAATTTTAGGGTGAGTTTGTTTCATGTTTGGTTGGGATGCGATAAAATCGCGGAATAATTTATCCCGGGATTATAGTGTTATTCCACATAGAGGGACCTGTTCCCCTTGCTAGGAGGGATAACTAATGTCGAGATTAATTTTAGGATGAGTTTATCACATGTTTTGTTGGGATAAAATGGCGGGATAACTTATCCCAGGATTGTAGTGTTATTTTTGTCCGACATTGAGGGTGTCGTTTGCTATGCGGGACAAGGTGAGATATTCCTGGATTAAGTTTGGGATAAAATTTATATTGTGTTTGATTGACGGTATTGATTGAATCTAAGTTGAATCTAGCATCCTATTTAAAGCGATTATATTAATGATTATGTTTACTTGATGTGTGTGAATTTCCATAGTGAAAATAGTTGAAGAAAATAAACCTCAAAGATATCTAGGTAGTGTTATCAAAGGCTCGCTTAAAGCGCGCTTAAGCCGTGAAGCTAGGCTCAAAACGTGTTGAGCGCTTCGCCTCGCTAAATGTGTGCTTTAGTGTCGTCATCAACTTTCTAAGGCATACTTTTCCTTGCTAATGAGCCTCTTCTGAAGAGGCGGCAACACTAAACAAATGCCATTTTATCATAAGAAAGTTTCAATTTTTTTGTTTCATATATTTGTCATTCATGTTTAAAATTATTAGTCTTGGACTAAACATATATATTTATAAGTTTTTCTCCCTTTGCGCCTTTTTTCATTGAAGCTCGTGCTTTACCTGCGCTTTGGGCTTAAAGCCCCAACAGATAGAGTTTTTTTGCTTTTGATAACACTGGTTCTAGGCTGCACATATTCCCTGTTTGAAATTGGTATGAACTGTTAGGATTACCAGAAATAATGTCATACACTGAGATGTTTTTCTCTTTCTGTTGAATGCCTTAATCAAGTGATTGGAGCAAATCCATCCGAGGACATTACTAGCCGGATTTTGAGTAAGTGTTTTTTCATGAGAAGAAGATATCAGTTTCACACCTTCTATTTGTAGATGACACACTGATATTTTCCAAGCCCGATCGACGGATCGAGATAGATTTGTGCACATTGTATTTTAGGCTGTATATGCAGTGTGCATTAGTGAGAAAGTCAGAGTTAATGCCACAAGAGAGGTGCACAGGCATACATGAACTCCCATTTATGAGGGATGCAAGGTAGTCGAGATTGTATAAGAATATTTGGGGCTCACATTAGTTGGGAGATGGCGAGGGGGACCGATAACTGGTGGTGATACAGAAATTTGTAAAAAGATTGATGGGGTGGAATAGATAGTATTTTTCTAGACGAGGGAGAGGGAGAACACTTTGAATTATGCAACCTGTCCAGTATCACCACGTATTTATACACTTGTTTTCTATCCCAACAACTATTTGCAAAATGTTTGAAGATATTCAGATTGAAATTCTTTAACCAAGCAAAATGGATATGTTTCCTTGTTTATGTTTATGTTTATGTCTTGATGCAGGATATTGATGGCAAAGATGTTCCACTTAGCACATTTAAGGGAAAGGTCCTTCTAATTGTCAACGTTGCTTCCAGATGGTACTTTCTCCTCCATTTCTGACTGATTGTTTAAGATTCAGATAACTTTACCATAGTTTAGTGATATGACTGGAGAAACTGGTTTTGGATTCAGTGGCTTGACGACTTCAAATTACACAGAGCTCTCTCGTGTGTATGAGAAGTATAAAAATCAAGGTGAGCTGCATGCTTTAGGATTCAATATGTTGAATCTCTGTAAACGCCTGGAAATTTGGTAACTCTCTTGAAATGACAATGCCTCTCCTGAACATGTATAATTTGTGGTTTCTGCTTATTTTTATTCTACTCATAAGAAAGATAGCCAGTAATACTAACATGTGCACAACAACTACATGAAAATTGAATGGCATAATGATAGCTTTCAAAATCTATTCCTGTTACTAATTGTAGAATAGTTTCCCCCGGTGATAGAATTTGATTACAAAAGGAGTCAATCACCTGAAATTGAACGAATCGAACTATAATGTCATGATGAATCATAGATCCTTTTCCGATTTTATTTTCTAGTAACCAACGAATAGATCAAATATGCTTTTACATTTTTGTAGCCTTTCAACTTCAACTTCACTTACTTAAGATGCTCTCTTGAGTTGATGGTATATGTCCCTTCGTAAATGCTTGAGGAACAGTGACATTTGATGATTACTAATCCGGCTGTAATCTTTATGGAATAAAAAGCATAGTTTCATTGAGCTATATAGTATCTACAATGTGAGGTATATGAGCCAGTCAAAAGAACTCCTATTAACTGCTATCTCATAGGTCTTGCAGTTTTTAACTCGAGTCACCAAAGAGACATCGGATGCCTCTCTAGTAGCATCCATAATAGGACATCTTACTAGCAAGTACATGTTATATTTTCATTGAACCACTGGCTTAAAATACGTATTAATTTTTAACGATTTCTGTTATTGCAAAACTATTGAATATGTACTGTTTTAACAAGTTCAATTTCAACATTGTAATTTGCACTGACATATAGTTTATCCCATGCATATCCTTCCAACTTAGTTGATCACATTCCCTGCAGGACTTGAGATTCTTGCTTTTCCATGTAATCAGTTTGGGGCTCAAGAGCCAGGATCAAATCCGGAGATTAAACAGTTTGCTTGCACACGTTTTAAAGCTGAATTCCCAATTTTTGACAAGGTTTGCATTTACTTCCCCTGCATATAATGTCGATGGAGTGCCATACTGGTATAATCAAAGGACTAATAAAGATATGAAACAGGTCGACGTGAATGGCCCAAACACGGCACCAGTTTACCAGTTCCTAAAATCAAGTGCAGGAGGATTTTTAGGTGATCTGGTTAAGTGGAACTTTGAGAAGTTTCTTGTGGACAAAAATGGTAAAGTTGTTGAGAGGTATCCACCAACGACGTCACCTTTACAAATCGAGGTACTCACTCTTTTACCTCATTTCTTGTATATATACAATATTTGAAGTCATGGAAGCTCCATAATTGGTTTTAAATCTGCTGTGATATAATTGATCTCTCACTAAGTCATAGCTTTTTTTGATAACTCGACGGGAAGAATAGGTGGGAATTAGAAGGATAAAGAAGAATTAGAAACGACTTTGATAAAACTTGTAATTTCAAGTAAATAGGAAGAAGGAGAAAAAGAGAGGGGGATAATAATAGGAGAAAGAGGAGTGAAGAGCGAGACGTAGTATTTTAGTATCAAATCAATCAATCAACAACAACATACCCAGTGTAGTCCGACAAAGTGGGGTTTTGATAGTATCAAATCAATGCATCGAATAATTTCATGTTTTCAAGTTTAAATGAAAACGGACCTTGGTCCTAAATCAACCCAAATAAATCCAAATATGATTTCGATGATTGGTTCACGTCAATAGATGTTTTTCCTACAGGTGTCTGTCTTAACCCCCCAGTGTATAGTAAAACTCTGCCTCCCAACCTTAACTAGTACTATTATTTCACACAAATTCTCCCTCGTAGCCCGGTAAAATGATCATAACCTTTGACCTGATTTGCATCTAAATACTTCACTATGAGTGCGCTTACAGCTTTGATGGAACAAAAATGCATTAACTCTACCTCGCTTCTGGTTAATCCCCGATTCACACAAGGAAAACGAACATGAAAATGCTTTTAGAGTTTGTTATTGACACAACATAGTTCTTGAGTGCACTTAGAAATGTCCAGATAGAAGAAAGTATTAGGAAAGTTTTCATCTATTTAAGCCTTTCCTTGAGCTGAGGGTCTATCAGAAACAACCTCTCTACCTCTGAGGTAAGAGTAAGGTCTGCGTACATTCTACCTTCACCAGACTCCACTTTGTGTGGTACTACACTTGGTATTTTGGTCATATGTTTAAGCCTCGGTGAGGTACCTATGCTGGTGGGAAGTAACAAGTACCTGGTAGAATATTTTAGGTGCATAAGTTAGTTCAAACGTCACTGTTAGTTGAAAACAATTATCATAGGACATACAATAAGAAAAGCTGCATTTCTAATTTTTTTCAATCAACTGCATCTATAGATTATGTTGTTTTCTGCTGTTGCCAAGTAATGTTTTGTTTTAATCTATTGCAGAAAGATATTCAGAAACTTTTGGCAGCTTAAATAATGCTCATGAGAAAAGGCTATTTGTGCAATTCAGCTAAATATATATAGTAGCTTCTCTTTAAACAGTTATTCCCTCTGTTGCTATTTAATTGTCATCGTTTTAGATTTCACGTCATTTAAGAAATTATGTAAGTTTATCATTATATTCTTACTTAGTGTTCTCTTAAAGTCAAGTTTTCAATTAATTAACATAAATTAATTTATTTGACCAATGAACATGAATTAATTACTTAGTTTTTCGATGGTATAATGCATACTTCAAGGATAAAATAGGAAGAATAGTGTCATTTATCCATTGATTTTGTGAAATGACAAATATTACTACCTCTGTCCACTTTTAATTGTTATGTTGCATTTTTCGAAAGTTAATTTGACGAGATTTCAAAATTAAATTAGATTACATTAATTCAATATTTTAAACAAAAGATTTAGATATTCAAAAACTATATGAAAAGTACTATAAATTGCAATTTTTCGCATATCAATATGATTAAAAAATACATCGTAGAATGCTACTCAAAGTTCTTATATATCATAAAGAATAAAGCACAATCATCCATAGATGAAAAAATAATTAATATTACTTATTTTCTAAGAATACTAAAAATATAAAATATAACTTATATTTAAGAAAAAATAGTATCTCATTTATATAAATAATTAATTGTACTTATTTTAAGACAACTGAAAATATAAGATATCACTTGAGCTAAAGAAATATAATTTTCCTTCTGTATCAACGTAAATATCTTACATTTTTTTATTGGACAGTAGAAAATATAATAATTAATTTATAATTAGAAAAATAATATCCCCTCCACATCACTTTAAGCGTCTTATTTTTCTTTTAATTAGAAAAAGTTAACTATAGTTAAATTTTGGAGAAAGGACCAAAATAGTCTCTCGTCTTTGGGTTAAGACTCAAAGTCATCCTTGAATTTTCACATGGAGCATTAATAGTCCCTTATGTTTGCAATATTGGTGCACTTTTGGTCCTCCTTCAAAATATTGTCTATTTTTTAACATTGATTTTATTCATAATTAATGTATGGAATGTTTAATCGTCATTTTATATATTTAGTAGAAATAATAACTCCATGTGAGAGATTGTGAGAAGAAAAACACCTTATTTTGTTTAGTAGAAATCTTATTGCAGGTAAAGTCGAGACGTTCATCACGACGATTTCACGTATAATAGTACAAATTTTTCTTTTCTTGCAATGTCATACATTAAAATGTTCTTAGTTTAGTTGCAGTAATATTTATACTGAACAAAATAAGGTGTTCTTCTTCTCACCTTCTCTCACATAGAGTTATTATTTCTACTAAATATATAAAAAGACGATGAGACATTCCTTACATAAAATTATGAACAAAATTAATGTTAAAAAATAGGCAAAAGATTAGGGGAGGACCAAAAGTGCACCAATATTGCAAACATGATGGACTATTAGTGCTCCATGTGAAAACTCAAGGATGACTTTGAGTCTTAACCCAAAGATGAGGGACTATTTTGGGTTTTCTCTCGTTAAATTTCTTATTACAAAATTAGAAAGAAAAAACAAATTAAATACATTTACCATGAAAAACTTGAGTAAACTTTTTCCCTATCATATTATATATATATATATATATATATAAAAGAAGATGAAAGTTCACCATAAGTATCCCAATTTTTAATTGGAAAAAAAAAACTTTTGATCATAAAAATTGGATTTAACTTCTTTTTGTTCTAAACATGGTTAATTATTTTATTCTTTTATAGGTTAACTTCTTCCAAAAAAAAATTATTATAAAAAAATTGTCACAACTCAGACCGTCGTGATTGGTACCCACACTAACCATCCGGTGGAAGAACCATAACTACTAACTAACTAACAATTTAAAGTTACGGAAGCAGGTTTAAATAACTAAATAAGAAAGTTCCCATAAACTTCAACAAAAGATCTAACAACTAAACTAAACAAATGCGGAAGAAATAACCTAGAACCTGAAAGTCAATGTACCAAAACTCTAACAAGATTCATAACTCCAAATAAGAAAATCATCTAAAGAACTAGTCTAAGTCCGAATAAGATGGACTAAGCAAAAAGAGAACTCAAGGCAGCCCGAAAGAATTGGCTCACCCTTGAATTCAAATCGGCGATCACTGATCTTTTAAGCGAGGTCTGTCAATAGCCGTTAGAAGATGCCATGTACTCAACAAAAATAAGAGCAAGTACAGTATCAGTACACAACTACCGTGTACTGGTAGGATCACGCGGCTATCCCACTAAGTGTAACATAAACAAGTTAATACAATATTAAGATCATGCAAAATACCGAACATATACAATATTGAATATCACATCCTCAACAATATACATTTACACCAAGTCATTGGTCCTCTCATGGAACCCAAACCCAAACTGTTAGTGCACCGATTTGTGGTACCCGATCCAATAGTTATGCCAGAACGTGACAACCGATCCTATATTTATGCCGGAACATGGCAACGGATCCCAATTAGTATGCCGGAACATGGCAACCGATTCATTCAACACACCACAATCACAATTATATTCGCAATAATCATACAATCAAGAAGTGATTCATGACATATAGTTATTCATTCATACTCATTTACAATTAGTGTGATCAACAATGCGACATTTGTATACATATATGCATCATAATGAAGCAAGAACAAGCTTACATCACACAATCATGAAATTACAACCATCACCTACCTCGAATCCAAGCTTGAATCCCCTAAGGCACTTGAATCTTCTTTTTCCGAATTCGTTCCGCTTGTTCTTGGTCTACAAACAAGCAATATAATACGGGAATCAATAAACAACCACTAATTACCCGAATTACTAACATTTCTATGAACCCTAGATCAAACCCGTGACCCCAATTATCCAAATTAGGGTTGTTTCCACCATATAATCTATAACAAAACCCTCCCTCATCAATATTCACCCATTCTATTACGTTCTACGGTTCGAAAAATGGATTCGGGGAGTAAAAAGCTTACCTTTAGCCTCAAGAATGGTGAAAACGAGTAGGAGTCGCCTGGGGTTCGTTCCTTAGCTCTAAAAGTTGAAAAGTGCATAATAAGGTCCTTAAGGGGTTTATTAATGACCTTAAGTCGCGTCGAGCCCGCTACACCAGAGCGACCAAAACCACCGCCAAAGCGGCTTGCACGAAACAGTGAGCTATTTTAATAATTTCAAGATTCTCATTTCACAACACACATTCAACCAACGATGCTCAGAAAATCCCCTTCACGCTAAGATTGATTCTGGGAGTTCTACTCGCCCGAATTCAATTCTGTAAAGTCGTACGGANTAAAATTATGAACAAAATTAATGTTAAAAAATAGGCAAAAGTTTAGGGGAGGACCAAAAGTGCACCAATATTGCAAACATGAAGGACTATTAGTGCTCCATGTGAAAACTCAAGAATGACTTTGAGTCTTAACCCAAAGATGAGGGACTATTTTGGGTTTTCTCTCGTTAAATTTCTTATTACAAAATTAGAAAGAAAAAACAAATTAAATACATTTACCATGAAAAACTTGAGTAAACTTTTTTCCTATCATATTATATATATATAAGAAGATGAAAGTTAACCATAAGTATCCCAATTTTTAATTGGAAAAAAAAAAACTTTTGATCATAAAAATTGGATTTAACTTCTTTTTGTTCTAAACATGGTTAATTATTTTATTCTTTTATAGGTTAACTTCTTCCAAAAAAAAAATTATTATAAAAAAATTGTCACAACTCAGACCGTCGTGATTGGTACCCACACTAACCATCTGATGGAAGAACCATAACTACTAACTAACTAACAATTTAAAGCTACGGAAGCAGGTTTAAATAACTAAATAAGGAAGTTCCCATAAACTTCAACAAAAGATCTAACAACTAAACTAAACAAATACGGAAGAAATAACCTAGAACCTGAAAGTCAATGTACCAAAACTCTAACAAGATTCATAACTCTAAACAAGAAAATCATCTAAAGAACTAGTCTAAGTCCGAATAAGATGGACTAAGCAAAAAGAGAACTCAAGGCAGCCCGAAAGAACTGGCTCACCCTTGAATTCAAATCGGCGATCACTGATCTTCTAAGCGAGGTCTGTCAATAGCCGTTAGAAGATGTCATGTACTTAACAAAAATAAGAGCAAGTACAGTATCAGTACACAACTACCGTGTACTGGTAGGATAACGCGGCTATCCTACTAAGTGTAACATAAACAAGTTAATACAACATTAAGATCATGCAAAATACCGAACATATACAATATTGAATATCACATCCTTAACAATATACATTTACAACAAGTCATTGGTCCTCTCATGGAACCCAAATCCAAACTGTTAGTGCACCGATTCGTGGTACCCGATCCAATAGTTATGCCAGAACGTGACAACCGATCCCATATTTATGCCGGAACGTGGCAACGGATCCCAATTAGTATGCCGGAACATGACAACCGATTCATTCAACACACCACAATCACAATTATATTCTCAATAATCATACAATCAATAAGTGATTCATGACATATAGTTATTCGTTCATACTCATTTACAATTAGTGTGATCAACAATGCGACATTTGCATACATATATGCATCATAATGAAGCAAGAGCAAGCTTACATCACACAATCATGAAATTACAACCATCACCTACCTCGAATCCAAGCTTGAATCCCTTAAGGCACTTGAATCTTCTTTTTTCGAATTCGTTCCGCTTGTTCTTGGTCTACAAACAAGCAATATAATACGGGAATCAATAAACAATCACTAATTACCCGAATTACTAACATTTCTATGAACCCTAGATCAAACCCATGATCCCAATTATCCAAATTAGGGTTGTTTCCACCATATAATCTATAACAAAACCTTCCCTCATCAAGATTCACCCATTCTATTACGTTCTACAATTCGAAAAATGGATTCGGGGAGTGAAAAACTTACCTTTAGCCTCAAGAATGGTGAAAACGAGCAGGAGTCGCCTGGGGTTCGTTCCTTAGCTATAAAAGTTGAAAAGTGCATAATAAGGTCCTTTAGGGGTTTATTAATGACCTTAAGTCGCGTCGAGCCCGCTACAGCGGCACCCACCCCGCTACAGCATCCTCACCAAAGCGACCAAAACCACCGCCAAAGCGGTTTGCACGAAACAGTGAGCTATTTTAATAATTTCAAGATTCCCATTTCACAACACACATTTAACCAACGATGCTCAGAAAATCCCCTTCACGCTAAGATCGATTCTGGAGTTCTACTCGCCCGAATTCAATTCCGTAAAGTCGTACGGATTCCCTAATGAGTTATCTATCCACTCATGTAATCAAAAACATAATTAGATCACCCGATTGTTACCAGATTTTTCTACACATTAATGACTCTGATTTCATCCAAATCTGGACTAGGTTGGGAAATCTCAAGATACTACGAAAAAGTGTTTCGACCCAAAAAATTTTCCTGTTGGCTTTTCTATAACGACGGAACTAAATTGTTACAAAAGTTTAACTCAAAGTTTTTTTTGTTTTTTTTATTTTGGGGTGGGGAGGGGGGGTTCTTGTAAGTGGGCCTCTTTTGAGTGTTCATTTTTCACATTTGAATGTGAAACTAACTAAATACGTAAGGCATAATGGCATCAATAAATCATTGAAGATAACTTTTTAACTTACCTATCATCCAAAGCTTCAAATAAAGAAAGAAAAAGGATAACGACAGTTCAATAAGGTATATTTACCTACATTTTATTCTCTTCCGATTCGACTTATAAAATCATAGTGAATACGTTATTGTTAAAAGGTGTTTACAAGTCAGTTTGAATCGACTATTGGCTAAAATCAAAATTAAAATCAAATTAATTTAATATTTTTAAAAATTATTAAAATCAAACCAAATATAATACAACACATCATACACGAAAATAAAATCAAAAGACAAACTTGTTCTAAATACTTTTTCTTCGGTATACACATGTTCGGAATTTTTTGGTTTTGGACTATTTTATTTTCATAAATAAATTTTGATGAAAATATATGTAAGATATTTAAAGATGTTCATAAAAAAAAAAATATTATGTATATATTATTATAACAAAAAAATATGTATATAATTTATCCATTCGATTCGATTATTTCTCTGATTTTCCTGAACAAAATCAAAATCAAACTAAATATTAACGATTTTTAAACATTTAAAACCAAATCAAATCATAAACTCAAATAAAATAGATTTATTTAATCAGTTTGGTTCGACTTTTATCCGAATGGTATATAATTAATGTATAAATTTTGTATATTTCAATCAGTATTGATAATTAATTTTATTGAGTTGGGTATATTGATAACTATTCTAAATAAATACAATTACACCATTTCTTTTTTAAAAAATAAAAAATAAACAAACAACTACCCTTTTTGGGTCTTCAATTTAAAGTTACAGTCCAATTTATTTAAAGAGGAACACATACCTTTACTAAAAGAAGAATAATTTTTATTTAAAATGACGCCCCACATAATCTACGTACCCCACGTTTTTCTTTTTATGCTCCAAAAAAATAATAATATAAAAGTGGCACTATTTTTTTTATTATATATATCTTTATATAAAATAAAAATGGTAGTATAAATTTTGTTCTTTGGGTTTTAATATTGAAATGAATAAAAAATCTTAAAATTAACATAGTTGTAATTTAAAAAATCAACTAAGTGTAAGGCTTACTATATAAGGTCAAATAATGAAATTTTAAAAGGGAAAAGGGTGGCGTCTAAGGCGGAGCCAATATTAAGAGTTAGGGGGTTTTAAATTTCCTTTCACTTCTTTATCATTAAGTTGTCAATCGATTTTGTTAGGGGTTCATAAATTATTTAATTTTCTAGTACAAATATAGGGTCTACGGAAAAACTACTGGGTTCGTCCGACCCCACGAACCCCCACCTAGCTTCGCACTTGAAAAAGGCTCGAATTGGCCATCAAACTTTGAGGAAAGGCTCATCTATGTCATCCGTTAAAATTTTGGCTCATCTATATCATTTCCGTTTGAGAAAAGGTTCATTCAATCCATTATTTGTTAACTGAAATGACATAGATAAACCAAACTTTTAACGGATGGTATAGATGAGTTTTTTCTCAAAGTTGGATGGCACATTTGAACATTTTATCTTTAAAAAAGGATTAATTAATGACATAACCGAATCATCATAAACCACGTGTAAAAACATATTTTTGCAAAATCGAAATTGTTTTCATTTAACAAATAAATGTATGGATGAGCCTTTTCTCAAACAAAAATGACATAAATAAGCTAAATTTTTGACAAATGGCATAGATGAGTTTTTTCTCTAAGTTCAGTGACATATTTAAGCATTTTCCCATTTGGAAAAGAATCTAAATATCTTTATTGATTTTTTTTTTCTCACATTTAATTTTAATTTTTTTTTAAACCATATATACTCAAAACTCACTTAAGGTGGCTTCTACTATTAAATTGATATAAAATATAGGTTGTGTCCAACAACATATGAGATTCCTTAATTTTGCTTAACAATTATTTAAATATTCGTTTTAACCAAACTTTTTTACAATTTTGTAAATTATACAATTAAAAGGGGCTTTCCATTGAAGAACTATTTTACTATGTTAGATCACAAGAAACACATTGCTCCTTTGGTCCCTTACATAAGAAAAGTATTTATTGTTTATTACCAAGTCAAGAATAAAAATAAAAGCCAACTCATCATCAATAAGAATGACTTGTTCCCTACATATTCATATTTTTGTTTTATACTTTCTTTTTTCCTACCAATGATAGTGTACGGATCAATTTACGCGCATCTCAATTATTTAAATGAATATCAGTTATTTCTCATCAATACAATAATGTTCAATCATTTTGTCCACCAAAACTTAAACGTTGCATATGTTTCAGCATAATAAGTTACAAATAATCTTACGTAATTACCAAACATCAGCTCATACTTAATTGTTTCTGCGTTTAATATTTTCAAAACGTTAATACATGCGTAACATGTGTTTGCTAATAGACTAGTCAATTTTATTTTTATTTTTATTTTCAAAAATAAATATCAGATAACATTGTACACCAAAGTCTAGACACCCTACATACTCATGCATTTTAATATATATATATATATATAGAAGTCATTGTTGTTCAAATCAAATATAACTATAGATAGAGAAAACCCCTTTCCCCTCCCCAACCAAAAACCTCCCCAAAAAAAAAATGGCTTCTATGGTTTTTACATCATCACCTTTTAGTGTTCAATCATTTGTCAAATTAAGAACAAACTCAAATTATCCACATCCTTCATGTTATGTACCTAGGGTAAAAAATTCTTATGAACATTTATCCTATAAGAATATTTCTCATATTGAGTCTTCCAAATCTTTATTTTTAAAGGGTGATAATAATTTCTCTATTTCATCACCAAAATTCCCAAGAGTTGCTTCAATATATTCTCCATCTTTGAATATTATTAAAGCAAGTAGAGATGCAAATATATATCATTACAAAGCATTTGAAGGAGTAAGAATTTTTATTGCTTTCAATAGATGTCAATGATTTAGAATTTACAATATAATTTTCATTTATATAGTCGTAATTTTCAGTTGTTTTCTTCGCTTCAGGTATTGTATTATTTGTTATTGTTACTTTATTTTTGTCATGACTTCTTTACTATTATTGTATTTTCTTTCAAGAGTGATGTCGATATGCTTTATTTGAGTCGACACTACATCAAAAATGATCTTTAGCTGTAATTAATTAATGACAATAGTTTAATTGCCGCTAAATATATTCTTTTAGTAGCAGTTAACACTCTTTGTAAATGTCTCTAAAGCCTATAGCGACATTGGATCCAATGACAATTAACTAATGCCAATAAAGGCTTTGTCACTCTTTGTTAATGTGCATATTTGTTGTCGCTAAAAGTTTTTTTGTTGTAGTGCGAGGGTAAGCTAAGGGCGGATCTAGAGGAGGTGAGGGTGTTCACCCGAACCCCTTAAGTGAAAAATTATAATGTATATACAAGATATTTTTTATACAAAGTTTTTAGTGTGTATTCATAAATTTTGAATCCCCTAAATACAAGAGTAGAGGTCGAGTTAGTGGTTTAGGGGTTCAAAATTTACCTTGAGGTCCCAAATTTAAATTTCAGGCACTACCTTTTTATTTTTTGAACACACTTAATGAAAATCCTAGATCAACCACTGATCTAAGATCTATTGAAAATAACTTTTCTACCTTTATAAGATTTGTAGCCATGTAGGGCAAGACTGCTTCAAACACACCACTCATCTCAAACCCCACATATAAAATTATACTGAGTATGTTATTATTGTTGTAATAATGATGTTATTGCTATACTCCCTCAATCCCAATTTATTTAGCACTTTTCTTTTTTCGAAAATCAATTTAAGCTTTAAATTAAAAATTAAATTAAATTTGATCGACTCAATATTTTGAATGTTTAAATATTGTACTAAAGAGTAATATGAATTGCATCTCTTCTCATGTCAATATGATGAAAAAAATTATATTTTAAAATATTAATCAAGATTTATTTTCTTTGAATATGAATAAACATAAACATAATATGTCATCTAATTTAAAGCGGAAAGAGTACTACTTTATTTTAATACACTTTGTTAACTCTTTATTCTTTAAAAAATATTCTTTTTTTCTTTCAAGTGGATAAATATATTCAAGTTTTTCCTTTCTGCCAAATTTTGTGCCAAAATAGTTAAGATTATTTCATAATTATATTTATAACTAATCTTTTTGGATAAACAATTAGAAATGTATTAATTGTTTGTTTATTTTACAGGGAGCAAAAGAAGGTTTTGAACTTGGGGACAGACACCGGGGGAAGTTTCTGCTAATTGTTAATATTCCTCAGATGGGGTATATATCTCTAATTCATAATAAAAAAATAATTCCTCCGTTTGAATTTAGTTGTCTAATTTTAATTTGATATAACATTTAAAAAAATTAATAATTTATAGGTGATAGTGACATGTCACAATAAATTTTAAAATGAGAAAAATATCAAAATAAATAAATAAATGTAATTAGAGGTGATAGTAATTTGTCACATCACCTTATCTATATATAGTTTTATATTATAAACAAATATATAGATTTTTTTGAATATTGATTCCACAACTTTCAGTATGCACAAAGTTAGTAATTAATCATAAGAAAGTTTATATCCATTATTCATAGGAACTTATACTTTATCATTCCATTTATAATTATTTATTTAAAATTTTGATTTAATTATATTGATATTATTTTAAAAAATAATGTACGACATGATTTAGTGTTTTCTTTATTTATTATAAAAATAAACAATAAAATTAGGTGTTTTCTTTATTTATTAAAAAAAATAAACAATAAAATAAGTAGCAACTTTCCTCCACGGGAATTAAATCATTGTTCTATAAACAATGTTATTTGTCTGAATATATGTATAATCAGTGGCGAATCTAGAGCCAAAAAAAAGGGCATCCGCACCCATGGTCTTTTCGTAAAACTAGATATTTTATATGTATATTTTTTAAGATTTTGTATAATATTATATTCTTGCACCCGTACTACAAGAAGTCTAAATGGTCCACATGGTTAAATGTTGAGCTTTTGACCTTGAGGATGAAGGATCAATTCTCACTTCAATACATTCTACTTGGTGCACCCATGTTCNTAAAAATAAACAATAAAATTAGGTGTTTTCTTTATTTATTAAAAAAAATAAACAATAAAATAAGTAGCAACTTTCCTCCACGGGAATTAAATCATTGTTCTATAAACAATGTTATTTGTCTGAATGTATGTATAATCAAATTATTCTATAAACAATGTTGTTTGTCTGAATATTTATTGTACGTTATAGCGAGATGTTATTCTAGCTAAAGAACATAATATATATATATATATATATATATAATGAAATACTGTTATAAAAATTTGATTAAAGTTATATAATTTCATATTATTATTTTTTTTCATTGTTATATATATTCACAATTTTCCTTCCTTTTTTTAGTTCTATATGGGCAGAAACGGAGATCAAGTTTCTCAATCAATTGCGTAAATTGTATGAAGGCAAAGTATCCTCCCCATTTAAGAAGGGTATATCATTTTTTTTATTTCTCTTTAATTATTGTTTCCTTCTATATATTTTTTCTTCGGAAAATAATATATTTTCAACTTACTTAGGACATGATTATATATAAAAAGTTATGGAGGTCGTGAATTAGGAGGATTGATTAGAGTATATATATGTTTTCTCCTTTTATATTAGTAGTATTAGCATCAATCTTGCAGCTTCTAGTCCCTCAATTTCTGTTACTACATATATTATTTATTGTGTTTCATTATTATTTTATTTTATTATAGTTATTGTTTCTTTTCTTTGTATACTCTAGAATGTTTCCTTATTTTGCAATGTTTTCATTACTTCTATATGATATGTGTTGATTGAGTCGATGGTCTTTCAGTAACACAATCTCTTTATCTACCTCCGAGAGATTGAGGTAAAATACACGTACATTACATCATTTACAAGCCTCACTTATATAGAATTCTGATAGTCATACTCAATTAATAAAAACATATATTAATAAGCATTTGGATAGTTATTCTCAACTACTTTGAAACTGAAACATGTTATAGTAGTAATATTTACTTGAATTTTAATTTATTTATTTATAATTTCTAATTGTCACACAATTACCCAAATATTGTTTTTTTCTTTTTATTGGAGTGAAAATATTTCTCCTCCTTATTTTTTAGGTTTTGAGGTTCTAGGATTTTTTTATGACATGGAAATTCATCATGATATGAAATACTGGCTTGGGCAACAAAATCATGAAATTGAAGTAGAAAAAGGAAGAATTCGTAGACTTGCCAAATTTCCAATTTACGAAAAGGTATAATCATATGATATTCAATATTTATTGATTCGAGTAATTTAGTGTGTTCCGCATAAAATTCAAACCTATTAAAAGAGGAAAACTCATTGTCAAGACATTTATTATTCATATTTAGCTCGAACTCGAAATATTTTAACTATAACTTCTACTTTCATACCTTTTAAAAAAAAAAAAAAAACTCGAACTCAAAATATTTTAACTATAACTTCAACTTTCATACCTTTTTTTAAAAAAGAAAAAGAAAAAAAAAATGTTCCACTTCAATTACTTTAACTCTTGCGTTATCATTTGGTCCCAATTGATTGGTATGATTTCTGTCCTTTTACATAATATATATATATATATATCTGAGGCAAATATTTAAACATTATTAAATTTTACACTCCGTGGATGAAAATTATTTACACTTTCAAGTTTATTTTACATCCCCTCCCTACCCATTCTTATCTTATACAATGTTTATTTTACCCTTAATATTTTCAATCTCCCATTTATGTAATACCTAGGTAGTTTAGATTTTTACCTAAGTTCATAACTATTATAAGTAGAATAACCCTTTTACGAATTTGTTGCAAATTCTAACACTAATTTTTATGATTATGAATGTATGTATCTGCATGCATACTTGTGTGTATATTTAAGCTTTATTAGGTTACTTATAATTTTTAATTGGCCAAACACATACAATCCTTAAACTTGTCCCTAAATTTCATTTTGACACTCTAACTCAAGCTTGTTCCATTTTAACCCTTCAACTCCAATTTTTATGTTCCATTTTGACAATTATTTTTTTTATAAGTGATTAAAAAAGATCTTAATTCCTCAAAAATAAAAAAATAAATTATTTATTTGAACATTGATATCATATTTTACTTATTTAACAGGTTGAAGTGAATGACGATCATCATGACAATCTTTGGAGATTTATGAGGACATCAATAGGTATCAAAAAAATCGGGGAAGAATTTGAAAAATTTCTAATTGACGGAAATGGAATACCTATAGAACACTTTATTCGATTCGATGGAGAAACACTAGAACCTCAACCCGTGAGACCAGGAGAATACCCTGGTGAATCATTCACGTCAAAAGATACCAACCCCATAAAGGTACGTATTTATTTACTTTATAATTGAGTGGAGTATTATTATTAATGTCAAATCAATAAATATTGAATACAACTAATTAATTTATTATTAATGTCAAAGTTGACTTTTTTTTTTTCCACCCTATCCACAGGCTGCCATTGATCGATTTCATTGGGAAACACAATCTCAATAATTATTAAATATCTTACATCAAAGTTATTACTCATATTGTGTGAACATTTTACTCCGTAAAAGTATTGTAATAGTAATTGAGATTATAAGAATTATAAATAAATATTGTTGCTTGTTGTTTTACGTATTTATTCTATACCTATGGAGCTTTTGATTTGTATAATTCACTAGATACATTCAATTTTATACAAATTGTTCTGTTTTGTATAAATTCATTTATACATTGTAATTTGTATAATAAAATCTGTATTTGTATAATTATAAGTGTATAAGACGAAAATATATGTATTTGTATTTGTATATACACTTTTCTCTCACTTTATACAAACACGAACACATTTTATACTGAAATGTATAAAATGGCTAATTGTATACATAAATCAGATGGCAAAAAATGGGATGTTTGTTGCGAATTACAAATAAAATAAACTATAACTATAACATTTAATTTGAATTAATAATTTGTTATTTCATACAATTTTTCCTAAATTTAATTATGCTCCATAGGTATAGTTGCATATTTACGGGTTGTAGCTATAGTTAAAACTGTATCGTTTGTATAATTCGCAGGTACATTTGTATAATTGAGGCTTGAACTATTTTTGTATAAACTCGAAATAATGAATTTATACAAGCGCAAACATCTGGACTTTAAACAATTATACAAATTATATTATACAAATTTTAAATTATACAAACTCGAAACCTCAGCCCACGTAATTATCACTGAATGTTGGTTGTGAGTGGTAATTAACTAATTTTTTTTCTTTTTTTAGTCCGTCTAAAAAAACACATAACCGAAAAAATAAATAAGAGTTGAGGGGTATTTTTGACTTTTTTTTTAATTGCTTTGTTAAAACATTAACGAGTCGTCCCGTTCCGTCAACCTGTATTATTTGATTGGAAAAACAGTGGACGGAACAATCGTGCAGACGCCGCCGCCGCCTCCCGCCATTCCCCTTATTCGTTCCTTACGGGTTTTCCGATCCTCTACTTCAAAATTTCAGCAAATACAGGCTCAATCCTTATTCATTCGTAAAATGGTAATGTTGATTTTCTCAATTCCGACATTGTTTTTATGCTTTTTCCTTGAATTTTATGTGATTTTTCTATAATTTTACATTTTTTTGACCAATCCGATTGTTAGGGTTCCGATTTACTTATTCTTCAATTGTGGATGCATTTAAGTTTCTTAATGTTATAGGAAAGAAGAAAATAGGATATTCATGCTATTTGTTTTGGGGCTTATGAATTTATATCTTGTTCTTTTGAACCCTGTGACATGGTATTTAAAGCAGAACTTTTTATGTTTTACCTCCTCTTGGATTAGCTTGCTTTTACTTTTTGTATAAATTTAGCTTCTCTACCTCGAAGATGTAGGAGTAAGGTCTGTGTAGACTCGATACCCTCCCAGACTTTACTTTGTGGGGTTACACTGGATATGTTGTTGTTTTTGCTTTTGTTTGCCGAGATGATTATGCATAAGCTGGTTTAAAGCCTTTTACTAGCATAATATATTAGTTTAGGCTGGCTAAAAAACTACATTACATACTGTAGCTTTATTTATCTATTTTACTTTTTTTCCTTTGGTGGGGTGGAGAACCGAACATCCAGGATGCTACAGCTTCAGTAGCATCTTCGTTTTCTAAAATTTCCCGTTGGAGTAAAGGGAAGTGGATGAATTGTTCGAAAAAGGAGCTACAGGAATTAAGGTGCAGTACAGGTGCTGTTGAATCTGCAGTTAAGGGAATATCACTAGCTCTTAGAATAAGAGCTCCGGGACTAAATGGCTTTGAAGTATACAAGTTTTGTGATGTGTTTTCCCATGGGTATCTGCAAACCATGTATCTAGGGGGATAATGGGCGATTTGATAGCAAAAGCAATAAGAAATCCTATATAGAATATTTACTTTTTTGGGTTTGTGAGTGGAGGGTATAGTGCATCTTTAGCTCACCGAGGACATGACCCTTGGTAAGAGGGTGTGGAGGTCCACGTTTAGGGCATAAGGTTAGTAGGAAGTTAGGCATATTTCTTTTCCATTCTCAGAGTATTAGTATTACTCTTCCTTTTTTTCCTTATCTTTAGATTTCTATTACTACCTGTTTGTTTCTTTAACCTTGATATCTTATTTTCTTGTTGCTGTTTCTCCTTGTTACTGCCACCTCTTTTTCATCATTCGTTCAACCAATGGTGTATCGGAAATGACCTCTATACGTTCTCAAGGTAGGGGTTCTGCATACACTCTACCCTTCCCATACCCCCCTATGGAATTACACTAGGTTGTTGTTGTAGTTTGGTTTGTGGATGGAGGAAGAGGGGGAAAGAGAATCCTGTGGGTGATATTAACCATACACTGCTTGAGTGTTAGATGAAGTAGCAACCACTAGGTTACAATTCCAATCTTGTCTTAGTTTAGCTTTGTGTTTTGGTGTTGGAATCCGTGTCTTCCTTTCTCTTTCTTGGAGGAAATGAGGTAATCAAAAGGGTTGATGGAACAAGGTGACACATTTTATGTGACTTCAGCTTTGGTTTTCAATTATATGCAATTAAATTGTTTAAACATATTGGTTGAACAACTCTATGTTATGAAGAGAAGCTTTGTTCACAAACGAATGGTTGATCGGTTGAGGCATACTAGTGACAATCTGGAAATTTCATCTTTTACCCCACGTACAATACTTAGTCTGAGGTTGCTGTGACCTCAAACTGACCAAACAACTCTGTCATAGAGAAAAAAGGATTGGAAAGAGGCTTTGGCTTACAGCTGTTACCCCTCATTATGCCATTATGAACTTTATGGTAGCAAAATTGATGGTTAGAAGAGCAGTTTTACACACTAATAAAAAAAAGGAGTAGTTTTGCACTAACTATGTCCCACAGATGATATATCAGTAATTTTGTGTTTCCATGTGGTGGTTGACATATACATTACTTCATAAAAAAAAAATGTGGTGGTTGACACATCAATTTACTTCATCAAAAAAAATGTGGTGGTTGACATATTGTAGAAGTAGATTAGCTGAACTGATGAGCAAATCAGCTGTCCCTCTTTCATTTTTGGTGTTTTTTGTAATTTATCTATTTAGTTATTGTTTTCTGGGGTGAAGTGGGTGCAAGAGGACTATAAGTACTAGTGAACACCATTACAAAGTCTTCGCTTTTCCTCCTTTAAGAAAGACTTCACTTTTTCGTTCTAGAGCATTAACATGTAAATGAATTCTTGTTTTCAGAAGTCTAGAGAAGAGAAAATCAAAACCATTCACTAGGTTAAGTTTTTATTTATTTGTTTTATTGTGCATATCTTTTCCCAAACTCATCCTCTTCTATGGTTTTGATGTACCTGGAGGCACACAATGTTTCGAGTGTGCGCAGATGAGTCAGCTACAGGGAGTTGTAGCATAAACTAATCTTGAGTTGCTGATGGTTGTATGATTTGTGTACATGCCTACTTGGGTCCTTGTAGTGTTAAACTGGTCATAGAAGTGGAAAGATGGATTGTAGATAGGTAAAGTGAGAAGCGATAATAGAAGATATGACCATATCTTGGCTATGAATATCTGAAATTATACCAGTCATACACTCAAGGCTAGTAAAGTTGATAGTTGTAATAGTCATTGAGGGTATAGAGTTTTCTGACTTGCTGCTAGGGAAGAAACATTTGCTTGAGGAAGTTCCACTGTGAAATAATAATTTGAATAGGTTGAACCTCTGTTCCAGTGAACCTGTCTTTGCTGATTTTGAAAGAGTCTTAGTTCTATATAATGAGGACGATATATTGATTCATATGGATGGTATGAGCTTCTTTTGCAATATTATCCTGTTGCTCCCTCATGGCCACACCATAAGGTATTCTGGTGCTGCCTCAATAAGGTCTCATCTCTTTTTTCTTGGTCAACATCATAATATCCCATCGTCTTATTGTCTTTACCAAATAGTATTATTGATTGGGCTGTACTGGATCACTTTCTCTTTTAGATCTTCTTTCAGTGGAAACCTGAAAGGTAATTTTTGGTGATCTATGATCGTTATCCTTGAACATACTGTATCACTTTCTCTTTTAAGATGTTCTCTCTGTGGAAAGAGACTTTCTTCGTGATTTATGATGCTTATCCTCAGATGTTGCTTTTTTCCTTCTGGAAAAGCTAAGGCGCCCAAAGTCTCCAATCCTCTATGTGACTTAAGTAACATTTTCTGAATACAAGGACATCTTTCGTCCACTTTGTTTTTCTTTTGAGGGCGAAAAACATACAAAGACACACCGTATGCATCTAGTTAGAGATAAAAGTTCGGATCACCTACAATACTATTTTACTAACAGTTGGGAGAAATTAATGTACATGATTCCCATCCCAATTTATGTATGGTATTTCCATCTTGGGACATCCCCAGGGAGAAAAAAGATACTTCATCAGGCTTAGATATATTTAGGGTAAGTTGTATGTGCATTTTGATGTAAGAAAAGTGGTACAACATGGAATTCTAATAGGAGTGCTGTATGAAGACAACATGATCTCATTGGCATGATGCTTATAATTTAAGTACATCAAGAACAAGATGAAGGCCAAGAGCTACTAGCATATTTATTTGACTACTCTTTGGGTGCTATGCAGGCAAACAGGCACACTATTGTTCTCATGCAGACATCTCAGAACCGAGCAACTCGCACTTTCATGGATTACGAGTCAATAAGTCAAGCAATGGATGGTATGTATTGCGACATTGCTATAATTGCATTTCACTCTTGATATATTTGCCCTTGTTGAGGCAATACTTGATTCCCCCTGAATGTAGTTAACCAAAAATAAGGCACAAACTTAGGAAAAGATGTCAAGTTCACAAACTTAATTAATCAACAGGATTTGTATCAGCAGCATGAAGTCTGAAACTAGAACCCAATAGATTACACCTGTAGTACTTGCAAACAATTTCATTATGCATTATTAGCCATTGGAGAAAATCCTTCTCTCTTATTCGAAACTTTGACGAACACTTATTCTTTGTCTTCTCACCGAAGTTCAAGGAACTTTGTCTGGCTAATACAAGCATGTTAGTCTAATTTCCTATTTTGTTCGTCACACTTCTAAAATTATGGGGGGCTAGAATTTTTTTGGTGGGAGAAATTATGTTGGACTAGAGCTAGATGCATATAGGAACGACGTCTATCTTTTGACTTCCAGGTAAAGGAAATCAAGGCAAATAAAGAATCACTCTCATGATTGGATTAGATAGTAAAAAGGAGCTGGGACCCATACCTACTTTTTAGGGATAAGTAAGATCTTAATGTTGAAGGGAAGGGTTTTGTATTGGAACTCCATAACATTGCACATTTTTGCTTTGCATTATAGGTGACACTTCACATTCATAGATGGTTACTTTCATGGAAGCTTGTAAAACACTATCAAGAATCTGTTGTTATAGACCTCATGACAAGAAAGAAGGTTCATTGGTGGGATGTTAGTTTTGGTATAATAGTGGAAACATATACTATAGCTAGTAATGAACTTCTAAGGTGAATTATCCAAAATAATTTGGCGGGAGTCAGGAGAGGTAGAGGCAGGCGTGATTAGTCATGCCATGTCGCATCTTTAGCTTACTGAGGACATGACCTTAGATATGAGGGTTTGGAGGGTGCAGATTAGAATAGAATGTTAGTTGGTAATTGAGCATTCTCTCGCTTTTCTGCGGGATAGACTCGGTGCCATACCTGCACCTACTTTCTTACCAGTAGTATTCGCAATATTCTCGTAGTTTCTTATTCTTCAATTTCGGTTATCCCGTGTGTTTGTTTGTGCTTTGGTTATCGCACTATTTCGTTCTTGTTACTACTCGTTCTTCTGTATGTTGTAGTATTGTTTTCTATTTCACATTATTTCGTTATTGTTAGTTGTTACTGCTTTCATTTCTATATTCCCTTTTTCAAACTACTTTGAAATGTTTTTTAAGCCAAGGGTCTATGGTAACAGCCTCTCTATATCTATAAGGTAGGGTTAAGGTCTATGTGCATTGATCCCACTTGTGGGATTATATTGGGTATGTTGTTGTTGTTGTAGATGGAGGAAGAAAATATCATGGGCGGAAGACATTTTCTTCACATTTTTTGCGTAAATTATTTACCTTGTGCATGTGATTTAAGCTTCAATGTTCCCTCTTATGTTTAGCCATTTTCTAAGATACTTTTTTCCTGCAGGAATTTGTGCTTTGTATGAGAGGAAACTCAAGGAATTGAACCCAGCCATCAGAGAAATCACTTACGACATCTCAGATCTTTACAATTTCATAGATGGCCTTGCTGATATGAGTGCATTAGTGTACCTCTTCCTCCCTCCCTCCTGCTCTCTCTCTCTCTCCCTCTCTCTCTCTCTCTCTCACACACACACACGCACAGAGATTCCACCTTTGCATCCATTGAATAGAATCCCAAATCAGAGAAATATGCAAGTATTGCACATTTCGTTACCGACACAGAAAAGCAAATATGAAAATATGGCTTTCTGTGAGCAGGTCTTTAAATGCTACTGCTTTTTTCACACCAAAATTTTCAGTTCATCTCATTGATGTTAAAACATACACATACATCTTACACATTTCCATTTGACCTTTCGGGTTTCTGTACTTTCATTATATGAACAGGATGAACTGCTACGTGCACATCAAACAATTGGCCACTGGTCCATCATACCCGATAGAACACACATTGTTCATATTCTTAGCACTCACTATGCTTTTGAAATGTTAACTAATTCCAGCATTCTTTGTTGACTTGCTGCAGGTATGATCACTCAATCCAGGCTTACCTCCCCTATGACCGGCAGTGGATAAAACAGAAAACATTGCAACACCTGAAAAAACTGGCATCGCAGAGATAATATATCTTAAAGGCTAGTTTCTGTATACCATGTTCAATTAATTTCCTGATGGCTTTTATGAAGAAAGAGCTGCGGATTGGAAAATTGCAATCTGGAGTAAAAATCTATGTATGATACGCTTCTTTTCCCTGAAATCCAAATCTTATCTGTAGAGCTACAATTGGGAAACCAACTGTTGTCGGAACTGAACCTAACACTGGCGTTGTAATTCAAATCATGGATGTATAACTATGCATAGTTCTGTAAATTGAGCACTTTAAACTTGCTAGTGATTCTGAGTCTCATTTCTTGTCAGTACATTTACTTGAACAAATATATGGGCATGAAAAAGTATTGGACTTGAGACAGTAGACACAATATTGTTGGATAGGTGCTGTTCAAGTCTAATTTGTTTTTCTTTATGATATTGTGCCGAGGTTCTATTGGAAACAGCCTTCACGTTCACAGGATAGGGATGAGATTTGCATACACGTTATCCTTCTCAAGATTGACTCATGAAATTACAACGAGTATGTTATTCCACTGACTTGACTAGTCTTGCATATAACCTATATTTTATTATATTGATGTGTCAAACCATCTCTAATTCAATCAAAATGATGACTGAAATAGAATTTGGTAAAACTCTGTGTACGTATTAACAAAGTACAAAAATATTTGCTTATTGGGTGATAAAAGTATTAGTAATTCAAACAATTTTTGAGACCATACAAAAATTCAAGATATAAAAGTGTTTTCAAGCCTATAACATTACAAAAATGTAGAAAATCACATTAGTCTAATTAAACTTTGATTTTTTATTTTTTTATTTTAAGTTCAGATGGTAAGCCAATCCACATTGTCATTCTTATTTATTCAAATCTTTGATCTTATATTTCACAAAACCTTGAATTATATGACTCGACATACACATGCACATGTCAAGAAACTAATCTATTTTTTTTGGGAAAAAAAAAAAAATCCTACAAAAAAAATACATTTTTTTTTTTTTACATTATATACTCTTAACCTTTAATAGGAACTGGTTACCAACAACAATGACATAGCCAGTATAATCCCATAAATGGGGTCTGGAGAGAATAGAGTGTACATAGACTTAACCCCTATGAGAGAGGTTGTTTCTGATAGACGTTCAACGTAACTTAAAAAAAAAAAAGGCATTTCAAAGCAGTTGCTAATAAATTCATATAAAGAAAAAATTTGCAAATTCTTCTACTATGAATTTTCTAAGCATTGTGGTCCTGTTGTTGCAAGTTTGTTGACTAAAGCAAGTGCATTACTAGTCATATAACTCACATTTGTGACTTTGTTCAAGAGTAACTTAACTTGTTTTCTCTTTTTGTCTTCAAGTCCATCTAAGCAAGTTTCTTCATCAGTTAGAGCAGCACTTAGCCAAGTGGTCACATCACCCATTTGGTCATTAAAAGTTTGGCTACTAAGTTTTCTTAGCACCCCTAATGAGTTGTGTAGATTGTCAAGTGCATCTTGCAAACAATCAACACAATCTAAAATAGCAACTCTACCTTTCCCTTTCAAGAAATTTTGTTTCCTCAATTTCAACAAGGATTGAGTGACACCCTTGGCTTGGCTTATTGTCACCGAGACCCCTGCCCGGGCCCACTTGCTAGGGTTGTCCTTGGCCGTCCTCGAGAATGATGCTAATGAGTGGAGGCAGAGGTTCTGATATCGAGTCACACTACATGCATCGCGGACATAACTTTCTCCTCCCTTACTCAAACACATAGTAGAACAAATTAGTGAAGTTAGACATGCTAGGACTAGTATTAATTTATTAGTCATGGTAAAGGTATCTAATTGAAGCAAATAAGAAATGGAAATACAATGCTTATAAAGAACTTCATGAAGTCCCCTTTTTAAAGAAATGATATATGAGTGACTAGGATAAAGTTAAAGTAGGATATCTTTATTTGAGGAGTTTGTTAATGAAAACAAGAAAGTGGTGAATACATTAAAAGAAAGCAATTGTGTCTTAGATATGAGGGAACAAATCTTTAGAATAATGATGATCATGTTAAAAGGGCCAAAAGTTGTTTTATGTCCATTTCTATTAACTACACTTTTTCTGGAAACTGAGGAAAGAAAAAAACAGGAAAGAAAAATCAAGAAAAGATGAGATCACTTTAAAAGTGTATTGTCATTGTTTCCTTTTTTTTCAAAAACAAACTAGGGGTAGTTCTTGGTAATACATAAACAGATACTCAAACTTGGCCGCAGCTGATAAGTAAGCACTCCAACTTTGAATATGCACATCTAGACAACTCAACTCATCTCCATTGTGTCGTTCAACTTACAAAATATTAACTAGACACCTCCAAAATTTATGTGTCACGTCAGCATCGGGTGTCCACGAGACACTGGGAACGAGTTGAAGAAAATTGATAAGAAAGTAGAGCATCTTTGAGGTTTCATTTAACACAATCCATTTCTGAAGTTTCAAGGTGTAAAGAAGAATTTACATATATGATAAGAATTACATTCAATTTTTAATAGAACATTGAGCATGAAATGGTAAAAGATCATCAAGCTGAATGTGTATGGATCACATTATACTTATATAATCCACAAGAAACAAGTGCCTTGCAAGTTTAATAGACAGTGTAATTTCTGTTTTCACATGTTTGATGTCAATGTGACAGAAACTCGTAAAAATACAGAGAAAAATGAATCTTCTATCCAATGACTTTTACTATCTAAACTAAACCAAAATAATAATAATAATGGGTGGTGTCTAAAACTCATACCCGGTAATAACTTCTATAAGTATGGTTATGGAAATAGTTAAGCTCAAAAACATGTATAATCCGCTATCTAGTATCCATGTTGTGAACCAGAGCGACAAGTTCGATATTTTCATTCTGAGTTGCTGAGGTTCCAGTGGTTTCTTTTGAATCTGACATCTCATCAGGAAGGATAGAGGAGTTGGGATCACTTCTGGGAATCAAAAATAGTATAAAAAGTGGAGTGATTCTCAAAATGTTCCTTATCAAAATGGCTAGCCAGAGATTATGAAACTTTGTCCTTGTAATTTTGAAGACATGAAGCAACAATCCGCCAAACCATGTTGATGTCAAAAGTCCGGTATTGTCAATTGACATGAGCAAGGCGAAAAATGTGCCTTCAATGCCGGGAGGACATAGCTTGGAACTTAGAACAAGAAGTGGCATCCACTTTAGCCGTCCAACCAATTGAGTTACACTTGCATCCATCACCATGAAGAAATAATCAGGTATGCCAATTTTCAAATTTAAACGCAACACTAGCACCAAATCTAGCATTCCTGACAGACCAAACAATAACTGAGTCCAAAAAAGCAGGTCTCGAAAAGAATGGTCTTTCAATCCATATTGGTACAGTATAGCCCCTAATAGTGATCCAATGGAGGCTACTGCTGATATGTATCCGATATACTCCTGCAGGAATAAAGCATTTACAGAATTTCACATTTCCATTGTGAGTTCATATACCAATAATACCAAAAAAGTACGCATGTTTAATAGAACGCATAATACATAAGCATACACTCACACTTGTCCTCAGCCGGCAAGTAAATACATACTCTAACTTTGAGTATGCACTATGCACGTCTAGACACCTCAACCTGTCTCCACTTTGTCAGCTGAACACTCCAACTTACAAAATGATCATAACCTCCAAAATTTATGTTTCATGTCAGCATCGGGTGTCCACGAGACAGTGGGGACGAGTTGGAGTATTTAGTTGTCAATTGAGACCAAGTTGAGGTATCAAGATGTGCACTCTCTAAGTTGGAGTATTGAGTTGCCAGATGAGACCAAGTTTGAGTGTTTGTTTATGTATTGTACCTTAATAGAGTATCTCATGTGGGCTTCTTTCATTCTAAATAAGAGAACTTACATGAAATAGGAAGAAAGAAAAGTGCATTCAATCAGGTAAATCAATTTTTGTTATCCCCAAAAAGAGTACAAAGAACTAATTTTAATTTGATAATAAGGTTTTCTGATGCATTTACAACATTAACAAGAAGTCAAACCAAGATGTCAAATGAAAAGATAGGAGAGACCTACTGTATTTATAGTTGATAGGGTAAGCAACATTTGGCTTAGCATCTAAGCAGGTTAACTTGGGCCTCTGAGTTCCCTTATTTGTTTTTGTCCTTGTATAATTTTGTCTTGTGTTGTTAGTTAGAGCCTAGAGGGGGATACTCTCAACTATGCAGAACCTTTCTTGTGTGAGATGTCTCCTCACTCTAATTAAAGCCTTGCAAGTTGGATATTTTAGAAATGTGTTATTAGTTTCCTTTGGTTAACAGTAAATTAAATGAATTTATGATTCTAAAATGTACTTAGCTTGATAGGAATGTGACATGTCTAACAGTTATTCACCTTTGAAAAATGTGGCCCTCCCTTTGCATCTGTTGCCCAGTAGAACATTCCTTCCTGGATATCTACACTCACCGCAAAGGATAAGTACATATAAAGACATGGTCGCCAAACTTCCGGGCATTTCAAAGTATTCCACATAGCCTTGGCAGCATCAGCTAAGTTCTGATTTACCTGAGGACGGATTATGATTTTAGAGACTGAATTGTTCACAAATAGTAGTGAGATGAGATGTAAGTACCTGTTGATAAGCAAAGTTGTGTGTTGGAGATTCCTTGAGCAAAACTCCTACCAGAATAACAAGCCCGGCTGGTATGGACAATAAGCCATATACCCCCTTTTTTTCAAAGAAAAGGATTCAGAAGTAATCTACTATAATTAGCCATTCACTAGACTTCCCATAATGAATATATAGAAAGTTGTTTAAATTATGGATAGAAAGCTAACCATAGGGCCAAGTAAGTGAACTAATATACCACTTAAAGAAAATCCCACTAGTGCCCCAATTGAGGAACTCAAGGCACATAAGCTTTGCATATCAGCTGCAAGGGAAGGATGAGAACCACTGTTTTGCGCCACACATGCATCAACAGTCACGTCAGCTATAGCAACAGCAGCACTTCCTGCTGTCAAGGAGAGCAGTGCAAGCACAATATGCAAGTTCTTGTGCAACGATAAGAACAGCATGGAGACAACTCCAAGAGAACCTGGAATCATTAATGTCATGCTTTCATAAACAGAACAAAAAAAATAGCAAATATGTCAAAGAAATAATAAACAGAAACGATATTCAGTTAACTTTTTTCATTGAATTTACTTTTGTCAGCATTTTGATTCATTAAACAAGTTATGGTAAGGATGTCATGAAAAACTAGCACGAGACACTTGAAAATTTCATCAGTTTCAACCAATATTCCCTTAGGGTGCAGGCAAATGGTAGAAGTGTCATCAAGTGCAGAAGAAAATTTTACTGTATCAGTTTCTTTCAGAAAACTCGAAAAGGGGAATTAATTTCTTCCATCAGCATTAGCTAATGTCTCCTTAGCGAGTACCATAAAACTAAAAACTTAGTTAACAAGATATATATCAACACTTACATGATCCTTCCTTCAAAGACAATAATACTGATGTCTACATTAATCTAGGTTGTTAACATTTTCTTTGACCAAGATATATTTCCAATTTTAGTGGTGTCAGGGCTGAGTGTCTCAAAACCTAAGTTGTTCAGACTCTCCAAAAATGTTGCCGCGCCTATGTCGGATTCTTCAAAAATACACTATTTTTGGAGGATACGTCGTCGACATTTTTAAAGAGTCCGAGCAACATAGCTCAAAACAAACTGTAACAAAAGCAAGAAGGAAGTCTCTTTTTAGTAGAATGGAATGGAGTCATTTACATGGAGCTAGAATAGATTTAAATCCAAATTCATTTCAGAAGTAGATGAGGACTTCTAAGATCATATAAATATTTCAGTTCCTTTTGAGGGGATAAGAATGTATTATCGGAAGTTTGCAGTGTAAATGTAGCCACTTTTCTGGCCAAATGTTAAAGAATATGAGAAGCATATTCAAAGTGCTATAGTCTTAAACCTAAGAGTTTCCTATAAATGCACCAAGGGTCATTCATCTCACCTGCACTAACTACAGCTTAGAAGGCTGGAGAAGATTCCAATTATTTGAAAATGTAGGAGAGCAAGTCATCACCTTATTAGCAAATTCCTAATCCTACTGATTATTTCTCAGCTACTATCTTATTTTTCAATTGTAGTGTTACCTATTGTTTCTTTGCTTCAGTTAACATACTATTTTGTGGTTGCTACTGTTCTCTGCTTCATTGTTTTCAGCATGGCTTATTCGCTATTGTATTTGCTATATATATTTGTTTTTTTATATGATTTACTTGAGCTAAGGGTTTATTTGAACCAGTCTCTCTACTTTCATTAGGTAGGGATAAGGTTGCCTACATACCACCTCCCGATTACACCGGATATATTGTTGTTGTTGTTCTGATTATGAGTACCATATCTAATTCATTAAGTTGTCCAATTTATGTTACACTAATTGAAAAGATGTCTTACACTAATTAATATGCCTACAAATCCTCTAACTATGGAATTTCTTTTTCGTGATCATATACATATATTCAGTGGCGGATGTATGTTATGAATTATGGGTGCTTAAGCACTCATTGCTTTTTGCAATAAACACTAATATTTGTTTGTAATATCTAATAATTTATTCAAATGTATTAACTAAGCACCCACTTTATATAGCAATTCTCAAACTAAAAATAATTGAGCACCCATGAAATAAAATTTCTGGATCCGCCACTACATATATTCAGTTCATACGAAATTATACACATACATAATACAACATAGTTACACTCCCATTGATATGCTCCAACCTTGCTACGAATATATTTATCCTTGGGTGGGCATTTCCCTTTGACTGGAATGTGTAATAAACTTCAAATATCACACTAGATGGAAAGGGTTTCTTGACTGTCATTCTCCCTTGTAATGCATACTTACCTGCCAAACCTACATTATGTGAAGACCTCATTCCATTGAATCCCATAGTTGCCGAAGTTCCATTACCTTTTGTTCCTACAATCTTTTGATTGCCCTTAGGGGGTGGAAAAGATTATTAATCCTTGGAATATGATTACTAATTTTCTTAGTATTATGTCAGAATTACAGTAAGCAATTGCCTGAATATAAATAGTAATTCTCTAGTAACAAATCTTTGATTCCAGAAATTTCCTTACCTGATGATATACATCTTTTTTGATAAAGTTCAAATTGTTGACGAACGAAAGCACTTAGAAAGTCTTACATAAGTTTACAAGTTCAATATATACTCACACACTTCAACTTCATGTTGTAGCTTTCAATATTTATGATTGAATAACTACAACTGTTAGGAACTTCAGAGACGCTCTTAGTCTATGCATGACAACCAACAAAGTTTTATCTGTTTGAAATCCTAAGGTTATCCAAATCACAGTAGAGACCAAATCACTTCGTGATTTCTTTCTCATCTACCTAAGCCTTTTGTGGACAAATTTACTCGGTACCATACTAGTAGGTGGTAGCAGGTACCCCATAGAATAGGCGAGCTGTGCACAAGTTGGTGCAGACACCACTGTTATCAACAAAATTACCTAAACAAGAAAATATTCATGGAACCTGCTCTGCAAGACATGTCAAATGGTCATGTTAAGTCATATGTGAGCTGATTGAAATAGATAGAGGAAAAGAACAGACTATGATTAAACCTTTACAAAATCTATTTGTGTCCAACTAAATTGGCTTAAGAATATATTGATTACTGAGTAATATTCTTCCCTACCCTACTCAACACAACCCTTTTTCTTAAGTAAGGTTAAAAGATGAAATAGAAATCTTAGTCCTAGATATAGTAGATAAGCTTGTTTTCTAGTGCCTGTAAAGTGTACTATGAAGTCTGGACATTTAAACCTGAAGCACTACACACTTGGTGAAAGAATCTAAGCATCCATCTCAAAAACTTAAGGCAATGGGTGGAGTAGCTCAAGACATTATAAACCCCTCTGGAAACTCTTATACAAACAAATGTGTGAAATAAACCAAAAATTTGGAATATGTTTGACTTTGATATAATATGAAAGAATTTGAGCATCCTACTGGAAATCTTAAGACAGTGGGTTGAGTGGCCCAGGCACTAAAACTTGCTTATGAAAACCTTACATTCCCTATGAGGGATAAGTGTATTCAACACCTTAACTAATACTATATTTTTGTTTACTTTTTTGAAAATTCCCAAGAAGGAAATTGCAATCTCAGGTTTGTTCTTAACTTGTTTGTAGTCACATTTAATTTCCTCTCCATCAAAGAATTTGTAGATGATTTAAATATTATGATGCACCAATAATTGCAATTCACACAGGCAGCATTCTTAAAACTCTTACCCATTTGAGAACAGCAATGTACTTCAAACGCTCAACTCAAATTACAAGCCTAAGTTTGAGTTGTTTGTAACCGACATGCGACTCAAGTGAAGCTACACCCTGAACATGCTACCAAAAGAAACTACTTAACATACTGATAAAAGCTTTCTTAAAATGGAGAGAAATATGTGCCAGTAGCCTATTCTAAGACTCTCGTTCTTTCAATGACAGTTGAGCCTGAGAGCCATAGGAGTTTTAGCTAAAGTTCTGGAGAAGATATCATATCCATCTTATCCTTTTCCCGCTACTTATGTACCTAACTACATGGGATTTTCCAGTTTTAGCAAGTACTATAATATTATGTGGACAGATTTCAACTAGCTATCAGCCTTGAGACAACATTAACTACAGCTAAACTAACAGATAATCAAGAGTCTAAAATCAGCAGTAAAACAAAATAAAAGCTAAATGGCATTGCATATTTTACCCGCAAACAAGAAATAAGGTCTGCGACGATACCCCAAAATGGGAACAGCATCAGTGAGAAGACCCCAAAGAGGCTTGACCATCCAGGGGATTGAAGTTATCCCTGAATAAACCTGAGATTCAGAAGGTTGCACTTTTTGTACATCCTTCATATAGTACTCTGTGCTTATTTTGGAAAAAGCTCCACCAAGTCCTTGGCTTACTCCATATACAATCACCACACTAAACACAAAATTCCAGTGTAATTCCATAGCAAGCATTTTGAACCAGTTGACTGGAGCACAAATAGAACTACAGATCCCATTATTATGCTCACTTTCTTGCACTTCCTCATCCTCACTATGAATATTTTGAAGTTTGGCTTCTTCCCTCTCACTATGAATAATTTGAAGTTTCTCTTCTTCCCCCATCACTCCCCAAATCTACAAAATGGGATCCCAAAAGAACAAGAAAACTCCACTTCAAGATTAGGCCTTTTTCAAGATCCTAGTACAAAAAATGTCCTGGAAAAGTCAACCTCCAAGCAAATGGAGATCCCAATCTGTAAAACCCCAGTTCAAGATTGAACCTTTTCAATATTCTGGTACCTCAATGTCTTGGAAAAGTCAACTTCCAAGCAAATGGGGATCCCAAAATCTGTAAAACCCCACTTCAAGATTAGGCCTTTTCAATATTCTAGCACAATAAAAGCATGGAAAAGTCAACTTCCAAGCAAATGGGGATCTCTTAAGCTTGTTTCTCCCATGGGGTTTTAGAGATTTCTTCCTAAACTTGGACTATTCCTCAAATAGCAATGAAATAAACTGTCTTAAAAAAAAATACAATAAAGATTCAAACTTTATCTGATCTAAAAGCTAAATTCCCAAAAATATGTCCCCCTAGACCATTAATTATTCTTTCAACTTGCATATTGCTCCAAATTTCTCTCAGTGTTTGTCTGTTTGAGAAGGGTAAAAAACAGGTAGATTCAAGAATGGTTGATGGGGGAGACAAAGGGAAACTTTCAAGGTTAGCTAAGTTTTAACATTTTTTTGTTCACACTTCACATCAAACTTCTGTATTATTATAGTAAGTAAAATCATCCCAAGGGAGAAGGAAGGCTGTAATAAAGGATTTAGCATTTTCAAACGAAAGACTACGGCTACTACATGCTGTTTTGTCTTTGTTAACGTACATACAATAATAAAGAAATTACATGTCATTTGTATATTTTGTTCGGATAATGAGGAGAACATGTCATTGTGAGTATAAGTATAACACCACTTTCTTTATTTTATGTCTACAGATATTATTATATATGTAATATTAGGTCCTAATGGCATGTTGTGAAAAAAAATCTTTGATTTGTTTCTTTCAAAATCTCAAATGAAAGATTTTTAAGATTTCTTCTTGTCTTTTTTATTTTTCTTGGAATCTCACTTTTTTTTTTTTTTTTGCTTCTTGATAACTCAAATTCATATTGATTAAACGTAAAGTATTATGAGTTTGTTAGATTTGTTATTGTTTTGACAAATTGTTGATTGGAAATTGTTTTTTTATAATACATGAAACTTATGTTTCAAATTTGAGCTTACTCGGAGGAGATTTGGATGTTGAAATTTCAGAAATATATTTATCATTAATTTACGACAAATTTTACATTCACTTCATATGCGACTTTTTAACCTCAATAGCATATGTCTGGACATTTTAAATTTGGGTGAACCTATAAAATAAAAAAGGTAGACATTAGTTAAAAGCAAACAACACAAATTCCACTACGAAAATTATTTTCCTTCTCGTGATTTTTAATATTATAAATCTTACAAAAATTCGAACTTCAGATACATGTATCTAGCACGTCAAGATCATGTATCTCGGATCCATGAGATCAAAATTATGTGTAGTTTGTTCTAGATTACGTTGTATCTAACTCCATCACTCATCTCTCTCTTTGTATCTGCATTTCATAATGTATTTGGTATCTCAGGCACATGTATCTAGTATAATTTGCATGTGTCTGGAATACACAAACTCTCTCCACGTCCCTTCTATCTCGCTCGTCTCTCTCCCTATGAATTTGTATTTTAAAGTGTATATGGTAGTATATGCATGTATCTAGGTCTATCAGACTTGACATCTAGTATGAAATTACTAATTAAGAGACAATATGTAACTTTTTCATACTATAGAAAGAACTAGTAAATATTATAGAAATGTTTGTATGATTAGGTAGTTTTTTCGCAACCTCAAAAGCGGATATCCCCCCTCCCCCCCAAAATTGAATTTTGACCCAAATAACTTGATTTTGGGCTTGATCCAGTAATAGATAGCTCCTTACCGGCCCAAAAAGTATACGCCACGCATAAACGACGTCATTTCAAGCTTAAATTAATTCTCCTTAAAACTTCTCGTACCGCCGATCGCCACCACTACCGCCGCCGCCGATCTAGGGTTTTGACAAGCCGGTGATATTTTTTCCAGAATGGAGGACAAAGGCACAGTTACAAGCCTTAAAACCATACAAGAACTAGCAGTAGAAGGGCAAAAGCATTTAGAAGATACAATAGAAGCAGCACATCAAATTCTCTCCGCCATGAACGATGAACTCTGTAATCCATCACTTTGGTCCACTCTAAATACAGCTGCTTCTTCTGCGTCGGCGTCGTCGGCGGGTGGAGGAGTTGGTGCTAATGCTGTTTTGAGTAACGGACAGCAGCACCATACAAACGGCGACATTTCGTCTGATACTTCTTCGTCTTCTTCTGCTTCAGCTCAGCATTTGGATATTGGTGGTGGTGCTCTTGATGAATCTCGTCTGCGTTACAAGTCCTCCATTGCTTCCTTGCGTTCTGTTCTTATGGCAATTTCTAATTCCCAAAAGGTAATTGTATAGAAATGCAAAAAAAATTTAACATTTTTTTTAATTGTTTGATATTTGTAATTTGTATGGTTAAGATAGTGATCTAAGGAAAAGTTAGTTTGATGTAATCATGAATCAACTATGGCTCGATCATAAACTAGTTGGATTCAGCTATATGAATGAATCACTTCTAGTGAAGTCCATTAAACAGAAAATGTGTAAAAGACTGGGGCTTTGGTTCAATGCCAAAGGTAGATCAACGTGACGCAACGAGTTTGGATCCAACGTAGATAACCTCTAGTTTTAGAGGTTCCCAAAGGTTAAAACTATTGGATACTGGAGTGAAGTGGTTCCATATGGATATGGAAGATTCGTATACCTCCACCATCAACTAGCTTGAGGTTGAGGCATAGGTGGTGTTGGTGTTCTGTTAGATGGTAGTTTTGATTGGGAATGAAACTAAAATAGATATTCTAGAAATGTATTTCCTTTGGAGTACTATAGGAGAGAAAAGCAGTATCCAGTTTGAGCAGCAAAAAAAGACGTTATCTAGCGATAAAGGTAAATACAGTGTGAAAAGAGGTTGGTGATTGATCTTAATCAAAAAAGAAAGGGTTAAACAGTTTTGGTGATTGATCTGGGAAAGACATTATGTGGTTATTTTTATTTTTTTTGACAAAGGACATTATGTGGTTATATACTAGCACAATTTGCCTTTACCAATATGAGCAACATCTGTACATGGCAATTGTATATTTTGATGTTCTAGACATGGTGATAAGATTTCTTGACTTATGAATATAATATTCACTTGTTTGATTATCTCTCGTCATCAGCTGATGAAGCTCAATTGTGCTGCTTACTATTTTTCTGATTTGTCTTATACCCTTCTGGGTTTGTGGGTGGCTGTTGGGGCCTGGGGGTGGGGGAAGATATTTAACTATGTTTTCCAGGTTATTCTTGTATCCGCTGTTTAAACGCTCATGAGGTGCAAGTGTTAATACCAAGATAAACTACTGCGTGTTATCCTTTTCAAGAAAGACTTAGCACTATAACCACATGTCAAGTCCTTGGTGTTGGTGTATGGATTGCCTTACATTTGTGCATTTGGAGAATCTATTTAAGCATTAAGAATTTTGTTTGTTTCTGTTTGTCAGTTTTAACAAATAAATCACTGATGTTGAGTGCCTTTTTGTTGCTCAACATATGTCCGACTGCACATTAAATGAGTTCTTTTAGTAACTTCTTACTTTAGAATTGTGCACGTATTTGCTCCGTTTTAACTGCAAGTTGTCAAACTCTCCTTCGTGTTGTCTCAATTCTCATGATTAACAAGTTATATTTTCTTGTACGTTTTGGAAAATTGTTGACATTGTATGATACTTCACACTCATTACTGGCTTTGTTAGCTAGGCAAAAGCATTGGAAGCTGCTTCTACTAGTGGTTCACTATCTGCAGCAGATCAAGCTGAAATTGAGCAGCTGGAAGACCGGGCCTCTTCATTAAAAAAGGTATTTATAACATATCAAGTTTTGACATCTTACAATTTCCTTGGATTTTTTTTGTTGGTTTTTGGGATGCATGCTGGGGTGGGGGTTGGTGAAGCGAATGTGTGTGCATATTGAACCATGACTGATATTCCTTGATCCATTGTGTAATTTCTTATTCATTAAAGCAATATTGAGGTATACCGCATGTCACATTTCCATTCCTGACACACCCCAAAATATCTTATTGTACAAACTTTCTGAAGTTTCAATATTTGTCACAACCTCAAATCTGAGCAATGTGACTTTGTAATAACATATGAAAACTTGGTTTCGACATCCTCTGCTTGTTGTACATACTGTATTATTATTAATTTTATTCCTATTACGTTAAAATTAGTCAAATTGTGTTTCATTTGCTTTATGTCTTGTCTCCCCCTAGTGGCTATGAGAAGTCCTCAAATGAAGGTAGAGTTTTATCATACTTGAGTGCATGCCTAAAAGTTTTCTATTATCTTACGGTAGTGAAAAAATCAAGTTGCTATTGTGGTCAAGATTTAAAGCATATTCTATTGTTCTTACAAATTGCAGGAGCTTGTAGACAAGAACAAGCATCTCAAGCTTCTGATTGATCAGCTTCGAGATCTTCTTTCTGACCTATGTACATGGCAGAGTCCCTGTTCTACATGACTCTGCTGCTATAACTTCAAGCAGATAAATTAAACCGGTGAGGTGTTAGAGATGCCAAAAAAGAAATGTATTCAATCCTAAGAAACTGTTTATTTTTCCCTTCTTTTGTACAGAAGTTGCTGCTAGATTTAAACAATTGGTCATCGCCAAACCCCTGCAATGATGCTGCTCGCGGTGCTACTATTGTTTATGTTGAGATGTTCTGTCTGGTCTGGAATGAGCTGAAATTGTTTAGAATATATAATCTGTTTGAGTGGGAAGACTGAAGAGGGAAAAGGAGAAACCTTTTGATCTTAACTAATTATGCGAAATTTGTTTTGTTGTATACTATAATTGTCTCCTTGCAGCTAATTGTGCCTTGGTTTGCTCTGTTAAAGAAGCCCATGAAATTGTTTAGTAGCATTACAGATCTATCATAGAGCTTTGTTCATGAAGCCTCAAAACGAAAAATAATGTTGCAGACCTTATAAATACATCGTATTGTAGATGTCTATTATACTGTTTTTTGGATGAGTTTGAAATCAAATAGACTGGTTGCATGTAGCTTCTTGAAAATCCTTGCAGTGCTATTTCTAATAATTTGCACACTTTCAGATAAGATGGTCACACTCTTCAATACAGTTATCGGAAATCCCATGATGTGTTTACACATCACAGCCCTAGCAAAATCAGCATTGACACTTGATCACAGCACACAGCCATGTCCACTCTGTGACTGGCTATACAAAAGTGTATGATTTCGTTCAGATGATAAACAAGATGACTCTGATGAACAGATCAAACACAAATAGAGCCTTCCCTTATCAGTTATCACCAGAACAAACATTACATTTGGGAATCTCTAATTTGTCCTACCACAAGGGATTATACTGGATCAAATTATGGCCAGTAAAGCCATTTTCAGCTTGGAATTGACAAGACATTCTTCTATTGATAAAACTTAAAGATCGAATTAGCACAGCAGATAAACAAGACAAAAAAACTTAACACTTCAATTTGTCATAAATCTTACCTACCGATATATTGCAGAATGCAACAAAGCATAGGGAAAATGTTTGACTCATTAAACAAATAAAATGGAATACTGGATAGAGAGGAATGGAAGATACTATGAAGACAGATTCAAAACATCTCAGAAAAATCAAGTGGAACTGCATTACAACTTTCTGTTTTGGTGTAAAGAACACTGTATAGAAGAAGTTGAACAGTTTATTTGGAGGTCTCCAGCATGTTCTTAGTGCTGAGGAATACTGCATACCAGTTTCCAAATAAAAAAACAGCTCCAAGATATGAAAAATGGCTTCTAACCAATTCATCTCATCATATGTGTACACAAACACTAGTGCTACCATGCAGTGGAATTCATCTGTCTGAATGGAGAAAATTTAGCTGTTAATCTTATGTTGATCAAAGGGAAAATGAAGTGTGTTCTTTTATTTCTAATTAAGATAGCAGTCACTCTATGTATGTATGACTTTGGGAAAATCCCACTTACAATATTCAGATATCCACCACAATCAGTATCCATATCAGGAGATCTCAGAAATCAATGGCAGCTTTGTTACATCAAAATGATAATATAACAGAGGGGAAAAACAATAAGAAAAGAATGAGATATTGATACAAAACGAAGTAGACATATAAAATAACCAAGTCTAAACTAGAAGCTTATTGTGTTTTTTCTCTCAGCAGGGGCAACACACTGCCATAATGATTGATAAGGTGGAATACTAGGTGCATCCACCCCAAGTAATGAAAGGCTCCGCGCATATTCCTGAATATCAAGAAATAATTGCATGCAGATCTTGTCAGTTTCAGACAAATTGTGATCCGAAACATCTGAGCTTGCTCCAGCTCGTCTTTGAGCACCCAAACGTAGTTTTTGAAGAGAAGATTCCGTTCTTCTACTCATATTCACAAGTTCTGAAGTTAAATCATTGTAACGTTGAGTTATTTCCAAAGCAGCACCTTGCAAGAGCTCATTCCTCGTCTCATTTGTCAGACATGTTGCAGCCCTTTCTCCCTCCAAAAATTCCTTCAATGGACGCAATACTCCAGAGACATATGGAGAATGCCTGACTGGGAGAGGCTTGTTAGTCATCCTGTAGGTAGCAGTTATCCCTTTCAACTGCCTCAAGTCCTCTACAGATTTCTCAACTATTGTCTCAATTATTGCACTCATCACAATTGGTAAAAGACCCTTCAGGGACTTCCCACCTAGTAAAATACTCTGTTTTACAAAATCACAAACTTCAGCAGGGCATGACTTGAGCAACTCAAGTATGTGTTCAAGGTAATCACCACACACTTCCTCCCCCAAACGGTTCAAATCGTGAACTACGTATACTAAATCGTCAGGGACTGCAGAAATAGCCCATTCAAATCCTGGGTTTGAGCCCACATTACCAGCTTTACGAGCAGCCAATCCGGCAGATAACCAGCTTGAGAATCTGGACATAAGTTGCAAAGACAAACGCAAGAACCTGTCTGAGCAAGATAGGACAAGAACATCATCTCTCCAGCAAGATCTTAAGCACTCTAAAAGAGCAATACTCTGCTTCAAAATCAAGTCTTGAGGCTTCCTCTGGTCAGAGGCCACTGGGACGAGACCAGCAACACTAAGTGCAGAATCAAGAGCCCCAGCTATCTCTTGGAACCTCAATGAGAAATAGACACCCACATTCCATTGCTTCATGAACTCAATATATGCACCTTCAGACCGAAACTTGACTACTTCAGATCGTGAGGGACAGTAACCTTCTAAATGTGCCAGGAAATCCAAGCTTGCTTTGTAATTTTTTAGAAACACAGTAGGCCTTCCGGGAGAGAACACCACTGGTTTTCCTTTCTGGATAGCGGAGTGAACCTCTTTAAGGATAGAATTCGCAAGGAAGCTAGAAACATGTAGACCCGAATTCTCAATAGATGATATATCCAATAGAAACTTACAATCATCCTCTATATATTGCTTGATCTTAACATAATCCTCCTCAAGTTCATGTCCAGATGATCCACCAACAACTCCAGATGGATTTTGCGGGATAACTTTTTGGATCAAAGGTCCCACTATAGTCGATCGAAAAGTTTCCTCCGCATTCTTGGTATTATCAATGGCAGCATACGCACGCAAGCAGTTATATATAGCATTAGCATCCCTATATTCAAGCCCATCTACAAGACAATGTCCTAAGCTTGTATCTAATAAAGAACTAGCATTCTGTATTCTCTTCTCCATATTCTCAATAAAAGGCATATTCTGTGCATGAGAAATATAAAATTTTAGCCTATTCATTTCACTAGCAATTCTCTCTAGTAACATACTTTGAGTTTCCCTCAAATTAGATCCACTCTCAACATAATCAGTTTGTCCACTTGGTAACTCCTTAATCAATTTTTCAACTTTAGAAACAACATGAAAAGTATCAAGCAAAAGTTCAAGAACTTCCCTGGCTTCTCCAGCATCAGCTCGTTGTTTAAGCCTGTTTTGTAAAGCAGCAAGAGACCCTTCAACAGCATTACGAAAACCATCAATTTTCTCCCTGATCTCAAACAACGGAGCCCTCATACGTACAACAGCAGCATCAACATCAGTAAGCTTCGTACTAAGGCTAACAAAATCAGCATAATCTCTATTGATGAGATCCACAAGGTCACGCTGAAGCGACGTGAAGTGAGAACGGAGCTCCGAACGGAGAGTTTCAAGGGGAACAAAGGTGCGTAAATCGGAGATATATGATTCTGGATCGAAATCTCGAGATTGGAACAATGTGGGGTTTAGCCATTGTGGTGGATTTGGGTCAGTCGGGTCTCCGAACAGGTCTGTGGCGGAGCGTGGTGGCGCGTGAGTGGATTGTGGTGAAGGGGGTGGTAGAGATTGAAGATCTTGCATCTGGGAATTTGCTAAATTCGATCAAATTGGTCTGAATTTTGAAGAAATGCAGAGAGTAATCAAGATCTGGAAGTGAAGAAATGCAAAATTTCTATTGAAACTCCACTCTGTGTTTACTTAGTAGAGAAGAATTGAAAATGATCAAAATGGTGCTTAATGTATGAGATTTGGTTGCATTTGGTCCTTAGACTTATGTAAATATGAGTGATTTCTAATATGTATAATCTCACTTCGAAATTATACTGATTATATTGCTATAATTAATTTGGTTTTATGTCGTGTTAGCAAGGATAGTTGTTTGTTTTCCTAATATAATAATATGTATTATACTTAGCTCAACTGAAAATATTAAGTATAGATTTTCTTTTATATTTCATTGAATATAATTTCTTCAAATTTTGTTTCTATATCGAAAGTATTTTAAAGATTCTTTCAAGTGAGAGGTAGAAAATTTGATGTAGATTGTGAATTTGGAGTGAACATATTAGAAGATACTTATTATTTTGTAGCTTATCAACTCATGTGAAGTAAACATATCAAGAGTCTATGTTTTCAATAATAGTTAATTTATTATCTTTATTTATATGTCTTAGAATGACGTTGATCGCTTTTTAATATATATTAAAGACGCTTTTTTTTCACACACGCATTTCATGACGAGGCACAAATTATGAAATAAAGTTTTTCTCTTAGTACAATTATAACTGAATATCATATGTCAATTAAGGAAGGAAACTCAAAAATGATGGAGAAGGTAGACATTCAAGTTAAATAAACTCCTCCATCGTAAGACTCTTACAAACTCAACACGAATGGCTCGGCAAACATTAATTCATACTTAGGAAACACTGAGAGTGTAATCAGGGATCATAAAGAACAATGACTTTTGGATTTCAACAAGATACTAGCACACACGAGCACCACACAGACTGACCATCATGCAATCCTACAAGGTCCAAAGATTGCAAGATAAAAAAACTAACACTCTTAAAATTGAATAAAGATTCTACAAATGTTATCTCAATGCTCTAAAGAGGACATCTTCCTTATGCCAATATAATTTTCGAATACAGTTAGTTGATGCATCAGCTAGGAGGTAGCGAACATGCTAGCTAAAGATGAGATAAGGAGACGAATTCATTATGCTCCTATCTTTTTTGAAAGTTCCCCTGATGTATGCTAGGGAAGCATTACAAGCAAATATCAATGAAACTTTTTTTGTTCGGAACATTTCGTTTTACAATATTGATACTAATGACTATACCCCAACCCAACATTCAACTATGAGGGATGCCCTGTCATGTAATATATTAACTACTTACTAATTTATATTTATGAAAATCCGGCTTAATCAATAAGATATCCATTGATTTGGTATCCAGTTCATAATTATCGGGTGATTAATACGTGGTGTATTGACTCAATCATTTCATATTCCCTTTTTCACTTTCACTCATCAAACGAAACATTTTTCTTGTTCTACTTAAACATTTTTATATTTAACAAATCTTCACCTATACAACAACTTAACATTTTAAAACTTAAAATATACTATATATATCGATATATTATACACACAAGAAGTGAAGACTTGTAGGTTATGATCCCATTCAACTAACTGGTAGACCAGTAAGAAATTCAACATACAAATATGTATCAGGTCATATAAGGAGCAACAAAATACTAAATGAGGCTCTAAAATAAATAATATACACTTTATATACCAAGGGGTAAAAGTGTAAATAAATATTACTTAACGGGTTAACGATTTATACAATAAGAAATTTGAGTAATCTTTCTCCATATTAATAAACCATTAACTATAAAATTTAAATTTAAATAAGTTCATCAATTCAATAACTCAACATCAATAAACCAATTTCACGATTGCCTCAGTTACAATTCAATTTTAAGTAGCCTTATGAATGACTTTCTATAGTGATGAACCACGATATAATTATAAAATATTATATTCATTATAATAATCGATAATAGATAACATAATGTATATCAAGAAACAATACGTAACAATCCTCCAAACAAATCAGTGTAAACATGTGCAAAGTGCAACTAACTTTTTCCCAAAAATCAACTTCAATCCTCATAGTTTTTTTCAATTACACTTTGCCCCTCTTATTTCTTACCCTTGTGACATTCTCCACCTTATAAAACCAACAGAAGACTCCCAAAGGCGAAAACTCCTAAATTTCATCAATCAACGAAACACAGTGTGCGTGTTGTGGTGTATGAAGTGAAAAATCGCCATGGATAAAGGTAAAGCAGTGATGGGTATGGGGCGTAGATGGGCAGTGGACTTCACAGATAATTCTACTTCTCCTCCCTCCCGTGACATCCCTGATCCACTTGGATTCACTCGCGCTTCTCAAGATCAGGTTTTTTTTTGCTTTACCCGAAATTATACACGATTAGTTGATTTAGAGCTTGTGGGTTTGTAGTGGGTGCGGTTTATTGTATATATATATGTGCTTAATTTTTGTGTTCTGGATCGGCCGCTGGATTCATGTTTCACTTGAGTTTAATAGACGCGATGTTTATGTTTTTTGTTAGGATGATTCAACTCTGAGTCGTGAAAAGAAGAATGCTGAAGCCAATTGGAAGTCCCAGGTAAAAAAGCTGATTTTTTTTTGTTTGTTTGTATTTTTTGTTTTATAATGATTTTTTTGATAGGAAGACTCGAGTTATGTCAATGAATGCTCCATAGTTTGTGGTCATGGCTGGATTCCCCTCTAGGGTAATGAGGGCCAGTACACCCATTTGGCCCATATATGTATACTCCCCTCTGTTTCAATTTGTCCGTCTTAAAGGGCATTTTGATACGTTCTACATATTTTTAGTTTTAGACCACAAGATTCGAAAGTCTTTTTTACTTAAACTTTGTGTTGAGTCAAAACCAAACAAACAAATTGAAACTGAGTAGTTGAGTTTTTTTTGAAAGATTTTTTTGTACTAAATTGGTAGCATTTGTTGCAAAGGACTTGTGAGTACACCGATGATCTGTGATATATCTTTGTTAGTGGTACCAATCTAGGAGGATTGTGTTGTGATGGGTTTGTTTTTTATATAGCTTTATGTGCTAATTCTACTCCCCACCTAGTGGGATTTCACTGGGTATGTTGTTGTTGTTGTTGTTGTGCTAATTCTACTAATTTGTTACTAGATTGTTGACTTGTTTTAAAGGAAACATGGAACCTTCAAAGAAAATGTTTGTTCGTCATTTATTCCATTCTAAGTATTTTGATTAATAGTTTTCTAGTATAGGAATAGGCTTTTCAGTGTAAGATTCTTTGCTTGCTTCTTTTGGCCAGCTCAGCGGATGAGTGGCCGTGGCTACCCACCATGCCTGACCCTTTATCTTACTGTAAGAAGAAAGATGAGGACAGAATGCAAAAGTATGTGATACAATAGATAACCTTAAGCAGTTTCACAACCCTCTTGATTGATTAACGGTAGTGAACTGTCATTAGACGGTTTTAAGTTCCATAGATTGACTGTCAATGTGATAAATAGTCAAACCATGACGAATCACAACTAGTATGGTATTGCTGCTTTTATGATTCATTGCATTCATGTATTAGCTTTTGATTTGAGTGTACTATAGTATTATCCTTGCCTATTGCCATGCACCAAGTTGACTGTTTGAAATATCTGCTGCTGCTCAGTGTGTGCGTGTGTCTAATTTAAGAACAGGAAAAGGCTTTGGTATCTTCTTACAATCATATGGTTTTTTAATATAAAGTTGAAGAGTGATGGAATTGGGATCTGCTACTCTGGCATTGTTAATGAACTGATAAAGCATGGTAATATTGGATATCTGGATTCTTGAATGCAGAAAGCACTATACAATGGGGATATAAAGAACTTTGAGTTGTCATTATACTGGGATCGGTAGTGTAAGTACCAAAACAACTCAGAGGAACTTCAAAGCTCGTGTGTTGTGCCATGAATTGGATTTGGGGAAATTATAGTGTGCAAATTACATTAAATTGCTCACACTAAAGAATAATTTCTGAGGAATCTATGTTGAGAGAACATGAGTGAGAATCAATTTAGTTGCATTCACTACCCTGAGATTATTCCTTCACCTCTCTCGTTTGTCTCTTTTTTTTTAATCAGTAGAAACTCTTGCTTTTACCTTAAGAATTCAAACATAGATAGGAAAAGGATTTCAACTTGTCGACTTTTTCACATGCATTACTGTAGTGTTGGTTCTTTAGGGAAAAGCTAGGTATTATTATATGAACTAACATGCAGAACTTTGCTGCTTTCGACAAAGATTTAAGGGAAGTTTAGTAGAAATAAGATTAATACTTGATAAACAATGTATTTATGATGACCTGAAACTCTATAATGAGAAAAGGGAGAAGCTAGTCTCATAATTTGGTAAAGTTCCCAGTTCAAATTTTAGCACCATAAAGGAAAATTAAGCATTTTACAGAATCAGAACTATACACTACACAATTGTGAAGATTTTTTCACTGGAAAATTAACCAAGAAATAGGCACATCTTTTTGAAAATTGATGTGTAACACTGAAACCAAACTTTTATTTTAACCATAAAATTGATTGCTTTTCACAGTGCGACCAAACTCTTGGTAGGCCCTCAAAGATAATTCCCTGTCCAGCCCAAATTCAAAGTAGAGACCTCATGCTATTTTGAGCAGCAACATTTTTGAAAACTTGTGAAGATGTGGGCTCTAATGAAGATATCATTTGGAAATTCCCTGAAAAGAATATCTTTCCTAGACCGATGTTCTGCTTTTATGATTTCTTGAGTGTGTCTAAATGTATTAGATTAACCTTTTTTTAGTTCTCCAACAGTTATATAGTCGAAATTCCCTGTATTATGAGTTGATTATTTCTCAATTCCGGTTTACAACTATTAGAAGGTGATTAGGTTTGCTGTACATGTTTAGATTTATAGCATAGGTATTAGGATATTCAAGATGATTATGTACTCATTAGGCATTCTATAATTAGGAAATATTCTGTATTTCATGGAGCCTAAACTCTATATATCAGGAGCTCTTCCATTGCTTCACTTTTCACAACAATCATGTACTTAATTTTGATATTCGTTGGAACAGAAAGCATGGGAAGTGGCACAAGCACCTTTCAAGAATTTGATGATGATGGGTTTCATGATGTGGATGGCCGGAAGCACAGTTCATTTGTTTAGCATTGGTATCACAGTTTCAGCTCTGTGGCAGCCTGTCAGTGCTCTTCAAGGAGTTGGGAAAGGTCAGCATCATATCAGAAACTATTGAATTGACTGCTATATACTTGTGTAGTTAAACTCTGACTAGAGATGGATTTTTTGGCTGAAATTTGTCTCAAATTTAGGCAATTACTGTTTGTACTTTTGCTGAATTAAGCTATGACTTGATTTGGCTCCTCCTTTTATTTCCTTTTACTTATTTCTTCTAATGTTTCCTTTCTGGGGCAGTTTTTGAGCCTTACAAGGACAGCAAAGTGGATCTTCTTGGGCCAAAATTAGTATTTATTGCGCTCAATCTAGTGGGTTTAGGACTGGGCGTCTGGAAGGTAGATATTCATCTGTTTCACACATGTTATTCAGCATAAGTTCTCTGAAGATATTCATCTATTCCACACATGTTATTTGACATCAGTTCTCTGATAAGTGGTTTGCTAACATGGAATTGTGTATACTTTGCAGCTTAACACTTTGGGTCTTCTTCCAACTCATGCGTCAGATTGGGTTTCATCCTTGCCACCTGCCCAGGTTAGATTTTTAGAATTAGTTGTATATCAACTCCTTTTCACATATATGAATTGAGGCTTGGAAATCTTAGGCGGTCGATACTGTTTGAAATATGTTTCCGAAAGAGATATTAGCATATTCTAGTGTAATATGGGTACATGAGCTTGAGCAATTCTACTTACCCACCCAGTCATTGTCATCGAGCTCCTAGAAAATGGAACTGATGTGGTCCATGAAATAATGAAAATCCAAATAAAGATTGTGTACTCTGTTTTGTTTCAGAAAGAGATGCGACATATTCTTGTCTAATATGGGTAAATCAGGCTGAGCAGTTCTACTTTTCCACCCAGTCATTGTCAGTCATCCTGCTCCAGCTTATGGAAGTGGAATATATGTGGTCCATATAATAATGTAAATCCAAAGGAAGTTTTTGCTTGAAAGGTTATATATATTTTTATTATTTATGGGAGGAAACACTTTCGTATACAAGTGTTTATAAAAAGGCATAGAACTTACTGATAAAATGATTCTTCATGAAAAACATCGAATTTTCTATGCAAATTGAAACCTCACGGTGTACCAAAAATAAATAGGGGATAAGAGATCCTCTACTGTACAAAAACATTTTGTTCTTCAAAAGCTTATTTCACATTTTCTACACAATACACATGAGTGCTCTTGGAGCAACATCCCTCACTCTTCGTCTTATCCTCTGTTTTCTTAATGTTGAGCTGAAAAATTCGTCCTTCACAGTGTGTGGAATCAACAATTGTTGTCCAATCATTTCTAGATTTCCAGCGTGAGCGAGNAGGATTTGTGGCTTAGGTCGCAGGTTCAAGCCCCACACCATGCAAAGCAAAGCCTGGTATTTAAGTGGAGAAGGGTAGAGAGGCGGACCCATTATCCACTGAGTTTAGAAGGCTGTGATTGGTCCAAAGGGCGGGTCACAGACGGATTTCTCGGTTATTAAAAAAAAAACATTTTGTCCTTCAAAAGCTTATTTCACATTTTCTACACAATACACATGAGTACTCCTGGAGCAACATCCCACACTCTTCGTCTTATCCTCCGTTTTCTTAATGTTGAGCTGAAAAACTCATCCTTCACAGTGTGTGGAATCCCCAATTGTAGCCCAAATCATTTCTAGATTTCCAGTGTGAGCAAGATGCTATCTGATAATGTACGGGGAGGTAGTCCGTGCTCACTAACTCTTAAACAACACACCAATCTGGCATTTGTAGTTCTCCTTGTCCTCAAGTTTTCAGCAGTCAGAATCACCTGTTTCTCTTCTAATCACATTGACATCCTGATGATCCCAATTGATTTATGTCAAATGTGTCTAATCAAGAGCTTATTGTAGTAGGACTTTTCAGAAAGCAGCCCACTGTTTCCCACTTACTACTTCCAAGAATTTTGATTGTCATGCGAAGAACTCTGCTTATAAGAAATTCATTTAGAATTTAGAATTTTGTTACCTCCCAGCCCGGAGGTTCTTCTAAACCTTAATTACAGTGAACTTTCCCTTCTTGTAACATCTGAACACTTACTGACAAGGTTATGCATATGTTTTGACACATGAATCCCAATGCATTATTTATTACTACCTGTGCCCCTTACCTGACCCTGCACACTTCCCCTACCCTGAAAGTGATGTTACCTTCCCATCCGTTCAAAATTCTGTAGATTTCACTATGAGATCCCTCCATAGAGTGTGCTCCTCTATCCTAAATATCTTATATCCATTTCTCGGATACGGCCTTGTTAAGCAACTGGAATATCTTTCACTCAAGGTGATCCAAACTCTTTGGAGTTGTAACCGTCTCTCAATTGACCAATGAAACTTCCTTGCCGCATCATGAAAAGTTCCTTTTGTACTCTATTCACTTTGGCGGTGCCTGTGACACTGGTCGGCACTTGTTACAGGGACATAAAGTATGTGGGTAGATGGGTTAGAGGAAAGAGTTGCACCCGACTTGCAAGGCGAAGATTCTAACACTCAAAATACCTGGTCTGCCTGATAAATGTATTATCAATCTCCACATCCAATTCTACCCAGCATTTGATTCTACTTAGATAAATCTGTTAATTTGTCCCATGTAACCTCTCACCAGTACATCTCTTCTACTCACTTCTTTTTCACGAAATTTTAGGTGGATCTAAAATTGAATTCAAATTAAGAAATAGAATTTTAGAGATAAGGAATAAATGAAACAAATAAACCATGTTTGCAATTTCTCAGTAATCTATATCTTTTTCTCACTTTTTCCTAAAAACAAATTTTGCATCTTCCGATGTTTTCATTAAGTTGGTGTGATTGAGAACTACTTTTATACCTTATTGAGTTTTCCTTTGCACATATTGGTCCTTCAATTCTGTTGTATTCCCTACCTTTATGCAGATTTTAATCTTTATTACTGTTCTATCCACCATGCGTTTTCTCTAGCTGTTATGTTTGGAAGTGGTTGTTTAAGAAAATCATTCATGAATTTATTGTCCTAGTACTTTTCGTTTTCATAACGTTTTGGAGTCGTTGAAATGCAGGAGGTTGAGTATTCTGGTGGAGGTTTCCTTTGAATTAAACAAGACAGAAGATCTTGAATTTGGCCAAGATAGAAATTACACTTCTTGAAGCAGTAGTTTGACAATATTTTCTTGATGCAATTGAGGATAAAACACGAGATACTTATCGTTCATTTCTCTCACGATATCTATCATTATCGTCTCACAAACTGCATGATCAGATTCCTATCTTGCTTATCCTCTCAAGAACCTATGTTTCTTGCAGCCATGTTTTTCTTTTGGAGTAATGTTTTCTAAGGGACCACTTTTATGTCATATAGCTATGAATACTTATCTATGATAGTTGAAATTCCAAGCATTCCCACATCAATTTCAAATTCTGTGTATTTATCATTGACTGTTAGCATCTTCAATATAATGGGTAGACCACTTTATACTGTACATTTAACAACTCTAAAACTTAAACATGATCAACATGTTGTTCAGTTTTTATGCATGTTGCTTTTTTTGGGTCAATATATTACCTAGTACTTTCTTCTAAAGATTTTTATTCAACATCTACATATTTTTTTATATCATATAATATGGTGATGATTAGACTTTTTTATATTTCATTTGTGAGATTATACTCTGTATAAAGATAGTTGATCCAAATAATATGTCGAGTTTCAATGGATAAAATTTTCATAAAATTATTGTCGTGTGATCAAGAGGCATTATTTGAGTTGTGAACACAAGCTTATTTGAGTTGTGATTAATTATGCTGAAATTATTTTTTACTACTCCCTCCNCTGTATAAAGATAGTTGATCCAAATAATATGTCGAGTTTCAATGGATAAAATTTTCATAAAATTATTGTCGTGTGATCAAGAGGCATTATTTGAGTTGTGATTAATTATGCTGAAATTATTTTTTACTCTGTGTTTAAATTAATATATTTAAAATAACATACATTGCTATATTTCTAAGAAAAGATTGTTTATTTATAAAAATATCTTCCATATTCTATAACTTTATATACTTTCTTTGCAAAGCTTTATTGTTCATTCTGAAAAAATGAAAGCAAAAATAAAAGTTTGGTTTTCTCACTTAAGTTATTAGGGGAAAATTATGGGTTGAGTACCATGATATCTATGTTTGAATTTCAGTAAAAACAAACATATTAAATACTTTCTGTTTATTGGTATTACAAATAGAGTTGTCAAGTATTTATGTTGATATGAGATAACATTATTTTTATGCAGAAGTTAATCGAAGCAAGTACAAATCACCTCTTTCGAAAACAGATAATTAATCGTCTTCTTTTCACGTTGCCGAAAATCCGAGACATTAAAAATATCCAAAAAAGGCATTTCGAAAACCGGCCTGATTATCTAAATATGTATATGTATTGAACATGTGCAACTGCAAAGCATTTACTTTTTGTTTTTCCAATGGATACTCAATTGGTCAATGTGGTAAACTTCACCGACCAATCCTATTTGTGTTTGGTTTCAATGTAATGTTGGTCAACTAAATTCTTTTTCACAATAAAAATAAAAATTTAGGATAATTTGATTGGTGGTTAAAAAAAAATAAAAAATGCATACACTAAAATTTATATAGTTAATATTATAGTTGGTAATTGCTTTATATAAAATTCAATACATTAAATACTGTGCTTTGATGGTTATTTTACAATATCACATAACTAAATTTTATATAAGGTACTCCCTCCGTCCACAATTGTTTGGCAGGTATACTAAAAATAGATGTTCAAGATTAATTGTCAATTTAAACAATCAAGAAATAATTAGTCACTTTTTTCCAATTCTGCCCTTAATACATGATTGTGTAGTTCAATTGAAAAGTTATGTGGACTTTTGGTATTCTTGACATAGTAGGGTTATATTAGTCAAATTACACCTTGTATTAAATTTTCCTTAAGGGATGTGCATGACCTTACCCTGACAAACAATTGTGGACGGAGGGAGTATAAATTAATTCATACATTCTATAATTTCAATTTATGTATTTTCCCCCTTCTAGTCGATCTAAAAAAGAATAATATCTTTTTATATTTAGTGCTAATAATTTATTTTTAAACTTTTTTTTTATAAGAATAATAGCCATAAATTTCTATGACTTATTTATAAATTCTAAATTTCAAAAAATTCTTTTTTCTTGAATTCAGTGTTGAAACGGACATATTTACAAAAATTAAATGAAATAAATTTTATATAAAATAAAAAATAGAACAATTGACTTCTGCCTAACTAATTCTATTATAATTTATAAGTTTATAACTCGTTTTTCTTATTTCACATTCCATATCAAACCCGACTATTTCGAATTTGAGCTACACAATTAAAATAAACCCCTTTATAACTCCAGCCAGCAGCCAGCAAAACTAGCCTTCAATTTTTGTTGTGTGAGTATTTAAAAGAAATAAAAATTCCTCAGCATATTACATTCTTTGTTCCCCTAAATCTTCTCTTTGTGGCTCTCCAGCCTCCTCCAAAACACAGAGAGTATCTTTCATATTACTTGGCTTTTTTATTAGTGACACTTTTTCTCTCTCTGTATACTAACTTTTTCTTGTTATGTAGCATTCTTGATACCCCAGAAGAAAAAAATCCAATCTTTATGTTATATGGAAGGACCCTTTTGGATTTTAAATTGATTTTGAACTTCTTTTTACAACCCCTTGCAATAACAGAAGAGAAAAAATGATGCAGCATTCTTCTGTGACTCAAGAATCTGCTAACCCTTTTGGTGTTGTATCACAAAAAGCCCCCTTTGTATTCAATTACTCAAATAGTAACTGTAATTTAGATGCATATTCAACTTTGCTGTCTAATTACTTGTATTTTGATTCTAGGGGAAAGAAAGATTTTTTGAATTGCATGAATAAGCCAAAGGCTGTATCTTTATTGAGTTTGAGTATTAGTAGTAGAAGTGCTTCATCAAGAATTAGTAAAGCACTTTTTCAGTTTAACAAGGCTATTAGATTCCATTGTGAGAAAATTCCTCTTGGGTTTGCCTCAGTTGGTGGAGGGGTTCATTGTGGGGAGAACAATGGGGTTAGAGAAGAGGGGAGTGTACTGGAGAATGAGGGGATACCTGTCAATGGTGTCGAATCAGAACCTCCAAAAAAGATACTTATTTTGATGAGTGATACTGGTGGTGGTCACAGAGCCTCTGCTGAAGCTATTAGGGCAGCGTTCAATGAAGAATATGGAGATAAATATCAGGTAAGTTTTGATGGACTCCTATTGACTTCTCATGTAATAAGCTTAGACGATTTACGATTTAGAGTCAGTGGGTTCAGAGTGAGTACTATTAGTTTTACGTTTGTATTATCTGTATATATATATTGTCTGAACTGAAAGCATTGAATTTGGTTGAACTTGCTGCGAGGACTATGCTAATAAGTCATGGAATTATGTGTGTTTTATGTGATAAAGAATGAGAGATATGAGTATGTCTGATTTTGTTATATCCATTTAAAGAGGGTGCATTGCAGGTGTTTATTACTGATTTGTGGGCAGAACATACACCCTGGCCTTTCAACCAATTGCCACGGAGTTACAACTTCTTAGTGAAACATGGCTCTCTATGGAGAATGACATATTATGCTACTGCTCCTCGTTTAGTTCATCAAACTAATTTTGCTGCTACATCTACATTTATTGCTCGGTAAGAATGACTTTTTTGATTATGTAAATCCCTTAATCTGTTAGCGTCAATGATATCCTTGACTAAGATTGAATGTTTGATTGATGAAACTGTTGGTAAATATTATGTTAACTTTCTCAAAAAAAACTGTTGGTAAATCTCACAACAAATATGCAGTCCTTCCTTCATCATCATAGTGCAGTGTTTGTTTTGCAAGATGTTTTATATTTCGATATGGTGAGGTTCTTTTTTCTTTTATCATCAAAAAGAATCTGTTGTCTATTTTGTTGTGATAGTTACTGTAGGACATTTGTTGTAAAGAGAATTTGGTATACTTTTCTTTTAAGAATATTGGTAAAGTCTATTCTGCAATCTGCATCCCTATTTTAAATGTGCTGAGAGCTAGATGTACTTTATATCACTATCAGGCTTTATGTGTTTGCTTTCTGCATCCCTTTTGAATAGCATTTAACTGAATCAAGAGCATGAACTTGAACATTGGTACATATTCACATGTGGCTTTAGCAAATTTGTTATATCAAGTAGCTAGTTATCATTCAATGACAAGCCACCTCTTATGGTCTTATTTCAAGGTCCATTGCCAGGAGTTCATCCTTAATTCTTCATCTTCTGTCATTGTTAAGTGATAAGGTGTTTTCCTTTTGTTTTGGTTTCTGCAATTTATGGTGATTGATTATATTTTTGAAAAGTGCTGGTAAAAACAATCATCTACCGTTTAAAATGAAAGAACAATGTGAGGTAAGGTATGGAGTATTTTACTTTCAAAGTTGGATGTTCACCCCAATGAGAAGCCATATTCTTTTCAAAATATGGATACACATAATCTATTGAATTCCAACTTAGACCTCCTTCTACTGTAAACTACAGTGTGCCTACTTGGTGCTTTTCACGGTTAAAGTCAAAGGTCCATTAGTGGCAAGGTGGGAGACTTAAAAAATATTTTGTAGCAAGCTAGTTGCTGGGTAGAATTAGGTTCAACGTCCTTTTTTCATAGTATGAAAGCCAGACCCATTTTCTTTCTTGGTATATTATTGCACCCCAGATGTCTTGCCCTAGACATGCATGGGACGTTACATATTTCATGTTGGTTGAGGTAATGAGGAGTTATCTCCTTATATGGTCTTTTCCTTAATGTTGATCGGACTCTTCAATAATGTCGACGGGTGCATGTCTGATCCAGATCAAAAGTAGAGTATTTTTGGAGGATCTGACACGTGTGTGACAACATTTTTGGAGAGTCCGACACGTATGCGGCAGCATTTTTGAAGCGATTTTGTAAGGATATCTGCTAAATGGTCATTTAATTTGAACATAAGGGTGTGGCATAGTGGTCAATAAAGTGGATACAAAGCTCAAAAACTAAGGTTTAAATTCCAGCAAAGACAAAAAATACTGGAGGATTCCTTTCCATCTGTCTAAGATTTTGAGGGTAGATTTTTTAGTATATATGCCGGTTGGAGGTAGCAAGTACCTGGTGGAATAGTTAAAGTGTGTGCAAGTTAGTCCAAATACCACTGGCACCATTATAAGAAAAGATCATTTGAAATAAGATGGAGGTTCTAGTGGACCATGTCTACCCTAGAGATAAGGATAGAAGGCCATGCAATTTTAGATATTGGAGATACAGTATCATAATAGTCAAGCTCAAGGCCATACACCACGTACATTGTGCTGTGGACTCTGGAGAGGACATGGATGCCCCCTTATAATTCGCCCAAGTGGCTGAGCTTATGTCATAATAGTTTAGGCCATATATCTTTATTAAAAAATAGTCATAGTCATTTATTTGAGTGTGTCATTTGACAACAAGCCTAGTTTTAAAACGATTAACTTTCTCATCTTGAATTGGCTTACCTTGACTATAAACACTCAAAAGCATTTAATTGTAGTTTTATCCTGTGATAAAGGAACCATCTTCCAAATGCCATTACCACGTTGAATAGTTATTTCATTGACAATAACCTTGCATCAATCAAGAAGAGTCATTACTTTTTTCATAGTTATACCTATTGGGACAACGGATAAATTTGTAAAAGAATATGTTATTAAGGAGATAAATAGGTGAATCTGTATTTTTGTAAAATGTATGCTTCATTAGTGTCAGGCTTTTGCTTCTCACCCCAAGAGTCTTGTCACTTTTTGCCTGTCTAAATGACCTGTATATAATCCTCTTGACATAATACAAATTACTTCTTATGTGTGACTCAATTCGTATGGTGCAGTTTTTTTGGTCAGTAGTTTGCGTGGTACGATATATTTGCTATGTCCTCTTTGATTCTGTATTTTTCTTTTCTAATTGACTTGATATGTGTTACTTGAGCCGAGGGTCTTTCGGAAACCACCTTTCTATTCCACAAGGTAGGGGTAAGGTCTGGGTACGCTCTACCCACCCCAGAGCTCACCTGTGGGATTATACTGGGTATGTTATTGTTGTAATAATTTGCGTGGTACGATACTATCAGTTTTCTACTTATGTTTCTCCTATTTCTCAGTTAATCGTTTCTTTTGGTTCTTCTCTTAATATTATGGCTCTTATGACATTCTGTTGAATTTTTTCCTTCCATGCCTTTAGTATAAACATGGACTGGTTGAACGTCTATATACATATCTGCACCCAGCTGTAAGCTGACTAATTTTGATTTTCCCTTGTAGCAGCTTCAGTTGTATAACAAGCCTTCTCTCCTACTTTGTGCAGTGAGGTTGCTAAAGGTTTAATGAAATATCAGCCTGATATTATTATCAGTGTTCATCCTCTAATGCAGCATGTGCCTCTTCGCATTTTGAGGTCCAAAGGTCTCTTGAAGAAAATCATATTTACCACTGTTGTAACAGATTTAAGCACTTGCCATCCTACATGGTATATTTTATTAGTTATTCAACCATTCTGTTATTTTGATCCTTGTACTAATTTTGCTTTGCAATTTCATATTTAGGTTTCACAAACTTGTTACTAGGTGCTACTGTCCATCAGAAGAGGTATCAAAACGAGCACTGAAGGCTGGTCTCAATTCATCTCAAATAAAAGTTTATGGGCTTCCTGTACGACCGTCATTTGTGAAGCCAGTTCCTCCCAAGGTAGGTGTAATTCCTCTACATCCTCTTTCCCATGGTGCATGGAAATAGGGAGCCCTGCAATCTTACTTCTGTATCTTATGCATAGTTTTATTTTTTATGTTTTATTGAACACTATGAGTAGGTGTTTATTTGCATTAAGAATAATTAATTCCATCCACGTCCCAATCCAATCTATTCTTTCATGTTTCGGTGTTGCAAAACAAAGCTCTGGCATTTTGCAGTGTTTTGTTAATTGTAGTGAGTGTAGAAGCGTGAATGGAACAGTGCCATCTCATAGGTGAATTTTAAGATGCCAAGAGGCAATATTGACACTACAGAGTGTGTAGATATATCCAGAGTATAACTGAGAACATTCCTCCAGATTATGAGTGAGATTATTTAGGCTGCAAAGATGTGTTCCTTTTGATATGGTAAACACCATCCCCTCCCCCATTATGTTCTGCCCAAACAGTGGTCGTTTATCACTTTGCTGCCTTGGTTACTCGGACCTCCAACCTCTCGTTTCCACTATGCTATTGTTCAGTTGTCTTTAAATACTTCTTGTGCCATTTTGCTCTACAAGCCATACTATACAGGATAGAGGAATGAGAGAACCGATTGCAGCATTCTATTGCATGAGGCATTTTCTTTTTGAGAAGGTAAAAATTATATTAAACCAGCACCAAGAAATGCTGCAAAAGTATGTACATCAGTTGCCAAATCCAGAACTTCCGAGTATCCCTATCCTATTCTTGTAGGGCATAAGATCTAAAACTGATTCAGCATCATTTTCATATGCTTCTTTACACCAGAATAAAAATAGTGAAATCAAGTCATTTTCAGAACATCTGGAGTTCCTATCTCTCTAAATTCTCCACCAGATGCATGCAGGAATGGTATCCCACCATTTGGTTTGGCTTTTGGTCAAGCTGGATCTGTTCCAGCTGCTCAGTGGTTCACAGGGATTGTTAAGCATCACCCAGCTGCTTAATATTGCATGAGTCTATATTGAAATGTGATCTGAATAAGCAGCTAGAGATATCATCACATCCTTGATAGTTGATAAACTTGAACTGAATAGATTGCTTGTTGCAGTAAGAGCTTTTGATGGTGCCTCAGTCTTTATATTTGTGGATTAGCTCCTTATGTGCTACCATTCCTATCCACTATGATAGGGATGACCACTGTTGGCTGCTGGGAAGGGGAGTTTGGGGTGGAATTTACCAAATCATTAGGAAAAAAAGTGGAAAGAATAGCAATTGTAGGGGGTGTGGGGCTGTTACCTCGAAGATAAACTCTTGGCTGTGTGACTTGAATTTGGTTTAAGCAATGAATATATTGAAAAGCGATGCCGCTTCCTTACCCTGTAAACTTACTTGCTTTTGTATTTTATTTGTGTAAATCCAGATCACCTGAAAGAAGAAAACTGGAAAGACTACATTGATTATTTGACAGTCATTGTAGTGAATCTCAATGGTAAAGTAATTATCAAACATTACCTCTGCCATGCCTGCACTACAACCTTCCAAACCCCCTTCTACTTGTGTCCAGGATCATTTAGACTTCAAGTAAGATCAATATTAAGCAATTTTGTCCAGGATCAATTAGACTTCAGGAAAGACCAATCTCAAGCATATTCTAATGTTCTTCTTCATGAAAATTGTATTCCATTTTAAAGTTTAGAGAGTGCTAGAATATTTCCCTTCTTATCTGTGACCCTATAAGTGATGAATTTTTCTGGCCTTCTGCGGGTAGAACTTTCAGATTGCAAAGAGCTCTGCTTTGTTTCTTATACTATGTAACTGTAAAGATCTTAATCCTCTATGTTGGATAAATGTACAACAGGATCAGCTGATGCATTGTGGTAGAGCGTCCAACTAAAATAAGGATTTGTGAATTTGCAATAAGATCTAGGACTGGGGTGTAAATAGAACTCTTTCCAGTGCTCAGTAAAAAACTTTCTCAAATTGCGCCATTTTAAAGAGATCCTTTGCCAGCATCTTACCTCATTCACTTGTGACTGAATGTTTACCTTTTTTTTTTTGATGAAGTAAATGTTCCATTGAAGGCATCAAGAAGATGCAAATTAGTTACAAAAGTAGAAGCAAAAACAGTTGGTCTGCTGGCTCAAGTACAATTATGCTAAAACTAAGGAGCCAACAAAATTTGAAAAACTATCAAGGGAATCTACATAGGACAAATTAACCCAACTGTACAGACACATAAGGCATTCCGCTTTGAGAGAATGTAAAGGAGTTGATAGACCTTCAAAACATCTTCTGTTCCTTTCCCTCCAAATACTCCAAAAAATTGCTGCAGGTATCATCTTCCAAGTCTGTTTGATGGTGCTGTCAACTTTCCAGCAACACCAACTCTCATAAGCTTCTTTGATACTATGTGGCATGACCCAACTGAGTCCAAAAAGAGAGTAAAACATGTTCCACAATTTTGCTGTAACAGTACAATGCAGAAAAAGGTGCCTATTGCTCTCTGCTGCTTTCTGACATAAGTAGCATCCATTCACAATGATGCGTTTCCTTTTATAGAGGTTGTCTTGAGTTAGGCATGCTTCATATAGTGCAGTCCAGCAAAAACAGACGATCTTGGGCGGTAGCTTGATTTTCCAAATTAATTTCCATGGCCAGTGGTCAGTGACTGCATTAAATGCTCTTGACTGCTTGTAGGCTGCACTCACTGTGTAATTCCCGTCTCCTGTAATACCCCATTTGAACTGATCTGTTGCCTGAGTGTTGAGAGAGAAACTCTGTAGAGTCTGTAGTAGTTTGATCAGGTCATTAAACTCCCAATCCTGCATATTCCTTCTAAACATAATGCTCCAGGTTGTTCCATCTCTATTTTGAGAAATTGTTGAGTCTGGATCCCTGGCTAAGTTGAAAAGACTTGGATAATCATCCATCAGAACTGTGTTGCGAAGCCATTTGTCTTTCCAAAATCTGATATGAAGTCCATTCCCTACTGTGAAGTGCTTATGCTGAGAAAATTTCTCCCATAGCTTGCTTAAGTGTTTCCAGACTCCGACCCCATAAGGTGCTTTTGAAAGACTGGTGCACCAATGACTCTGTATCCCATGCTTTGCACTGACCACATCCTTCCATTGAACATGTTCCTCCTGTGTGTATCTCCATAACCATTTCATAAGTAGACACTTATTATGCAGCGCCAAATCCTTGATCCCTAACCCTGAATGTTTACCTTATTATTGGGCTCTTATATTTTCTCATATTCTTTGCACCATCTCCCACATGATCAGTGCTTTTTAGACTGTTTTCTATCCAATTCTAGGTTGAACTGAGGAAGGAACTTGGAATGGAGGATCATCTCCCAGCAGTACTACTGATGGGTGGTGGAGAAGGAATGGGTCCAATAGAGGCTACTGCTCGAGCACTTGGAGATGCACTGTATGATGAAACTATAGGGGAGCCAATCGGTCAGGTCCTAATAATATGCGGGCGCAATAAGAAGCTTTTCAACAGATTGACTTCAGTGCAGTGGAAAGTTCCTGTTCAGGTATTAGTCACTGAAACTTTGCCAGCCTGATGTTTTCACACTAATCTGTTTGTTGTATTATCTGAAATTGTTGAGTATCTCTTAAGAAACACTCAATTGTGAGGCCTTTTTTTTCCTGTTTCATGTTGGTTGGTGTGGTAAGCATGGTATCCCATAATCACACCATTCTATTGTTGATATCAGACCTCCATCTTCACGCGATTTCCCTTTACACCTTTCTCATTTGACTGGTGTACTAAGATTACCATGTATCATAAACTTTTACAATTATATTTTTAGATCACGTGTAGCCATCCTTATCAAGTTTTACTCAAATAATAAGTCAGTGATCACATACAGGCTGGTTATGGATACGTAAAGACACGAAGGCCGGTAATCGTCCATTTACATTTTAAGTTAGGGTTTATCGTCAATTTTCATACTTAAGCACTGTGGTTTTCCTTTTAATCTACTTAGAGTAACATTTTCCTAGATGTGAGTTGCAGATGTATGTGAGTGACTGACTTGTAATACCAAATTACCAATGTATGTAGTATATCTTTGACTAAAGATATACATGTTCAAACATTTATGCGTCTCCTTAGGGTATCTCTGTCACCTTTCAGGTAAAGGGGTTTGTCACTAAAATGGAGGAATGCATGGGTGCTTGTGATTGCATTATTACCAAGGTTTGTCACTTTCTTTCAAGCTGTTTTCACTAAAACAAACTGAAAAATAAAANCCCCCCCCCCCCCCCACCCACACACACACACCTCAAAATCAAAAAAGAAAAAAAGTAGACTACTCTGATTATTCTGGTTGTCTGTAGGCTGGTCCAGGGACTATTGCGGAAGCCATGATTCGTGGACTGCCTATAATTCTTAATGGTTTCATTGCTGGTCAGGTATATTGAGTATTCAATGTTATTGGTTCTTTTTCTTTGAGTTTCTTTTATTTGTCTTGTGCTTAATCAGAATACCTTTTTAAGAAGTAACCATCCTATCACTTGTGTCATCCATGGGAGAAAAACAGCTCATTTGAAAAAATAAAAAGAATTTGCTTCTTATGTGTAATTTACTTCAGATTACTGATTCAATAAGGCTTCGATCCAAAATTTATGCCGGGGAGTAAAAGTTCAGCAAATTGAAACAATGACAAATTTTGGATTTTTTCCCCTTTGTTTCAACAAAATCTTGAGTAGGTTTCTTGGAAGTCAATAAATTCGGTGAAGTTGGAATCGTCGTTTTCAATCTTTGCCATTAATTTTGAGAGGATGGTCTATCGGAAACAACCTCTCTACCCGCAAAGTTAGGGTAATTAATTCACTTTAAAATAGCAGTGAAGAAATCCTCCCTCAAAATATTACTAACTTAAACAAATGAAGTGGTTAAATGGAATAAAATTCAAACACCAAATATTATCAACATTGAAGATTCCAAAGGAAATGTTGTGATTATTTCATGACGATATGATCTCAGAAAATACTACAAATAACAATCTTTATTTATTTTTTGAACTGACTTCCAAACTCTTCTATGACATCTTCAACTTTCAGAAAAGTTGTTGATTTCATCTTGGTATCATCAACTCATATTTTTCCATCTAAGTTTTTTAAAATGTTTTTTTTATTGGGTACACGTCTAGTCTGGCTCTGCAGTCAGAGAAAACTTTGAAACCAGTCCAAGCTTGGTATTTAGGCCTAGACCAGACCGGTTTCTTCGTAGACTGGTTATCCAGATTTTTCTCTTCCATGTTTTCGTGTGAAATGAGCCGGCTGTGTTTATATCTCTATCTAGATTAAGCCACTATGGTCGTTCCCTTTGCAAGTTCAGTTTTTCTCCATCTAAGGAGAACTAATATGGTATGAAGTATCTTTTTTTTCGACATAGGTAACTGTTTCTATTTCTGTAACACAGTACATGGGTTGTACTGAAACCATATTTACAAAATAACTCAAAATCTACTATCCTATCCTTATAATGAGTCTAAGACATCAATGATAGAGACAATATCATTAGAGTATATCTGGTTACACCAAAAACATAAAGTCAAAATACAATTCATTTTGACTTGTTCTATAGTATTCTCCATATTCTCAAAGACTCTAAGGTTCCTCTCCTTCCATATTGTCCACCATATAGCTGCAGGTACAATTCTCCAGTTGTTTCTGTTTTTAGCATGAACTCCTGCTTTTTCCCAACTGTGTAATGCTTCTGTGATTTTCCCTGGCATGGACCAAGATATGTTTTTGAATCTCCATAGTTGACTTGTGACCTTGCAATGTATAAATAGATGAACCACTGTTTCTGCAGTTTCCCCACAAAAAAAACATCTCGAACATAAAGGGATCCCCTTTTTCATCAAGTTATCTTGTGTCAGCACTACTTCCTTAGCCAATAACCAGACAAAGCAAGCTACTTTGTGTGGGATTTTGGCTTTCCAAATGTGTTTCCAAGGCCATCGAAGTATCTGCTTGTTTGGTTGGTTCATCTTCCTGTAGGCTGCATTTACTTTAAAAGTCCCGTTACTATTTCCCTGCCACTAGTGGCGGAGCCAGAATTTTCAGTAAGGGGGTTCAAAATCTAAAAAAATAGATGCACGAAGTTGCCGAAGGTAGGTTCGACATCTACTATATATACCTAAAAAATTATTTTAACCATGTATAAATCATATAATTTTCCGCCGAAGGGGGGTCGGCCCCCCTCATTGTAAGGTGGCTCCGCCACTGCCTGCCACTGTAGGATGTCTTGTCCAGCCTTCAAACCACTGAATTGGTCAATGGTGCTGAAGAATTTTGCTACTATTGGTATTTCCCAATCATTGAGGTGTCTCCTGAACACAAAATTCCACCCTTGAGGTGTCCACAATTCTGCTATTGTGCTCTGTTGATGTAAAACTAAGTTATAAATATCTAGGAATAATGTCTCCATGTTGCCTGCTTCATGCCAATCGTCCTTCCAGAAGACAGTTTTAACTCCATCTGCCACTTTGACTATGGTATTAACTTTGAATTCATTCCACAAAATTCTGATAGATTTCCATAAGCTAACACCATAAGGAGTAGTGACCTCCTTTGTCATCCAATTATCGTTCTCCTCATATTTAGCTTTAATGACTCTAACCCATAGACTTCGATATTCATTTGAATATTTCCATAGCCATCTCATTCTTAAAGCTTTACTCTGATTCTTCAGATTTTTGATCCCCAATCCCCCAAATCTTTTCTCATTGATCACTGCCTTCCATTTGACTAGGTGGTAACCCTTCTTGCCTTTGTTCCCTTGCCATAGAAATTTCCTCCTGATGCTATCCAACCTATTGATGATTCCTGGTGGGATAGGAAATAATGACATCATATACGTTGGAAGTGCATCAAGCACAGAGTTTATCAAGGTCAATCTTCCACCCATGGAGAGATATTGGGACTTCCACCTTGCTAACATCTTCTCACATTTCTCAATCACCCCATTCCAGATTTCCATAGACAGACTTGGCCCCCAAAGGCAATCCAAGGTAGATAGTTGGTAGAGCACCCACTTCACACCCTAAGATTGTCTTCAAGATTTCCATGTTTGGCACTTCATTAACCAGGTATAAGAAGCTTTTCCTCCAGTTAACATGTAAACCTGACATTCCTTCAAATATTACCAAGATCAGTCTCAGTATTTTGAGATGCTGTTCTTCAGCATCACAGAATATAAGTGTGTCATCTGCATACTGAAGATGAGTTATCTTCAAGCTATCCCTTCCAGCTCTAGCAACCTCAAATCCTCTTAACCAACCTTCCCTGTTTGCTGTCTTAATCATGTTGTTCAGTCCCTCCATGACTAAGAGGAACAAAAAGGGTGATAGAGGATCACCTTGTCTTAGGCCCCTCTGTGTATTAAAATAACCTGCTGGTAAAGAAGTTCACTGTTGAGATACAAAATTTAATCCACTGATTCCATTTACCTCCAAATCCCATCTTCTCTAGCAGATCCATAAGAAAGCCCCAATTGACATGATCATATGCTTTCTCAATGTCTAATTTGCATAGGATTCCAGGTTTCTTCAAGTTCACCCTGGAGTCTATTACTTCATTTGCTATGAGGGCAACATCCATAATCTGTCTTCCTTTGATGAATGCCAGTTGTTGTGAGTCCACAAGCTTAGCCATCACTCTTTTCAACATTTCAGTAAGCACTTTGGAGAATAGCTTGTAAATACTACCTATCAGACTGATGGGTCTGAAGTCTCTTAATTCTTTAGCACCTTTCTTCTTTGGAATAAGAGCTATGAAGGTAGCATTGAAACTTCTTTCAAACCTTCCTTGCTCGTAGAAATTCTGGAAGGTCTTCATGATATCGTTTTTTACCACTTCCCAACACTTGATGTAGAACCCCATTGTAAACCCATTTGGACCAGGTGCTTTATTAATTACACATTGCTTTAGGCATTTCAGTACCTCCTCCTCTTCAAATCCCCTTTCTAAATCTTCCATTCCCTCCACTGTCAGCCCTGGGCAATTTGTGAAGTTGCTGGCAGGTCTCCACCGGACATTCTCTGAGTACAAGTTTTGGTAAAATTCCACTATTTCCCCTTGAATCCTTTCTTGATCATTGATCAGATTCCCTTGAACAAGAAGTTGGTCAATGTTGTTATATCTCTTGCGTGCATTAGCCATCTTGTGGAAGAATTTGGTATTCTTATCTCCTCCTTTCAACCACAGGGATCGAGATCTTTGTCTCCACAAGATCTCTTCATTCTTGATTAGCTGCTCAAAGTTCATGATTAAGGATGCCTTCTCCATTGAAGTATCTTAAGAAGTAAGCTAACTAAATAAGGCCAAGGGCTCTTTACTGAAAGCTTAAAATGGTAACAAAGTACTCTAATTACCATGAAGTAAGATCAAAGTATCATCTGCCTTCCAAAATGCTGACATTTATGGGACGGTTGTAGTTGAAGGGTTTGCCTCCATGGTATCTGGTGTATGGCCTGGTAGTTTTTAGAAGCGCAGATNAAACCAGTCCAAGCTTGGTATTTAGGCCTAGACCAGACCAGTTTCTTCGTAGACTGGTTATCCAGATTTTTCTCTACCATGTTTTCGTGTGAAATGAGCCGGCTGTGTTTATATCTCTATCTAGATTAAGCCACTATGGTCGTTCCCTTTGTAAGTTCAGTTTTTCTCCATCTAAGGAGAACTAATATGGTATGAAGTATCTTTCTTTGTTGACATAGGTAACTGTTTCTATTTCTGTAACACAGTACATGGGTTGTACTGAAACCATATTTATAAAAGAACTCAAAATCTACAATCCTATCCTTATAATGAGTCTAAGACATCAATGATAGAGACAATATCATTAGAGTATATCTGGTTACACCAAAAACATGAAGTCAAAATACAATTCATTTTGACTTGTTATATAGTATTCTCCATATTCTCAAAGACTCTAAGGTTCCTCTCCTTCCATATTGTCCACCATATAGCTGCAGGTACAATTCTCCAGTTGTTTCTGTTTTTAGCGTGAACTCCTGCTTCTTCCCAACTGTGCAATGCTTCTGTGATTTTCCCTGGCATGGACCAAGATATGTTTTTGAGACATAGGAATAATCTCCATAGTTGACTTGTGACCTTGCAATGTATAAATAGATGAACCACTGTTTCTGCAGTTTCCCCACAAAAAAAACATCTCGAATATAAAGGGATCCCCTTTTTCATCAAGTTATCTTGTGTCAGCACTACTTCCTTAGCCAATAACCAGACAAAGCAAGCTACTTTGTGTGGGATTTTGGCTTTCCAAATGTGTTTCCAAGGCCATCGAAGTATCTGCTTGTTTGGTTGGTTCATCTTCCTGTAGGCTGCATTTACTTTAAAAGTCCCGTTACTATTTCCCTGCCACTGTAGGATGTCTTGTCCAGCCTTCAAACCACTGAATTGGTCAATGGTGCTGAAGAATTTTGCTACTCTTGGTATTTCCCAATCATTGAGGTGTCTCCTGAACGCAAAATTCCACCCTTGAGGTGGCCACAATTCTGCTATTGTGCTCTGTTGATGTAAAACTAAGTTATAAATATCTAGGAATAATGTCTCCATGTTGCCTGCTTCATGCCAATCATCCTTCCAGAAGACAGTTTTAACTCCATCTGCCACTTTGACTATGGTATTAACTTTGAATTCATTCCACAAAATTCTGATAGATTTCCATAAGCTAACACCATAAGGAGTAGTGACCTCCTTTGTCATCCAATTATCGTTCTCCTCATATTTAGCTTTAATGACTCTAACCCATAGACTTCGATTTTCATTTGAATATTTCCATAGCCATCTCATTCTTAAAGCTTTACTCTGATTCTATAGATTTTTGATCCCCAATCCCCCAAATCTTTTCTCATTGATCACTGCCTTCCATTTGACTAAGTGGTAACCCTTCTTGTCTTTGTTCCCTTGCCATAGAAATTTCCTCCTGATGCTATCCAACCTATTGATGATTCCTGGTGGGATAGGAAATAATGACATCATATACGTTGGAAGTGCATCAAGCACAGAGTTTATCAAGGTCAATCTTCCACCCATGGAGAGATATTGGGACTTCCACCTTGCTAACTTCTTCTCACATTTCTCAATCAATTCCAGATTTTCATAGACATAGACTTGGCCTCCAAAGGCAATCCAAGGTAGATAGTTGGTAGAGCACCCACTTCACACCCTAAGATTGTCTTAAGATTTCCATGTTTGGCACGTCATTAACCGGGTATAAGAAGCTTTTCCTCCAGTTAACATGTAAACCTGACATTCCTTCAAATATTACCAAGATCAGTTTCAGTATTTTGAGATGCTCTTCTTCAGCATCACAGAATATAAGTGTGTCATCTGCATACTGAAGATGAGTTATCTTCAAGCTATCCCTTCCAGCTCTAGCAACCTCAAATCCTCTTAACCAACCTTCCCTGTTTGCTGTCTTAATCATGTTGTTCAGTCCCTCCATGACTAAGAGGAACAAAAAGGGTGATAGAGGATCACCTTGTCTTAGGCCCCTCTGTGAATTAAAATAACCTGCTGGTGAACCATTAATAAGTACAGAGAAGTTCACTGTTGAGATACAAAATTTAATCCACTGATTCCATTTACATCCAAATCCCATCTTCTCTAGCAGATCCATAAGAAAGCCCCAATAGACATGATCATATGCTTTCTCAATGTCTAATTTGCATAGGATTCCAGGTTTCTTCAAGTTCACCCTGGAGTCTATTACTTCATTTGCTATGAGGGCAGCATCCATAATCTGTCTTCCTTTGATGAATGCCAGTTGTTGCGAGTCCACAAGCTTATCCATCATTCTTTTCAACCTTTCAGTAAGCACTTTGGAGAATAGCTTGTAAATACTACCTATTAGACTGATGGGTCTGAAGTCTCTTAATTCTTTAGCACCTTTCTTCTTTGGAATAAGAGCTATGAAGGTAGCATTGAAACTTCTTTCAAACCTTCCTTGCTCATAGAAATTTTGGAAGGTCTTCATGATATCATTTTTTACCACTTCCCAACACTTGATGTAGAACCCCATTGTACACCCATCTGGACCAGGTGCTTTATCAATTGCACATTGCTTTAGGCATTTCAGTACCTCCTCCTCTTCAAATCCCCTTTCTAAATCTTCCATTCCCTCCACTGTCAGCCCTGGGCAATTTGTGAAGTTGCTGGCAGGTCTCCACCGGACATTCTCTGAGTACAAGTTTTGGTAAAATTCCACTATTTCCCCTTGAATCCTTTCTTGATCATTGATCAGATTCCCTTGAACAAGAAGTTGGTCAATGTTGTTATATCTCTTGTGTGCATTAGCCATCTTGTGGAAGAATTTGGTATTCTTATCTCCTTCTTTCAACCACAGGGATCGATCTTTGTCTCCACAAGATCTCTTCATTCTTGATTAGCTGATCAAAGTTCATGATTAAGGATGGCTTCTCCATTGAAGTATCTTAAGAAGTAAGCTAACTAAATAAGGCCAAGGGCTCTTTACTGAAAGCGGTCAAATGGAAGACTGTAATTCTTTCAAAGAAACAAGGTGGGTTAGGCATTAGAAACTTGAAGAAACAGAACAAAAGCCTTATGATGAAGTGGTTGTGGAGATTTCCTAAAGAGGAGCAGGCTCTTTGGGTTAGAGTGATTTGGGCCAAGTATGAGAAGATAGATCACTGGAAAACTAAGGAAGTGACTTCTGCCTATGGTATTAGCCTATGGAGATCAATCAGAAATTTGTGGCATTGTTTCTTTCAAAGAACTAGATTCAATATAAACAATGGAAGAAAGATTTTATTTTGGGACGATAATTGGTTAGGAAATGGCAGCCTCAAACAGCTCTTTCCAGACATCTACTTGTTGAATCAGCAACATGGGGCCACTATGCAAGAAGTTTGGTCCATCCATGGATGGAACTTAACATACAGAAGGATGATACAAGACTGAGAGGTGGATAGACTAGCTGAATTTTATGGCACCCTGGACCATTTTGGAGGATTGAAAGAGGGAGAAGACACTCTTAGGTGGATTCATCACAGCAAAGGTATCTTCACAGTTAGCTCTGCCTACAAGAACCTGAATCAAATGGGGACTCAACTCATATTTTTGCCTTGGAAGCTTATCTGGAAAGTCAAAATTCCATATAAGGTGGCAGTCTTTACTTGGTTGGTAGTTAAAGAGGCGATACTAACACAGGAGAATCTAATGAAGAGGGGAATACATATGTGTCCTAGATGTTTTTTTTGTGAGCTACAGGCAGAGACAATCAACCATCTGTTTCTTCATTGCAAGGTGGTCAGACAATTGTGGCACTTATTTACCAGCTTCAGGGGCACAAACTGGACCATGCCAAGTCAGGCTATAGAAAGCTGGAACGCTGAAGGCAGTGGCAGTACAGACCAAAGCAGATGGAGAATTGTCCCAGCAGTGATTTGGTGGACCATATGGAAGGAAAGAAATATGAGATGCTTTGAGAGTATTAGTAGTCCCTTACACAGGATCAAAATGAATTGCATAATCACTTTTTGCTATTGGTGCAGTTCGGAGTATGTAGATGATCCTATAGGTGTTATAGATATTCTAGGTTCTTTGTAAGATGAAGTAGGATCTAGTTTAGTTTTGTTTTGAGTACTCGCAACTGTATGTAGCTCCATGACGTAAATTTGGGATCCCAGCCTTTAGTGCTGAAGATTAATACACAAAACTGTTACCTCTCTCAAAAAAAAAAATGGTAACAAAGTACTCTAATTACCATGAAGTAAGATCAAAGTATCATCCGCCTTCCAAAATGCTGATATATATGGGACGGTTGTAGTTGAAGGGTTTGCCTCCATGGTATCTGGTGTATGGGCTGCTAGTTTTTGGAAGTGCGGATTTGAATTAGGCCGAAAACATGGTTCCGGAGATTTTCAATGGTGAAGTAATCTAGTATCGAACTATCGATATGGATCATGATTTTAATGTTTGAGGAGACAGAAGACAGGACTATAAAAGGTGGGTGGAACTGAGAGAGACATGGATATATAACGAATTGATTTTACAGAAAACTGCGCAGACTTTCAAATATGAGATGTGACAAAAGTATTACCACTACTAAGAGTCTAAGACGTCTGTTAAATATGTAAGAGCTTACTGCATGAATAACCATGATTCGTCTCTTCTATATGGTAGACCATCTTTGATGAGGAAGAGCTTTAAGAGGATTACAAGTCCATTTTCACACCTATACTCTTGCTATTATTCTAAACTAATCTACTTTGGAAGCTTAGTTACAATTGCTTTTGTTCTTACTCGATAGTCAGTACTTCCTGTATTGGGAGTATAATGAACTATCTACATCCTTGGTATGTTGTCTTCACTTTTAACTCTTCTCATTTCCGAGAGTTATTTCCAAATGCACCATTTAAGTTCCAAAGTTGCACTTCAGTTGTTCCACGTCATTCTTTCCTGATTGCAGATTAGATAGATTTGTTAGCCAAAAAGTAGCATCTAGGTTCATTTCTGTTGTCAATGGCCGATGTTTTCCTGTTATGCACAACTTTGGAGTCGTTTAACCTCTAAATTCTTATCCTTGTATGTTTGATCTACAACAGGAAGCTGGAAATGTGCCATATGTTATCGAGAATGGATGCGGGAAATACTCAAAGTCACCTAAAAAGATAGCCAGTATAGTCTCGCAGTGGTTTGGTCCCAAACAAGATGAACTCAGAATCATGTCCCAAAATGCTCTTAGGCTCTCAAGGCCAGATGCTGTATTTAAGATAGTACATGACATGCATGAATTGGTCAGACAGAAAAATTTTGTACCACAGTATTGTCCTACTTAAATTACTTGCGTCTGTTAGCCGGTGGAAGATAGCAGGCACCCAATGAAATACTCGGTGTGTGCAAGCTAGCTCTATTATTATTATTATTATTTCAACTCAATTTTGGCTTGAATTCTTAGTAGAATGTACCATTGCCCTGATAAACATTCATTCAGAGTGAACTCCTTGGGTTTAAAGTGAAACTTTAATTACACCGAGTATGTTGTTGGCGTGCAAGATACTCTTTAACAGTGTCAACTTTAATTACACTGAGTGTTCTATTATAAGTCATTTTCCATCCTTACTGCATTATCTTTGAACATGTACATTTAACATACTAAAAAAAAAATATCTCGTGCAATTAGTTATCTCGTTATAGGGATAAGGGTCTGAAAAATACCTCAATTTTGGTTAAATTTGTTGTTGCGATACTAAACTTTCATGAGGACCTATTACCTCACTAGACTATTTAATACCGTATTTTTTATCTCCCTGAACTATTTAATAGTGTATTTTAAAGGTATATATGTGCCCACGTGGACACAATACTATTTATAATTTTGTATTATTTTTTATGTCCACGTGGAAAAAAATATATGTTTAAAATACAGTATTAAATAGTCTAGGGAGGTAATAGGTCCTCATGAATGTTTAGTATCATAACAGCAAATTCGACCAAAGTTGGGGTATTTTTCAGACCCTTATCCTTTCGTTATATATATACTCCCTCTGTCCCATTTTAAATGTCACCTTTTTACTTTGCACTCGCATTAAGAAATGATGTAATTTTATCCTTCTACCCTTATTTAATGTTTTTTTAAGTTAACTTTATTAATAAATGACGAGATTAATTAACTATTCTATCAAGGGTTTATGCATAAATTTTATAAAATAATAAGTATTGTGGTCTAGCTATTTATAGAAAGGGATGACATATAAAATGGGACGGAGGGAGTATAAGATAACTTTATTTTATCATTATAATACAAAAGATGGGATAAATATTGTTTGAACTAATTAATATCCCTAATCAAACACATAACATTTTTTTCTCGGGGTTATTATCCATTATTTCTTGTACCAAACGACTTCTTAGGTTGATAAACACTAGAAAATAAAATAAAGAATCTCACTTATTTTCCATGAAAAACATTTTTCTTCGTACCGAAGGTAATACAAAAAGGGAGGTGAATAGATTTATACACAACTTAAGGGATCATTCCACAACACTACAATAGCTCAAAGGACTCATTTTGACAATTCCCTCCAATTTCCCTTTCCTTTCTTCCCAAAATAATTCAAAAAAACCCTCCAAATCTCCAGTTAGGTATACACAATACAGCCAAGATTCTTCCTTTCTGCAATTTCCGACCAAAGAACTAGAAAAGGTGAAGGAAAAGTGAAATGGGTCATCGAAATCTCAGTCATTATCACCATTTAGAGAACGAACAACATCAATCAGTAGATGGGTTATTGACCCTTTTCACCAAAGCCAACCATGACCTGAACATGGTTCAGAACAAGCTCGAGAAGGAATTTCGACAAGTTTATCCGGATAATGTTTGTAATTAACGCAACCCCTTTAATTTTTTTGTCAACCCATTTCTGGGTTTTTGATTTTTCTCGTCTTTTTCCCAATTTTTTTTGGTTACAGGCGAACCCCATGAAGCTAGTTTCGAGGATTAAGAAAGTTCAGGATGAAATGTGCAGCTTGAAGGAGCAGTGTCGTGAGCTACTTGCAGCTAAACAGGTACTGCTATTGCTAGATTGCTACTAATTTGTCCTCAATACCAAGTTTGTTGGGGTCATTTGTATGCAGAAGCAAATATAGGATTTCTAGAACATGGGGTGCACCATTAATGAAAAAAGAAGAAAAAAACTGTATTAAATGAAATTGATAACTCGGCATTCAACTAAGTGCATCATTCAGCTTTCTTGTAGCATGGGTAATATTAGTACCAATTTTAGAGATATATACAAATACCTAGTTTTACGGAGAGACCACGGATTCTCGTGCCCCATAATATAGCATATAAATTCGCCTCTACCTGTATGAATTATCTATATCCGTCTGCTCTAGTTGGATCTGTTTTATTTAAGTACTCAATAATTTGTGTTTCAAGACAAATTAACGTATGTATGTATACTAATCTGTGATTGTATTTGTCTTTTCTGCTTTGGAACCTTAATATTATTTGAATTTCTTAAACTTGGATAAAATTAATACTTAAATGTAGGAGGAAGTGAACCAGGTTGCTTGAATCATGCCATATTTGTGAGGAACAAGGCACTGTCATAAGATTAAAAGTTTTAGCTAGGTGTGTTGGCCTGTATTTGTATAAGTTGGTAAAGGCAGTTATTTTTTTGCAGTAATCCTCTTCCTTTTCTTGTCCAATTTTAGACTAGGTTTGTTTCTTTTTCTCACCTGTTTTTCGAAGTATCTAAAGTTTTTTCGTGGTTCTTTAGTCAAAAAACAGTTTCCGGACGACTTTCTATTCTTGAGTTCCTGGTGAAAAGCTGAAATCTGGTTACCAGCATGGTATAAAGAGAAACCGATTTCTGCCCACTTCTCATCCAAATGGTTTTCAAAAGTCAAAACGTATTTGAGTTATTGTTTGGCCATCGGGAATATGATGTTGGAAACTGTATAATCTGGTAATAAGTTGTAACTACTTTGAACTCATACATCAAGTTGATCACAGTCCAAAATTTTCAATCTTGCTCATGTAGTTGTGTATGAGAACTAGTTTTGGTCAATAATACTTCAAGTTCACTTCCATATGATAGCAGAATCCATTGAACCGTGATTATTGTTGATGGGAGACATTATATGAGGTTTCACTCGTAACGATTACCATTGACTCTGGATTTCAAGTCGATATTGAGCTTAGCATGTCACTTTATGATGTTTGTCTGCTCGTACCCTTTGGAAAAACAAAAGACATAGAAGATATGTGGTGTGTTGTTGATACAGATTGTGTGAGCTAAACTGCTTATAAATGCATTTCATTTTTATTTATCATCAATCCGTTGTCATCATGGAAATGCCACTACTATGATGATGAAGTGTCAAGTACTGTGTTTTCAAAATAGTGGATCTACTAAGAAGTGGACCATGATGATGTCAAGCTCAGTGACATCTGTTAAGTGTGGGACAATGAAAAACGTAAGGATATTCAGGGAAAAAACAAATTCACAAAACTTGGTCAAACTGATTGAAGATTTCATATGATGCTACAGTTTAGTCCTTCGGAAAAACTGACGGCTGCATTGAATATGTAGTAGAAACCTTACCACTGAATCTGTAGCATCGAGTTTCTGATACTTTAGTCTACATCAAGTAATCTCATATGAGTAATCTTACCACAGAAGTTGAGTGCCTTTTTTTTGACAAACACAGAAGTTGAGTGCCTTAATGATGGAATCCATGATAAAGCAAAAGAAATGCAGTTCAAAATTAAGTAGTGTACTTAGTTTTCTTTGTGGCCTATGATTTAGTTATCCTCTACCTCTTGATTATATTGAATATCCTCCTTCCATGGGTTAGTACTGGAATGCATATATCAAAGCTCAGTGTGAAATTTGAATGAGATATGTATTTCTTTTGAGTAATTGAGGTTACACAAAATCACAGTCTGTATAAAAAGTTCATGTATAGCTTTTCTGTACTTAACAAGTTGCGATTGTTGGGACCAAGACTTTCTGGTTATTAGTAGCAAAGAGGTGTCCAATCACCTCATTCTTTATTATATATGTTGCTTTTACTGTGCTGGGATTGTAAAGGTTTTATGCTGAATGCACTAAAAACAGGATTTGATTGATAAAGCTCGGGCAACCTTAGTTGGGAACAGGTCGTTGTTGCAAAGGTTGCAATTATCCACAGGTGTTCCTGTCTTCAGTGATTCTGATGATCCATCATATGCTAGTTTCAACCAGGTAACTTGATTTTGCAGCTTTATCCTTTAGGAAAATATTGTTCCTATATATATGTTTGAGTGTTGAGCCATTCCTCTCCCGCCCTACCTTAACCATTCTATCTGGAAAGACTGCATGCTTGAGTTGTAATCAGTGTGTATAATATATTATAATTCGCTCCAAGAGATATCTTGTAAGGTTCTAACATGAAAAATGATTTTCATCTCACATCCTTCTTTGTCTATCAATTCCTAGGTTTTACTCCGCTTTGTCTATCTAACAGCAATTTTATTGACTTCATCTATACTGTAGCAAGATTGCAAAAATTTCCAAATGGTTTCTAATTATTGTGCACCATTTGCCAGCAAGCAACCAAAATCTAATCTGAAGGGCAAGGATTCCTGATTTAGTCATGGCATTTAAGTGCTTGCTGTGGTGGCAATTTTTGGCGTTATGTCTCTCTCTCTCTCTCTTCCGCAACTTTTCGTTTTTCTTGATGTGCAGGTCATTGATGAATGGACAACTCAAGTCAGATCAAGAACAGGTGCAGTATCATAATAGCAGTTCTATAACTTTTATGTTCAATTTTTAACACTTGACTGGTATACAAATTATGTTTCTTATCTAAAGAAAAAAATAGAAATGAAAGAGAGGTAAATATGTGTCTGATGGTCCTGTTGTGACTGTGACCAACAAAGCTTTTGACCATTTTTGAAACTTAAAAGCAGCACTTCCTTCTTTTTTTTCTCATCACCACTTATCAAATTGTTGAACCTTGGTGATTGATGGTTTGTTAAATCTTCTTTTGAAAAAGGCTTTACCCCTGCACTGCATTGTCAACTTTGGGCTAGCTGTGATCAGTCCCTGGGAGCATTTTGGGCATCTAAACTCAATTGCTAAATTAAGAAATGGGTGCAATGTACAACTTACTATTTCCACAGACTTAGTTAAGAACAACACAAATTAGTGAAAATCAAAAGTTAATTGTCGTTACATTATGTCCAGGTAGGGATAAGTCAGAGATTTCGAGAATCTCTAACTTATCTTAAATGACTATCAACTACAAGTAGTGGTATGAAATAGGTCCGAATAAGCAAAATAGAAATACATGATTCAAATAGGCAACACCAATTAGTTTGGGATTAAGGCGTAGTTTGCTGGCTTACCTTTATTTCTCTGAGTGCTTCCCAACTCCGACCCTGGAACGGGTGTAGGTTGGCTTTTGCTGATACTCATAAACATTCATGGTTTAAATAAATATGTGCTTTTAGTTTTTTTAAGGTGTACCAATGAGGTGCCAAAAAGTACAAAAAAGAGAGAAATGTGAAACAGCCTTCTCCAGGTAGAAGGAAATTCAGGAGGTCCGGCAACAACAATATACCCAGTGTAATCCCACAAGTGGGATCTGGGAAGGGTGGTGTGTATGCAGCCTTACCCCTATCTTGAGAACGTAAAGAGGCTGTTTTTGAATTCAGGAGGTCACACTCAGACATAGAGACTAAATCAGAGACAATGCTCTTACTGTCTCTCTAGTCATTGAAGCATCTGTTGCATGTGTTGTTTCTCTCCTGCCATGAAAGCATCTGTTGTGCTTTCAGGTTTTGTTACGGGATTTACTCAATGATCAGTAGTAGAACGTAATACCAATGATCAATGTCATTCGTTAAAGTAGTTTTTTCTTGAAGGGGGCAGATCTATTTTTGTTGACTAACATCTCCATTATGCAGAGGAAGAGAGTCCTGAATCAGGTGAAGATATCAACCAGATGCTGTTTTCAGCTATTGTCCATGATAACTAAGAAGTCATTCAACCTTTGAATTGGGAAGATGCTTGATGTTAGATATCTAGTACTATATGAGCTTGTATCTTATCATGTTATATTCTAAAATGGAGATTTTTCAATGGTTTCTTGGAGAATTCTTGTATCTTTTTGGTTCTTTAAGTTTACATAGTTGCTCTTTCTTGCTATTTCAGACAGGAATTAGTAACATCAAGTAACTTTCTTTCTTTTACAAGAATGTAAAAAGGATTGTAATACATGTTAGAAAATTAATGCTTCATTGTTTTGAGCAAAGGTTATGCTCCTTTCTAATATGGCACCTTGATCTTAAATTTGGCATGGTAGGTGGCTTTTGACCCCTATTGCGGACAAAGTGTGGAGAAAGGCAGAGAGGTGGGCCCATACTCCTTGGAGAACCCCATTGGTTTACATAAATTCCTTTTTGCACAACTCACGGATGAATTTCATGTGTTCTTGATATAATTTTATTTGAGGGTATTATATGGAGTTAAAAGTATTGGCAGTGGAAGAAAAATAGAGAATATTAAACCTATAGTAAAAGGTTAGCTTATAGAGAGAACTTTTTAAATTTTTTGAATATTAAATGAACTTGTATTCTTGAAAGATGTATGTGAGTATAATCTTTGGAAGAAGTTTTAGTTGAATAACAAGAGCAAAACACATGATGCGTAAATTAAGCGAGTATGTCATAAATTTGAACCTTTTCATGGACCAAATCATAGTATCTAATTATAAAGAAAGATAGAAAGACAAGTTCATTCTATCTATCAAATTTCTATACGTCAGTTGACCTTCGTAGATTTCTCAAGTCATAAAGAAAAATAAAACAAACTAATGAACTGAGCCAAGTGCATTTAATCAACAAAAGATAGGTATTATTCTTGGGTGCATGTTTTGCTGCAAGGTAGATGAAAACATCCTTTAATTTTTCTGGCAAATTATTTAGCTTTTAAATTACAATCTGAAAACCTTTACTGAATAAACTGAAAATCCTATGAGGAAACTTTAAGAGCATAATCTAAAATGTTAATAGTTATTACCAATGTTAGACTACATCTAACATTGTTTATAAATTTGAACAGTATATGATCAAACATTACGACTCAACTAATATTATTCGAATTTGAAAGTACTATGAAGAAAAATAGATTAGTACCTGATAAAAGACAACTAAAATTAAGACAGGATATTCTACAAATTCTATATTACCTTAAATCTACTGTAAAATCATGAACTTCTAATGCAAGATGCATATGTTGCTGAACTTTGCGAAAATTAATGCTATACAATCTCATTTATCGCTTTCAGAAAGCTTCTATCAGGCCGAGAACCAAAAGGGAGAAAGAATTGTGCTTTACACAAATGGTACATCATGAAAACTAATGTAACAATTGTACAACTGAGAAAGAAATATTATTTTCAACAATGAATACAAGTATCAAGATGCATTCTGAACATTGATCCTGTCCAAGGATCAAGAACTTGATTAAAATTTCAAGAAATCAGTGGAGAAGTTACTCTTCGGTAACAGGAGGCTTGGGAATAGGAGGCTCTCCCAACCACTTTGCACGGTGACCTGTTCCTTTACAGTCGGTGCAGCATACAGAACCCTAAAATAGCAGAGAATTAACTCACTTGAATTGCATCTAGTCTAAGCATATATGCATTACAACTCAATCTATCGGAACACAATCAGTCGTAAGAGGAAATCTGCAATACCTACAACTTAGAATAACATAGGCTCAGGACAGTTACCTTTCCAGTGCAGATGACACAGCTTGTATTGCGAGAGGGCACTTGACAGAGCATATTGTCGCCTAGTATAAAGAAACCAGTACCACCACACCAGTTGCAATCCACAAGGCCATTTGAGTCACAAGTAGAGCATATAATTGGCCTAGGTTGCTGCACACATCAGGGAAGCGCAAAAAGAAAATAGGCAGCAACATCAATATGGAGGAAAGTCTTGTTACAAATACAAGCTTTAACATTGATACTCAGATATGTACGAGATAGAAGAAAACGATTTGAGTTATTTATTTGATTAAAAAAACCAGTGGATCTCCCACTGAAGTACTTGGTTAAGCATATGGATCACATGACTTTCGAAAAGGTAATTATTATTCTTACAGTTTGGAGAACACAAAAATATTCCATCCAATGTGGATGATTGGATAATCCAGGTACAGATTATATTTTTGTAGGATTTTCTGATTTCTTTATCCATCTTGCATTCCGGGGTTTTCTATTTATAAATAAACTATTCATCTGCATGTATTTCGTCTGTATCTCACCAGTAGATTTAAAAAACCCTGGGAATTGACTTGGGTTACAGGTGTGGTTCGGGCTGCATGAGTAGGACTTAACTTTTTTAGGTGTTGCTCTACAAAAGTAGATGGCCTAACCAGCCAATTTTTTTGACAAACTAACCAGCTAATTTGTAACTTGAAAGTCCCCATAATTAGCTAAACTTTTCATAAACAAAAAGACACCATACACCCTATTAGGATATACCATATCATAGAATTTCAAAAATACTACCAAAACAACTTGATAGATGTTCTTATCCCCACTCTAAACCTCTCTCAAGTAGGCCAGTATTTTAGATATTTATGGTTGACCACAAGACGCTCTCTCGACCCATAAATCATGTGTTTTTCAACCAGAAGCTTTTTGTAAACCATCTAACCTCCAAAGATGCATAAAATCCATCTAGCTTGACAAACCAAAGTGAAAATCATGGATACTTGTAATGAGCACAGGTGGGTCCATGCAGGGTTTGTACATGTGTGCAACAAAGCTGAGAGATAAAGATACTTCACAACATAGGGAGAGAGAAAGAGAAACTTAAATAGCATAATTTCTTACAGACTTACACTGTCCATAGGTAAGAAATGAGGGTTTGCTATCATGTCTTTGAATTATGCCTTCCGGATTCCCACAAGGTAGCAACCGCTGGACATAGGAAAACATGATTTATCCCTCATGTAAAGAGTGAGTTGGAATTTTTGTGCGTTTTTAGAGTAGGAAATTGTGTTCTTATTGGGTATGAAGGAAAAATCCTCTGTAACTCCTTCCCTGCTCCCAAATTCCTAAATTATATCAGCTCCAAAGATTTAGGTCTTCAGGTTTTCTTCCATTAAATGGTAATCAGGAAGTACTCTTCAGGTTTACTTCCACAAAATGGTATCTCATTTTAACTTTACTTTTCTTTTTGTTTGGTGTATGTAGTCTTTTTCAAGCTCCTCCCTCACAAATGGAGTTTTGTCAGTGGATTGTCGACCCATAGATCGTGTTTCAAGTTAAACTCTGGGTCCTGGGATATTTGAGGTTATTTGATCCAAAGATCCTCTTCACAACCTACCAGAGCTAAATGGTTCTTGACAAGCAAAGGTTAAGTGTTCTAGGAGGTCAGCGAAGCTGCTCAAACATGATATATCCGATAAAGTATCTGAAGTATACATGTACATCATCTTATTGAAATAATAGCTATAGAGTTATTGTGCATCTTCTTTTCTTTTTTTTGATATAGCTCTCTAGTTTTAGACTTGAGATAAAGTATCTGAAGCATACATGTATGTATCGTCTGCTCACTTCAACATCATAGCCACATATAGGTACTAACTCAGTTCTCTTTGTCAATGTGCACAATGTTAAGTCTTACTGGTCAAACGCCAATCCAGGGTAACATAATCAATCATCACCATCAAAGTGAAAACAGAGACCAAGGTATAAGAGTAAAAAGAGGGGAATCATCTTTCTAGAAGTTATGATGCTGGAACAAGCAATTAGGAATGTTGTACCTCATTAACAACTCATATTCCTAGGTTAACATTTCTGGATAACACCATCTATTTAGCCAAGGAACACGCATAAATAAAAATCTTCTCTTTTTATCATTGTTTCCATAATCCATTTTCCTTTTCTTCAAGCTTAAAACTTAAATCTCCCGAAGCTTCACTGGAAACAAAACCAGACTTCAAGATGAACTAAAGGGCATGACAGGAAATACAAGATGGTATAAGGGAGGGCATATGATGAACACAATACTTAGAGGATTCATGATACTATGATTATTTATACTATTTATCAATTTGGCCACCGTCCTCCTTTATCCGGACTTGAGACTGGCTGTGGGCAGCTCACATAGGCAGAACGGAATGGATATAGAAGATTCACAAGGCCAACTTCAACTAGTTAGGGGTTTAAGGGAAATAGTTGATTGATCAATTTTTTCTACAACATGGTGTCCACACCAGCTTGTGCACGCCTCTATTAATCCACCAGGCAATGGCGAATTTATGTGTTAAAAAAGGGTCACATGAACCCATGATCATTTGACTAAACTCGGTATCTTATTTGTATAATTCTTAAAATATATCTAGTATTATTTGAAGGCATCCATGGTCAAAAGAGACTTGAGTGGTGCGCTGGTTTGAGCCCTAGTCTTAACCCTTAAGGTCGCAGGATTGCTGCCCATTCATTCTCTTTTTACAGCCTTACAACACTTCCATTTCTGATGATGCATTCAGAGGCAGAAATATGCAGTAAAGCAACTAAAATTTTCTTGTCACTATAAAATTTTAGACCTTTATCTTAAAAGCATTTAGGAATCCTGGATTCACCTCTGCCACCCACCAACAACAAGTAGTGATCAACTCTCTCCACCAAGTCTTAGATTGCTTCTACAGGAATTTAAATCCTAATTTTCCATAGGTCCATTTTAGCTTTACTGACTGCTAGTCGTTAATTCGCTAAATACACACAAAAGTAAATTTTTTTCTTCAAGCTTCTATCAAAGCTAAAATTGATGAAAAGCTGAGATGAAAAAGGAAGTACCTTAGAAATCAACCATGCCTTCTCGATGCGTTCAACAAAGTGAGATGAACTATCAACTGCTGATGCTCTTACAACACAAATTCTGGGTATTTTCTTTACTCTACGATCTCCATAGATCATCAATTGTGATAAAAAACGATTAACAACATCTGATTTTTTTGCAGAAATTATAGGTCTATAATAAGAACATGTACAACTACAGCTACTAGCCATTTTTTTCTCTTCAATTTCTTCAGAAAAAATGCATCCAATTTTATACAAAAAACAAGAAATTATGACTCCATTTTGCTTTGTTTTCGTGTGGCGTTAGCAGTTTTCGATGAAAGTCAGTCCGATATTATAGTTTAGTCTGACCCGCCTTATGGACCGACCTTCCACAGGGTGAGCCTGATATGACACGCTATTTGAAAGTTAACTTTCATATCGTAATTTTGATATTCAATTGATATTTTAAACTTCGATTTTGATATTCTACGAAAATGGTAAATTGATAATTATGATTTGTTCAATTTGATTAATATATATCCTTACGACTTTGACAAATAAAACTTTGTTAACTATGATGAAAATTAATGATGTATAGATTCCTACCTCTAATTTTAATTATTTGTCTTTAAGCTCAAGCTTGGGAATAATTATATTTAAGTCAAATTTTATGTTAGGAATAAATAATGATGTTTGAGATGAACTTTGACGGTCCTTTTAAGGTTATATTACTATTCATTTTAATATGTCAACTAATGTTTATAGTTATTATTACATCATATAAATTGTGCATATTGAGCACCGCATATAGATATGAAGTAGTTTTCACTTTATACAATCCTCAAAAGATTATAGTACTTCTCATATTAACATATCAACTAGTGTTAAATATAAAGATAAAATTATTTTTAATGTAAATATAATAAGTGTTAGAATATTCATGTCCTCTAACTTCTTCGTGTGTTACTTGATCAGATTTGAACCTATTAGAATTCTAAATTCGCGACTGATCGTTGAAAAATGCACAATTCACTCTCAAAACTCCCCCTCATCTCATGCACTATTTTTCTTTAAAACTCTCTCAGCCACCATTGTTGACTACCAAGCACTTTGCAGCTCTAACCTTTCTTTATCACCACTTAATTTCCTATTCAACAAAGCCACATAATTTCACCTTTGAACAATATGTGTTACATTTTCAACTGTTATAGTGAGAACCCCAAAATAAAAAAGAAATCAAAACGTTATTGCTTCATTTTGGCAAACCATAAACAATTTCATAAATGTATAAACTCAACAACACATATTAGTGATGCATTTTACATACCAGAAGATGAGAAAAGAGTGTTGAAGTTCCTATAGAACACAGCACAAAAGATAAATGCCTATACTGATCTTGTTGATGTTTCTAGAAAATAAAGAAGGAAACATGGAGTCAATTTCAAGAACTTACATACAGTTACACAAAAAAATAAGAATACAAGCTGTGTCTGTTTCATTTTTAGCTAGAAACCATCTGTCATCTGATCTGAGCGGGCAATATTGACCTGTTGTTTTAAGCTCAAGCTCCATTTGGATCGCGAACGTTGACTAGTCTTACAACCAACAACCTCAGATAGCCTGGTCATTCTTCTAAATGAATGTGCACACATTCTCGCTCAAAAAGAAAAAATCCTCTGATAAGACCAAAATTAATATGCCCCTAGAAATCGTACTTTGTCCTGCCACTTCTTAAGATTAAGCATAACATGTCGGCGATGTCTGAAGATGACGTTGACTTTAAGAAGTTCCAAGACTCCAGCATAAGTCTCTTTCTTGATCCCTTAAAATGCACAACCTGTACACAAAAACGAATCCAAAACTCAGAACGAAACCAGGTATCCTTTTGTAATCTCATCTATGAAGTATGTCATTCATCATGAGATTGGAAGTTTATCAAATCTAATTCTTTTTCAGATTTTCAATAGCTGCGAACAGCATCTTTTCGCTTAAGAGGTCCACATGGAAGCGATTTAAGAGTGCCTATAGCCCTATACTTAAGCAACAGTACAACTGTACAAGCCACGTGTACAACATAATGGAGACTCAGACTTCTGAAATTCTAACATGGAGAATGCACTTGGATATTTTGTTTCAGTTATATGTACATTTAGTTGATAACCATCTACATATTTATATGTCAATAATTTACAACTCCCTAAACTAGTAATCCAAAAGTAATTTCAGAACATCACTGTAAATTTATCATTTATAAAACCCAAAACAAAGCTTAAACCAGATTTGTACCTTAACATCCAAGGGCATCCCATGAAATTGACCGGCACCCTCCGGTGGTGTCCAGTTATAAATGGAACACGGCAAAAATAGCACTGAAGCACCACTGATTTGGTCCATAAATGCTTGTTTCCTAGAAAACCTTCGGACATCAAAGGAAGAGTGAGATTTTACAACCCAAGCAAGAGCTAATTGATCCCCAAGCATTCTGGAAGCTTTCATGAACTTTGACATGTAGGCTTTTAGTACTTCTTCCAAGAAAAACTTTGCTCTGCACAGTTAAGGAGTTACAATGGCTTTAGGAAGAGATATAAACAAATGCATTTCCAAGTTCTGCTGTTATATTAGTGAAAGAAACTTTACATTCTGACAAAACAAAAACAGATAATACTAAATCACAGGTTTTCGAAATTTCAAGCATACATACAAAGAAACATTTGTTAAATCTCTGGTGTTCCTCCTAAACAATATCAGAACTACATAAAACAACACCTATTAGCTTAGGATTGACTGAGGAGCACCCTTCGTTGCTATCACAATCCAAAGAAAATCGAACACGCAAGCAAATCACCATTACTAGATATCCTATTAGCACTGTCCCCCATAAATTCAGGGAGAACAGACAGATCAACAAACCTTAAAATTCCCTCTGGAGTGCCCCTCACTGCTATAAATCCTGAATTCAGAGGTTGCTCTTTGTTGTTACGGAATGTTAGAGCCACATGAAAATCAGGGTGATCATTAAATATCTGCCCCAAATCATCAACCACTGCTATATCTGAGTCGGTAAAGATGTAGTGATTCACTTGTCCCTTCAATTTTGAATGCTCTGCAGCCCGAGTTTCTAGAAAGACCTGCAGTGGAAAACATTTAGCGGAAAAGAACACCATGCATGATACAAAAGACAAATCATCTAAAATTTTCTTAGGAAATTAGACTCGACAAATCAACAGAAATAGAGTAATGATAGAAAATTTTGCAAGAAATCAACACTTACATACAAAAGATGGAACTTTTAACTATATCCCTTTACTATATGTTTATATGTCATCATTGTAGAGAATTGCTCGACAATTTCTGGAAACCGCTGACACTTAACTATAGTGACCAATTGGAACGAAACATAGAAACTATTTTGGCGCGACAAGAAATCGCCAAATTAACAATCTGAATTAGCTCTAATAATTACTAGACGACCAATCAAATGCAAGCAAATATTCATGGTTGATTCAACAGTATAAGGACATGATGATTTGCTAATATTTAAAATAAGGATACGGATTATTCAACAGTACAAGGACAGTAAAGGCCCACGTGCATTCGAAAATGCAAATATACATGTAGCCAATTAGCTTATCGCAGTTTGGGAAGGTGATTTTCCCGAGTTACAGAAGATAATCTGAAGCACACCTGGCGTTCTGTAACCACAATAAGAATTGGGGAAGTTCTAAAGCCAAATCAACATAAAAAGAAGAATACCCTTCATAATAATGAACTGTGCTCTTACAATGTAAGACCTGATTCTTTGTAGCATCAACATTTCTCGTGAATAATCACCTTGAATGGGAAGTATGGTCAGTCTATCTCTTTCCACTGGAAGTTTAGATGATGGATTAGTAAGGATGATGATGTTGCTTTGAGGCATGGTTTCCTGCACGTATCAATTCCATGTCAAATATATTGCAACTGAAATCAACTTCTAGCTAATACATATGGCAATAGCTTGGCAATAAGATATTATCAGAAGAACTCTAATTTTGCAGCAAGACAGGCACTTTGGAAGTAAAATATGAAAGAAAAATGGAAGTGCCAAGATATCCAGAAGGAATATCAAGGTTCTCATAAGACTATGAAACAAAAAAATGACGAAGCAAACCATCACTTCTGTTTGTTTGCGTCCACAAAATAAGGCCAAATAAGCGATCGATCAAAGCTCACTTTAATGAGTTTAAACTAAAGACTAATGAGAAAGGCAGTCTTTAATGTTTTATCATGGATGCTTTTACCTGACACCTTGCCAAAGTGAACCAAACACCACTAAGAAGGATGCAAGAGGCTTTTCAAATAGGTGCATCTACCATAAAACCTCAGCAGTTGAAAGCCTTCACGCATCTCAAACATATGTATACCAAAAAACAACACTTCAAAATACCAATCCTAGAAAAAATCTTTTGTAGGATCCATTAAGAGGTATGCATAGCACAGTAACCTTCACCATTATTAGTATCGACTATTTCAAAGTGTGATATGAAGAAAACAATAACCTTTTTTTTTGTGGATAAAGTAGGAAGAAAACAAAAAACTTTCGAGGAGAAGTTTTCCAAAAATGATTTCTGCTGGTGTTTTGTCTGATTATCCAATTTTCATATCAGCAAAGCAGAGCTTATGGCATCAAAGTCTACTTGAGAATCTTAACAAGTACACGGGATTGATCTATAATGTCTAGCAGATGGGTTTACCTGAATGAAATTAACGAAGACATTCAAGATGGCAATTGACCTTTCCACCTTGCTGTAGGAAATGTTCCCAACCGTAACACTGTCTAATGATTTGCCATTTGTCTGCTGATCAACATTATACGTGGCAAACACAGTGACAATGGAAATATTGCCTCCAGCCTTCAAATGTTTAGAAGATGCTCCAAAATGTGTCTTGGTGAGAGCTTTGTTGCCTGCCATTTAGATTAACAAAAGTAAATTTACCAATCTTTAATTTATATGCATGAATATATAAACAGATCATATGGTAGAAACACTACTAAGTTAGATTTAGAGCAATCCGAACATGCATTTCATGCAACTGAGATCCAGAAATGCACCTTAAGAGAGCTAATTGAATAACACTGCAGTTGGAAGGAGGTTATCCAGTATTCTGAGCCTGAAATTATTAAACTAGACACATACATGGCGTAGTACACTCTAATTAGAGCTTCTTACTAAAAGTTTGAGCAACATAACTAGTTCACATGAGACATACGTTTACAAGCATACCATTTCACAAGTTTCTAAATGTCCTAAGAGGAAACTACATACAAATTTGCACCCAGTCTCAGGTTCAAATGCTAGTAGAGACGCATACACTAGGAATTACCCTAACACTACTGTTAAAAAAAATACTGTGAAATTTAATAGGAATCGCAAATATTAATGCAAAAAGTTGTAAACCTTTGCACTGTAGCCGATCACGCAACCCTTCGCCTGCAGCAGGTCCAAAAACCAGATGATCAAACTTTTTGTATTGTTTCCTTTGTGGAACTTCTGCAGCAGAATGCTGCCGCAGTTCTAAAACTGAGAATCGGATAATTTTAACCAGTAAGCTCTATTGATGCTTCAATTTAAAAGGCAAAGAGTACGAAGATTGAAATAGGGAACTACTCAATATTCACCTGACATTATATGAACAAAAACAAAAAACAGAGGTAAACATAAAAGGAACGGGCGCCATCCACTGCACACTCTCCTTCCTATCATATCTTTGTAGGAAACACCAATTCCTAATACCATCCCAGCTTCAAAGAGCAAAAGCCGGAATCCGATAGCGACTCAATGCAGAGCCAATGGTCCTGTCTAGATCGCGGGGATTTCGCCGGCAAAATGGATTTAGAGTGTAGATTTCGCCGGAGAAAGAGAGGAGATTGAGGAAGTTACTGGGAGATTTGAAAACTGGGCCTTAATGGATCGGATTGGGTCCAAATTTGGAGTCCGGTACAGCCCATTGAGCTTGGCTGGATCTTTTGGCCCGTGGAGCAATGAAACCATAAAATTCTCTTTTTTTATGTTTCTTTTTTTGCTATTTTTGCCAAAATATTTAAAGTTCATTTTATTTGTGGAAGATTGTTGTTGGTTATTAGAGTAATTTAGTTTAGACATTTAAGTAGTACTTGAAGGTTTAAGTATTTATATGAGGAAATTGTGTGGATAAGCAAATATATACTAGTTAATTAGTTAACATAGTTATTATTTGAATTTATTACCATTTGCAACCTCTTTTTCGCTATAATTATGTGTGCCTCTCTCCTCTCTTTCTCTCTCGCCTCTCTCTCTCTTTCTCTCTCCTCTCTTATATGTATATAAGATAATTCGTCTCTCTCCACTTTCTACTCTCTCTTGCTCTCCTCTCTCCCAGTTACATATATACATATACAATTTGACAAATATACAAATACAATTCACCTCTCTCCACTCTCTGCCCTCTCTCCTCCCTCTAATTTGTAGCTACGAATCGTAATTAGCAAACTATAGTTATGGAGCCTAATTAAGTTATTTTTAGTCGCTATTTGTGAAATTTCCTCGTTTTTGGGGGAAAATTATGCGAAATGGCAAACATCTAAAGTATATTATGTAATAGAACTATAGTTTCGATTATTTTTAATCTGTGACACAGTTTCACGAAATTTTACTATTCAATTTTCTATTTGTAAAAACTCAGAATTTGTATAATTCGGTCCCTAATTGTATAAATTCAGAATTTGTATAATTTGGTCCTTGATTGTATAAATCCAGAATTTGTATGATTTGATTCCTGATTGTATTAATCCAGAATTTGTATAATTCGATTCTTGATTGTATAAATCCAATATTTGTATGATTCGGTTCCTAATTGTACAAATTCAGAATTTATACATGCTTGCCTTAACTATTTGTACACAATTTATGAAAAATTCATATAAATTACCAAGTTTGCTTATTAGCCGCAAAATATACAAACCACAACCTCCATAGCAAACGAAACTATAGCTATAGAGCGCAATTACTAAAATTATAGCTATATAGTCTTATTATGCCTATTATCTTTGTTATTTCTGAAAAATTCTATTCTTTCTTTTTATGACTATGGTGTTAGAGCCAGTTTTTGCGCACATCAACTAGTTTTATGGAATACATGCCACCTCCAATTGACAACACATACTAGGTAACTTCCTCCATCAAAATTAGGATAGATGGTTAAATCAGCTAGTATTTTTATCTTTGCTTTGACGGAATCTTTTGATGTAAATGGAGCAATGAAACCATAAAATTCTCTTTTTATATATTTTCTTTCTTGCTATTTTTGCCAAAATATTTTAAGTTTATTTTATTTGGGGAAGATTGTTGTTGGTTATTAATTTAATAACATGTACTACTTGAAGGTTTAAGTATTTATGTTGCCTTGGTATGATCTACTCATTACCCAAATTATTTTTTACTATGTTCGTTGAGATTCTCTACTAATTAATATAGCCTATCCATTACGAACAAATGGAAGTACACAAATGGAACCATTTATATCTCTTTAGTGGTTGTAAACTTACAAAACAAATATAGTTAATGATTAGGTCTCTTAAGTGGCAGTAAACTTACAAAACAAATATAGTTAATGATCAAGACTTATTGAGATTTAGACTTACAAAACTAAACGAATTTAATGACTGGAATGTGATCGATTAATATATATTTAATGAAATTTTTTAAGTGAGGTTTGAAAAAAATATAGTATATACTAGTACATATTTTATTCCTATCTTGTGAAGGTAAACAAATTATTTTTAAGGACCTTCGGCTCAACTATAACAAATCAACTTAGGTAGGTAAAAAGAAAAAGGATAGTGGAAAAAATAAAACAGTTGTTCCTTTCGTTTCTATTTATATGTCATTATTTTAGATTTCACGTCTCTTGAGAAACAAAGTAAATTTACTTCCTTATTTAGTGTTCTCTTGAAGTCAAGTAATCAATAAATGAATATAAATTAATTTATTTTGATTAGTTAAATTGACTTATGCAGGGGCGGCTCTAATAAATCGGTGGCCTAAAGCCAAATCTGAATGGAGGCCTTAACTTTGAATATATATTTTTTATGAAGTTTATTAGATTCAATTATTTGATCTTTCTTGAGACATAGTATTCATAATTTGTCAAATTTCTATTACTTTTTTGCTCTTTTATAAAAAAAAATTATTTTCTACAAATAATACTCGATATTTTTTTAAAAAAATACTTATAACCTATTTCTTTTTTTTTAAAATGAGGTCCCTTAAATTTTGGGGCCTAAGGCAATTGCTTTTTTTGCAATGCTGTAGAGCCGCCCCTGGACTTATGGACACAAATTAATCATTTAGTTTTTCTATGTTGGTCAATTTCATATTTTCAATGCTAATGACTCTCAAGGGAAAAATAAAAGTATAATGTTGGTTATGCATTAATTTTGTGAAATAACAAGTATTAAGTCGAGTTCGAAACCTAAATAAGCCACAAAAAGATAAAAGTGACCAAAATAAGCCACTATTCTAGTAAGTAACTAAAATAGGCATAGTGGAAGAAAAAATTTCGTTTTATGTAATATTCCAAACATTTTCCGTTAGTCTCATAATGTGTATATTTTAATATATAATGGAACTATTTTTTACACTTTGTAAAGTGTAAGTTTTTCTTACACTTTATAAAGTGGAAGAAAAAAATATGGTTTACAAAGAGGAATATTTTTCAAGTATTGTTATAGGAGAACGTTGTTGACTAGTCTTAGGCTCCTTCCTAACATAGATTTCAAGTATTGTTAACTTGATTTGATCTATGTAGTCATTTTGAACCCTCAAAAAGTCGGTCAACGATTCGTCATTATAGATAACCCACTCTCCAAAATTTACTTGTTCTTGTGATAAAAATAAAGTGGGGTATTTTTCGACTATAATCAATACTATTTATACCCATTCTTTTATAAATTGATGAAAGAAATTTGTGATATCGGACATTAATTTAATAGTTTGCATTGTATTTGGGATGACACTTATAATAAACGGTATTTCCGTCAGGTATAATTTCGTCGTCCCAATAAATCGAAACTCTAACTTTTGGTTCAGAAGACATCTTTTTGTAATTGAAATGAAGAAAAATAGAAGACTAAAGATGTTGAAGGGCAATGTTTGAACATCCTTAAATAGAGCTTGGAAGAGTTTTCAAAAAAAAAAACAAAAACATAATGTAATAATTTTTTTCCGTTTTTATGATATGTCAAATCAATATAATTATATGACAAACACTGCAAAATCTTCATAAAGAGATACAATTTAATGCAAAACGTGAAAATTATTCCTCTTTATAAAACATAATTTTTTCTTCCACTTTACAAAGTGTAAAAATAGTTCTGTTATATATTAAAATATACACGTTATGAGACTAACGGAAAACGTTTAGAATATTGCATAAAACGGAATTTTTTCTTCCACTAAGCCTATTTTAGTTACTTACTAAAATAGTGACTTATTTTGATCATTTTTATTTTTTTTGTGACTTATTTAGGTTCCGAACTCTATTAAGTCTTGGTGGAGTTAGAAATTTAGTAAAGGATGTGCATTTTTTCGATAAAGTGTGCGCTAGAGCATCCTACGCCTAAACTGGCTCGCTCGACGCTCATGGTATTAAGAAACATCAAATTTTACTAAAGACGATACATAAATAGGAACAAAGTGAGTATTGAAAATCATTTTGGACCTTTCTTCCCTCCTAAGTCTTACACATGGAAAAAGTTTTAGGAATAAACTTGGAAAAATTTTATTCTGTGAGAAGCATAGATGCTAGGTGGCAGACAATACTTGTGCGAGGTGCTTTTGTGCTTTGCCGGGTGGATTTTGGGTCCCACTTGGAGGAAAAATGGCCTAAAGGTCCCTTTTTTCCCTTTTATCTCTCCCTCACTAGTCCAAATTTTCTTATGGTATTTAAAATTGGCGGAATAACCTGAAAGCCCCTTATACTTGGCTCCGTTTGTCACCTAGACCCTTCTACTCACGACTTTGCCAACTGAACACTTAAAGTTATTAAAACACACTATTTTAAACCCCTTTGACTGTTGACTAAGCTTATGTGGTGTTTTTTTGCTGAATCAGATCAAGAGAGTGGTTACACACATTTAAAAAACAAGTGAAGACAACTATTTAATTATTTTTTAAAAAAATAATTAAAAGAAAAATATAACAATTAATTTTTTTTTTTAAAAAAAACCCTTTCCCAATATGATGTACGTTTCTATATCTTCCTCCTCATAATTTCACCCAACCCCCACTATCACCACACACATCTTCTTCAATCTCTTCCAATACTCTTACCCACAATTCTTCCTCTTTCTCTTCTCATATGCTACCTATCATTTGAGAGTTTTATAATGATCGGAAAAATGATATTTATTTAGATTTAGGTAAAAGAGAGGGGAAAAAAGAGGTTCTAAATTGTGAAATAGATGCGGATTTTAGATGGGTTTTTGAAAGACATGTATGAGATTATTTCTAAATGTAAGACAATTTTATTGAGAGCATTTTTGAAGAGTTTTCTATAATGCTTCTTTCTCTCATCCTCCATTTGAGTCACTTTATTTCTCACCACCATTAAAATAGCAAAATTTATAATCAAAAGCATAACAAAACTTTGCTTATCTCTAATTCCTCTTCAACGTAAAAAAATCACTAGGAAAGAAAAAAAATGAATGATTAGTAGCAAAATAGATGAAAAATATGGGAAGAGGGAAAAAATGGAAAGAAAGGATTTTGGAGATTAGTTTGAGATTTCTTTAAAAAAAATATTATTTGTAATTAAAAAATTGATGTGGCAATATATTTCTGATGTGGATAGTGAGGTGTTATCCACATCAACGCGATTGGGAGACACACATGATCAGAGGGGTTTAAAATATTGTGTTTTAATAACTTTAAGTGTTCAATTGGCAATATCGTGAGTAGAAGGGTTTAGGTGACAAACGGAGCCAAGTACAAGGGTCTCCCAGGTCATTTCGCCTTTAAAATTTGCTAACGTAATTTTTGTTATGTTTTTGGGCTATTCGGTTTTGTCATTTTCAATAGAAAATATGATAATATAACAATAATAATTAATTAACATATACAAAAAAAGATTAAAAAAAATGCACTTCTGACATTATCAAAATAAATATGAATGAAGAGTTCAGAAGATTAGTATCTATCATAGTCTTTATATTTTTTAAAAAATATTTATTTATATAGTTCATGTGAATTAAAGTGGTGAATTGTTTATGGATAATTTAATAGTAAATAATAGAATGAAAATTTCTATTATAATAAATCAATGTATGATCTTCTATAAGCGAACACAAAAATGAAAAAAATTAAAATCTAAGTTCTCATATTTACTATATATCATTTATAATTTATTTTTTTTAAAAAAATATTTTATGAAATTAAGACATAAGATTTTAAAATACTAATATTTTGTAGTTTCACTTTCTTCAATTCCTTAAAACTTATCCAAAAAATTAAATTTAATTTTTTCGACACACCCACTTTGGTTTTTCCTCAAATAAATGATGGGGCAAAAGATATTGTGGTTTCTCACTTAACTAGAGGTCTCGAGTTCAAGCTTTGAATATGAAAAATTCTTGATAAGCAATATATCACATCGAACAAAGCTCTACACAATATAAATCTTAAATAATCATGTGTTAATTCATACACCGGATACTAAATAAATAAATAAAAATCATACAAAAATAAAATTATGTTCAAAGTTAACAAGAACTAGTAGAAAAAAAAAGCAAGAAAGTGTTTTGAAGAAAGAAAGAAGAAGTATAAAAAAAAGGATAAAAATAGATGAGAAAAGGAAATGGAAGAAAAGTGAAATGTGGTCCCATAATAACACTTGGCAGCCAAACAACCCGTCATACAACTGACAATACTTGCACCTCATGCATGATAATTTTTTTTCGAATAACTTGCCATATCATATTTATGTCTTCCAACTTTACGATATTTGAGTTTGTATAAAGTAAAACAGATAAATACACGTCTTACGTGATATCCTATATAAAAATTTAAATCTTAATATTTTATGTGTATTATACTACGTAGGATTCATGTGTGTATTTATTTAACTTAATGCAAATTTATCCAAAATTGTTGATAGAGATAAATGTGAAACAAGTCTTGTAAGAATCTTCAACACTCTCTTCTCACTTCTCTATATAAAAAATAAAAAATAAATACTCCATCTTCTCACACTGATAGCAAAATTCCATAAAAATAAAAACAATGGAGAAGAATTTGAAGAAATCAAACTCAGACTCGAACGACGACGTTCCACCAACTACACATCCTTCTTTCTTCATTGGTTCATCTGTGATTCCAATAATCAATAAGCTTCAGGATATCTTCGCACCGCTCGGCGATATCGACGATCGACTTACCGGTCTCCGGCTGCCGCAAGTGGCGGTGATTGGTAGTCAGAGTAGTGGAAAGTCGAGTGTACTTGAAGCTTTAGTTGGCCGTGATTTTCTTCCACGTGGTAGTGATATTTGCACTCGCCGACCACTAGTTCTTCAGCTTGAGAAACGTTCTACTGGAATTGGTAATGATTCGCTTGAATGGGGGGAGTTTGCTCACCTTCCTGAGAAACGATTCTATGATTTCTCCGCTATTCGCCGCGAAATTCTGGTCAGTTTTTTTTTTTAAAAAAATTAATTCCACCGGTTTTTGCTTGGACTGTTCAAAATTTTAGTATATATTTCTAAGGGAAGTTGTTTTTTTGACGTATACCTAGTATAATTTTTTCTGTATGCACAATATAATTTTTCGAAGTGAATGTAGATATGCTTCCTCCCACCAGCCACCAACAAGTTAACTCTGTCCACTAAGGCTAAAACAGATGGTAATAATTAAGAAGTCTCATAGTAGTTTGTCTCTGTAAGGAATTGAATACGAGACCTTATTGTGCTCAACCAACTTCATTGACCACTAGGCTAACATGATACTGGAAATCACTGTGAGTTGGCAGGGAAATTAGAGTTGCCAGGCTCTATGAGCACGTTTCCCTTAGTTTTCTTTGCAGCTTCTATGTTCTGTTTCTTTGCTTTTTCACATGCTACATTTGGAGTAATTGGAAATTTAAGCCTCCTGGATATGCAGTTATTTCTCCTGACGCTGTTTCTATAGATAGATGGTGCTCCTTCCGTCCACTTTTACTTGTGCAGTTGTGCTCCTATACTAAAGATAGATGCCCATTTTTACTAGTCCAATTTAGAAAATCGAGAGATAGATTACCACCTAGTTCCTAATATACCTTTGTTATTAACTATAGTCATTTTCCCATGCATTTTTCACAGTATTGAATTTATTATATTCAAAGGGTTTATATAGTAAAATTGTCATTCTATTTATTACTCCTTGAGTGTGTGCCAAGTCAATACTCGACAAGTACATGTGTGCTAAGGGAGTAATATTTTCTGTTTGGTCTTTTTTCTCTTTCTTCATAGTTAAAAAGTATATTGGAAGATCTATATCAAAGATTTTGAGAACTATATCCAAAAAAAAAAAAAGAAAAAAAAAGTATATTGGAAGATTAAACTATACAGTCAGTTAATCAGCTTTATAATTTGAATTCTGACTTTGGTGTGAATTATGGACTCTGAATCATTGAGCTGTCCCTTGAGAAAACATATGACGTGTCCTTTTGTACTTCTTTTGATAAGGTAAAATAAAATACTTTCACAAAAGGGAAAGTTTTCATGCAAAAGCTACAGTGGAATGTGGTTATCGACAAAGTTCGCCCAATATTCTATGCAGAATGGACTTTAAAGTGTATTTAATTTTGTGTGTTTATGTCATTCTTTTGGAAGTTTGACTATAGATATTCTCTATGGAGTTATGCTGTGAATGTTTACTAAGAGCTTCTCAAAATAGTGAGACTAATCACAAGTGGGGGCTAAATAATTAGCAGGAATAGATTGGATGGAAATGGAAGAAAAGAAAGAAGATAATTTGTGGAGAAGTTAAAGAGAGCTATTTTATATCATAATCACGTTTGAGACTACGTTAAACTTGTTGGGGAACCAATGAAACCGGAATTGTCTGTTACTCCTTTATGTGAGATTTTGAATGCAAGAAATGTTCAGGAATTCCTGCATGGTCATGGAGAATTGGAGATGCAACTTCGTGCATGGAAATAGGATGTTCATCTCATTTACTGATGCTTATCAACTTTTTGTTGTTTTCTTTCTGACTACTAGGTTGGAGATATCTTTTTTTTCTTTAAATTAGAACTTGTCAATAGACTGGGACTTGCATCTTTTTCATGCCTATTATGTGAATACACTGATTTTGTTAGTGCAGGCTGAAACAGAAAAAGAAGTGGGAGTTAACAAGGGTGTTTCGGATAAACAAATTCGGTTAAAAATCTGTTCTCCCAATGTTCTCAATATAACTCTTGTTGATCTACCTGGAATTACTAAAGTTCCTGTGGGTGATCAACCTAGTGATATTGAAGCAAGGATCAGAAATATGATAATGTCCTATATAAAACAAGAAACTTCAATCATATTGGCCGTTTCTCCTGCAAATGCGGATTTGGCTAATTCTGATGCACTACAAATGGCCAAACAGGTAGATCCAACTGGTAGGTCTCTGGTGTAGGTGTGTAGCTGTCTGCATAGTTTTAACTTATTGTTTTAGTACTTAAGTCATTTTTACATGCATACACACAGACAAAATATGTTTTTGTCTGATTTATGATTTTCTTTTGATCTTCCACATCCAGTGCCTTGACTTGATAACTTAATTGGCAGGTACACGTACAATTGGTGTAATAACTAAGGTTAGTTTTCAAATTGTTCATTGGAGGTTAAAGAACATCTCCTTCACTTTCCAAAAGAAAACTATGTCATGAAAAAGGAAATTTGTGCAGCTATGTCTTCATTAGCATCTTAGTGAAATCACCAAAAAGCAGTGTGATCTTACTATTGTATTTTGGCTACAGCTAGATATAATGGATAAGGGTACCAACGCGAGAAACTTTCTTCTTGGAAAAGTTATTCCACTTCGTTTAGGTTATATCGGTGTTGTCAACCGCAGTCAAGAGGTATATTCTAGAATTTGTACTCAACCATCTGCTGTTTTTACTAAATCCCCATCATTTATCTGAACCATAGTAGTATAAGGAGACTACTAACTTGCAGTATCTATCTCACTTCATATCATCAAAAGCAATTAAAAAACTATTGTGTGACTACATCAAAGAATTGTGAGGTGAAGGATCCTCCTTAAGATTTTGTATCTTGCATCTCATCTTAAAGTTTAAGCTGTTAGATCTCATCTTAAAGTTTAAATCTAACAACTTAAACTGTTAGAGAGAGTACATGCCGATGGTTTCTTTTGCTGTTCAGTTACCAACATCCCTGAGAAAGAGTTCCATCATCACATCTGTTTTTGGTGATTCAATACCATTCCAACGAGATTCTTGTTTCAACTGTCTATGTTTTCAAAATAAACAAACTCAAGTTGGTTTCCCCTCTTTGAATTTGAGGGGAGATGGTAGAATATCACTAGAATGTATGTCTAGATTCATATCTAATGTACTTGAATAAGAAAATCTTATAAAATATTCTACAGTATACCTTAGGACATTCTTTATTTAGTTATAAGTTATTTTCCTTCCTTCTTAGCTGAGAGATTGATTATCAACTGTATTACTCGTAACCTACTTGTACATTGTTACTTGGTCAAGTCAATGAATTTTTTTTCCTTTCTATTTCATTTACTCACCAATACATCACGTACTTACATGGTGTTTATAATTCACATAGATCCAAGTGCGATAATATAGGTGCTTTGCAGGATATTAACAACAATCGTCCTATCAGAGAAGCACTTGCTTATGAGGAGCAATTCTTCCGTGATTATCATGTACATGTCTGCTATTTTTCATTTCATTTTTTTTTTTTTGTAAATTCTTTACATTGATACATGGTAGTTGGCATTTGTTTGAAGGTATACTGTGGTTTATCTGATCGATGTGGAATCCCGCAATTGGCAAAGAAGCTAAATCAGGTTAGAGCAAAAACTGATGGAGAAAGGATGGAGACACTGTCATATTTTCATATCAATGGTTCTAAATTATGTGTAATTTACATACTGTAGACAAGTCTTTTGTGTTTCCCGAGAATCTGCTCAGTGCCTAGAAAGGCATTTTTAGATGAATTGCTGTAATTTAGAGGCAAAATTGGAATCCTTAGAAGACACTTGTCCTTTCTGGATTGTGGTCAACCTTTTAGGAATTATGTAATTGATGTTTGTTCTTCATTTCTTGTCAGCATTGCAATAATGTTTCATTCATGTTAACAATGTCTTTTGCGCTTTTCTGTAGATTGATGCAATTGTAAAACGGTAACTTGGTTTACACTAATGCTTAGAAAGTTGGAATACAAACATCAAAATGAAATATCCTGTTTGATGGTCAATCTAGAAGGAGATCATTAACTTATCTCCCTGTGATATAAATCTGTGTTTTAAGTTTAAATAGTATTAGATAAGAGCATTAAGCTTAAGGTACTTTTGTTTTGTTTCAGATTCTGGAGCAGCATATTCGAAATGTTCTCCCCACTTTGAAGACCGATTTAACTTCTCATTTGGTTGCTGTTGAAAAAGAGTTGCGTGCTTATGGAGAGGCTTTGGAATCAAAAGTAAAAACAATCTGCTATTTTATTTTAAATCTGTTTGCTGGAGAGTGATTCTTTATGAATTACACTGTCAAGCATGGAAATAATTGAAAGAAATTCTTAATCAGATTTTATATCATAGATAAAGGAATATTATTTAATTTAAATAAGATACCAAAATATGGATGGAGCAATGTATTTCACTATTAGAGACTAGTATGGCATTGACTCTAACTTAACACCCTTGATTATCTTGTTTCATCCATGAGACAGGGAGAAAGAGGAGCGATGCTGTTGAATATTCTGACAAAATACTCTGAAGGTGAGAAGTATCTAGGTTTCTTTTTATTGCGGTTTGCTAGTTCCTTATGTCTTTTGGGAGCTTTGTACGAACTTCTCTTTAGCCATCATATTTTTTGAGTTACTAGGATGATAAAATTAGTAATACTTTAACTGTATGGCCTGAATATGATATGTTGAAATATGTGACCATCTCATCTAAAATTCGTTAGAGAACATATTTTTTAGTACTTAATTATGTCTTCAACATGTCCTCTCACGTGCGAGCTTGGTTCAGAGCCAAACACGTGAAAATCCTTTAAATAATGGGTGATGGTGAGACTAGAACCAAGGACCTCCGTCCGATCTGATACCATGATAAGAAATAAATCTTGGGCCTAACTTAACACCAAAGGTAGCTTATGAGGTAAGGAATATCCAAAACCACATAAAGAGACCTACCCATCCCTCTACAACCATTATGAGACTAACACTCTTGATTAAGAAACGGATCTGGAGCCTAACTCAATCTTAAACGAGAGGNTAAATCTTGGGCCTAACTTAACACCAAAGGTAGCTTATGAGGTAAGGAATATCCAAAACCACATAAAGAGACCTACCCATCCCTCTACAACCATTATGAGACTAACACTCTTGATTAAGAAACGAATCTGGAGCCTAACTCAATCTTGAACGAGAGGATTGGCAAGACCAGAAAAAAGACCTACTAATCTCTCTATGTCGGTCTCTTCTATCAACTCCCCCCCCCCCGCAAAAAAAATAAAATAAAATAAGACGGGATATTTGGAGCATGAGCAATATAACATGGTGATTAAACATTGGTAAACCAAGAATTTGAATGAGCCTAGCTCTGATACCATAATGAAATGTGAGATCATCTCATTTAAAAGTTTACACTGTTAGAAAATTCTTTTATTTACTTGTGGAAAAAGAGCCTGATATGCCCTTTAACTTTGCGATTTAGAGCTGATATACCCCTCCTTAAAAGAGTGGCTCACTTTTTTTTTATGAAGAAAAGTGGCTCATATATATTCTCGCCGTCCAACAAATAGAGCATATTTTTTTTTTTCCTTTTCATTAATAGACTCATATTAATTGAATTAAAAAATCATCTCTTTTTTTTCTTTTATTTAAAATTAAAAATTTGGCTTTTAAAAATAACTCCCACCCATTTATTTTTACTTCTCTAGACCCGACCCTACTAAAAAAAATACCCTACCCCCTCGTTGGCCGGTGTTTCATCGGAGCCGGCGGGCATGGAAGTATTTTCCTGTATCCTTGAACCTCTCGCCATTGAAGTTGTTTAACATTCTTCTTCATCTTCAGAATCCTCTCTTGGCTTAGTTGAAATTGATCTCAAAGGAGTAAGAATCACAATTCCAGCAATCAACCACTTCTTGTTTTCTTCTTTGCTCCCTTCCAATTGGTGCTTTTTTGAAAATTCCATCTTTTAACAGAACCCCACAACCCCTAATTGCATTTAAAACAAGAAAACAGAAAAAAATGATCTCTATTGCTGTAAAGATTCAAATTTTGTCAGTATGCAAAGAAAGTTTGGAGAACTAAGACAACATAGAACTCACACTCATATATTAGAACATGCTAAGACAGAGGAATACAGAAGAATGCAGAGGATATCAAGTGAACTGAATGATATTTAATTTTTTTTGCTGAAAGGCAGTAAGAATTACGAGAAGATGGCCTATAGAACTAAAACAACATAGAACTCACACTCATATATGAGAACCTGCTAAGACAGAGTAATACAGAGGATATCAAGTGAACTGAACGATGTTTTCTTCTTTTAGCTGAAAGGCAGTAAGAATCAAGATAATATGAATGAACCAAAAGTATCTTTCTTGTTTTTTCAGATTCTGAATTTTCTTTTCAGTAGTAGAGATGAGAGAAAAAGGGCATTTGAGTTTTTTTTCCAGTTGGGTTGGGTCTGATGGGGTAAAAATTAATGGGTGTGAGTTATTTTTAACAGTCACGTGACAAATTTTAAATATTTTAATTCAGTAAATATGTATCTACTAACGAAAAGGACAAATATGCTCTATTTGTTGGACGATGAGGATATATGTGAGCCACTTTTTGATGATTAGCTCTAAATGCCAAAGTTGAGGGGTTTATTAGGCCCTTTTTCCCTTGCTTAATTATGTCTTCAACATGGTCTTGTCGATGTTGAGCAAGATACTGTGTGGAAGTCTGATATGTATGTACCAGATTGGCTTGTATGTGAAAATTAAGTGTTATTATTCAAATACGATAACATAGATTTAACTTTAGATGTGCATATTCTCTTTTCCAGATTGCCTGGGTGAAACTAGGCAATTATTAGTCTGTAGCCACATTTAGTTCATCCAGACTCCTTTTGTTTCATTTTGGTTGGCCTACTCTCTGTCTGAAAAGATTGATCTTTTCCTTGAAGTGGTAAAAATTGCAATTTTAAAAGGTCAAAATAACACATAGCATTACCTCTCCTTTGTGGTTTGCAAGCTATTGCATTGGAGCGAGGGCTTTACCCTGTGCGCACTCAAAGGGTAGCGGATTCAAGTTTCCCTTGTATAAAAAAAACATATAGCATTATTTTCATTTTAAAAAATTTGATAAAACATCTTTACAGTCTAGTCAGTTCTTCCAACAATCACTTCAACATTTTAACAAACAAGTTACACATTTTTATGTTGTTGTCAAAGTAGGTTAATCAAGTCAAGATAGAGGGTGTAATTTTTGTTGCTTCTAACATTCTTGCATTTGTTGGTGATAAACAGCATTTTCTTCAGAGGTGGATGGTAAAAGTCAAGCAATGACCACTAAAGAATTGTCAGGGGGAGCACGGATTCACCACATATTTCAGTCAATTTTTGTAAAGAGCTTGGAGGTGCAAATTTTTGTTCCTCAGTTAGTTTCTTGCTGCTTCTGATCTTTCATGGACTAACTTCTCTAGTGAAGGGCTTAGTTCAATATTGTTTTTATATTCTTTGTTTAACTATTCACAGGATTTTATATACTTGAAAATGTTACTGATGGCTTTTAGAGTAGCAGTAAGCTTTTAATGTTACATAAGGTAGTTATGTTACTTTTTGTGTCACTGTAGGAAGTTGATCCTTGTGAAGATCTAAGTGACGAGGACATAAGAATAGCTATCCACAATGCAACTGGTCCAAGAAATGCGCTATTTGTGCCAGAGGTGCATGCCATGACAGTTAATTTATGCTTCAAGCAGAGCACCTACAATTCTTTCTATTGTAGAAATTGTTGGGATGATAATAATGGTACAAGTGTTTTAGGTCCCATTTGAAGTTTTGGTTAGACGACAAATAGCTAGGCTGCTTGATCCTAGCCTCCAGTGCTTGCGATTCGTCTATGATGAGCTTATAAAGGTTGATAAAGGGGTATTGTTGACCAATATGACATTTTTCAGTTTCAATATTTAGGTTTCTTCTCTCATGAGTATCATATGAACACTCACAAACAAGATCCTTGCGGCACAATGGATATTCAGTTGGATGTACTTTTAAATATTCTTGCAGATTAGTCGTGCTTGTGAAACAGTTGAAATGCAGCGCTTCTCAGAGTTAAGAAGGCGACTAGAGGATGTCACTGCAAGGTTTCTACGAGATGATGTAAAACCCGCCGAAAGAATGATAACAAATCTTATTGATATGGAGGTATCTGATCTCTGATTGCATATTTGTTTGACCATTCTGCTTAAGTAGTGTCTTTAATTAAACATTCTTCAGGTCACGTAGTGTAGATACTCTTACATCTTATGATTTATTCTCTTAGATGGTTAGGATAAACTCTTGAAGACAACAATTCTAGAGATATACGGAAGCAGCTATACCTCAATTCGGAACAAGTTGGGGTCGGCTATATGAATCCTTACTGATCATGATTCTTCATTTAAGTCATGTCAAGCCGACATTATGTAGAATAGTAAAGAGTACTAGAAGTTTTTTTTTCTTTTTTCCTTTTTGCATAAGAATCTCTAAAAATGGCTAATAGACTCCTAAAAAATATAGGACCCAATGTAAACGTGCTAACATAAATAACAACAACATTCCCAGTGAAATCCCACAAGTGGGGTCTGGGGAGGGTAGAGTATACGCACACCTTACCACTACCTCACGGCGGTAGAGAGGTTGTTTCCGGAAGACTCTCGGCTCGAGTACAACAAATCAAAGTAACATACATATTCCAAAGTAATTGGTATCAACTATAAAGATCTTTTTCTTCCATTATGCCCTATCTAGCGCCAAGTCTTGCATGATTCCAAGAGATTGTAGGTATTTTTAAGACAACCTTCTTTCAGATGATCATTTCCTTCTAAGACCTTCGCATACCATGGTTTCACACCTGTGTGAACCTGTGCATCGTAGGATCATGACCAAACCATCTCAAGTGACCTCCTCTCATTTTATCTTCAATGTGTGCTACTTGTGCCTTCTGGTGAATGTGGTTATTTTTCATTTTGTCTTGTTGATCACACATCCATCTTAACATCCAAATCCTTTGGACACTTGTGCGGATATGTTGTACTTTAACAGCCTAACATGCAGTGGCGGAGCTAGGATTTTTAATAAAGGGGTTCAAAATTTGAAGAAGTAAACCACAAACTAATCGAAGGGGGTTCAGCATCTACTATATATACGTAAAAAATATTGTTAATCATGTATAAATAGTAATATTTTCCGCCGAAGGGGGTTCATATGAACCCCCTAACTCTATGCTAGCTCCGCCCCTGCTAACATGCACTCCCATGACCCATCCATATAACATTGTAATGTTTCAAGATTTTAAATGGATATAATAAGATTCAGTTTTTTCAACTGAAAGGTTTTTTTCATTGGGATCAGTGGTATCTCATTTTTATGAATTTTCTGAAAACTGATGTCCTGTAAATGTATTTTGTATTTTAAGATTATTTATTCTCCTTTCTTTTATAGTCTACCTAGGACTATTATTCAAAAGTAAAAAGTCAAATAAGCTGTATTGTCAATTTTCTCCTTAGTTTTTGTATTTCTATGGTTTGATTTATACATTCCATGCTTATTTATAGGAGTCAAAAGATTAGCTTCCTATTTCTGATCAACCAACTCTTTAATTTGTTTTAGATGGATTATATAAATTCCTCGCATCCCAATTTTATTGGTGGGACAAAGGCGGTTGATATGGCGCAAAACGAATTGAAGACTATGCAGGTACCACCAACTCTGATTCTGTTTCATGTCTAAATACAATGTGCTTGCACATGAGAAGTGGAATATTATATATAATTCTGTGTATATTCTATAGAGTTCTCAATAATTAGGAAATGCAATTGATGGTATGCAACCATGACCAAGATTTATATTTAATAAGTCTCGTTACATAATAATTCAGTAAGCATTTTTCTCTTGTATCTTGGTCACCTGGTATTAGAGCAAGAGAAGGAATAACCACCAAACGTGTTTTCTGGTGAAGTTCATTAAGTGCACTGCTACCTTGATATCAGTGCCGATTCGGTGGCCAAGTAAGTTAAATTATCACATCGGGGTCTTCTACTTCACGTATATAACACAATCATCAAAAGAAGTAGAAAGAAACACCCTATGTGCCACCTGAAGGAACGTCACTCTTTTCGCCATGTCACGTGCCACAATTGTTCCATCAGTGCCATGTTAGCACTAAATTAGTTGACTCATCAGTGTCCGGAGGTGACTTGTGTATCAATTCTCACTTCCCTATCCTCTTCTTGTGATGCGACACTAAACTTGCACTCTGTTCTAGTCCTGCCCAGCCTGAAGCCTTTAGACTCTCTCTCCAAATCTCTAGTCTATCTTTAACTTCATTGCGTGTCCCGCTGATCAATACTATGTTGTCTGCAAATAACACACACCATGGTAACCTATGTTGGGTCTCGATATTAAATTTCCCATGCTTCAGATGTCCATCCTTGTTGTGTGTGTGTGTGTAGTCCATATCGGTGGATGAGGAGAAATTGATCTTTTTATATGGTTTTGGGCAATCTTCACCTCTTGATATAGCTTTTGGGGTTGAGTTCAACCTAAATTCCATTAACAAGGGTAAAACATATAAAATTGTAATATGTAGGGACAAATGTCAATTTTGACATTTAACACTTATATGTTGCAATAGATGTCCATTTTGTTAAAAAATTAGCACACAGAAGTGTCCATTTGATCTAACAAAATTGTAATATGTTTCAACAGATACACATTCTGTTGGAATAGATGCAAAATTATGTGTAGTAATTTCCAACATAATTGACATCAAATAACAGACTTGACACCTAACGAATCAACTTATGCACATAGTTTAGAGCCAAAAAGTACTACACAATCGAAAGATAAATTACAGGTAATTCCAATGCTTAGGCAAAATACTAACGATATAAGCAATTTCTAAATCACAACTACAAGCATGACAATGAAAATCGACATGTTCATCGTCATTATCAAGAGGCCAGCCATTTTTTGCGAAACGACGCTGATGTTGAATAGTGCAAGGAGCAGGTCTTTCTCCCAAAACTAAAGGATTCTTCACCCAAATATCTGCCAAGATTTCTACTAAACTCTTTCAACATTCTCTTGTTATTTTTCGAAGTGACTCTGTTTCTTTCATGTGCCAATCAATATTACCCCTTCTCGCTTGGATTTACCGCCCAAGAGGATTGAAATTATGCCAATCATATACGATGCCCCGATGTGGCTTTCTTTTGTTGGTTGTTTCAGCAATTCCACTGCAAGTTCTAACCTATCATTTTTGAAAAAGTTCATCTGGAAAAAGAAACACAATTAAGTATACATTAGTATTAATTAGGCTGAATACATCGACTTGAGCCTGCTGGCAATTGACTTGAGCCTTGGGGTTTGCTCCCTTTCAAGGTCTCAAGNCTTGGATTTACCGCCCAAGAGGATTGAAATTATGCCAATCATATACGATGCCCCGATGTGGCTTTCTTTTGTTGGTTGTTTCAGCAATTCCACTGCAAGTTCTAACCTATCATTTTTGAAAAAGTTCATCTGGAAAAAGAAACACAATTAAGTATACATTAGTATTAATTAGGCTGAATACATCGATAAACCGTTAAAATTGTCAGTAATTATTACCATGCCATTTCTGTGTAAGACCTCTGTATTCCCACATTCTCTGCATAGCTCCATGAAAGAAATAACTTTATTTATCTTCTTTTCGTTCCGCACTTGTCATGAAACAATCGGAAAGTCTACCAACATTACCTTCTGATATATGTATCATTCATTTACAACTTCATTAAAAACCTTGCAACTAAAAAATAAATCTGTTAGGAAACAAAATTTAAATTATATATTGTAAATAATAGATTTATAAATATATATACATATCTTAATTTGACATTGATTAAATTTTTGAAGGAAAAAGAAGCAACCCTTGCAAAAATTTCAGTAAACAACTCTCTACTTGGGAACAATTGATGAACTTTTGTTCTTCGATTGAATCCCTTTCCAAGCAGTTACTTACTGAATGTTTTTAAGGGTTGCTTCTTTTTCCTTCAAGAATTTAATCAATGTCAAATTAAGGTATGTATATATATTTATAATCTATTATTTACTACGAAAAATTTAAATCTTGTTTCCTAACCGATTTATTTTTTAGTTGCAAGTTTTTTAATGAAGTTGCAAATGAACCATACGTATATCAGAAGGTAACGCTGGTAGACTTTCTGATTGTTTCATGGCAAGTGTAGAACAAAGAAAAGATAAATAAAGTTATTTCTTTTATAGAGTTATGTAGAGAATATGGGAATACAGAAGCCTAATACATAAAAGGCATGTTAATAATTACTAACAATTTTAAAGGGTTTATCGATGTATTCAACATAATTGATACTAATGTATATTTAAATGTGTTTCTTTTTCACAAATGGATTTTTTCAAAAACGATAGGCTAGAACTTGTAGTGGAATTGCTAAAGAATGCAACAAAAGGAGACCACATTGGGGCATCGTATGTGATTGGCATAATTTCAGTTTTCTTGGGCGGTGAATCAAAGCGAGAAGGGGTAATGTTGATTGTCAGCATGAAAGAAACATAGTCTCTTAGAAAAATAACAAGGAAATGCCGAAAGAGTTAAGTAGAAATCTTGACAAATATTTGAGTGAAGAATCCTTTAGTTTCGGAAAAAAGACCCACTCCTTGCACTATTCAGCATCGTGCTCGTAGGAATGGCTGGCCTCTTGATAACGACGATGAACATGCCGATTTTCATTGCCATGCTTGTAGTTGTGATTTAGAAATTGCTTATATCGTTAGTGTTTTTGTCTGAGCATTAGAATTACATAGTAATATTTTCTGATTGTGTAATACTTTTTGGCTCTAAACTATGAGCATAAGTTGATTAGTTAGTTGTCCGGGTGAAGCCACTTGATATTGAATTAACTTTTTCATTCTAAAAAAAAGTCTATTATTTGATGTCAATTCTGTTAGAAATTACCACACTGAATTTTGCATTTGTTTCAACAGAATGTGCATCTATTGGAACTTATTACAATTTTTGTTGGAACATATGCACACTTCTGTGTGCTAATTTCTATTGCAACATATTAGTGTTTAGTGTCAGAATTGACATTTGTCCCAACGTATTACAATTCTTTTGGAATAGATGCACACTTCCCTGTTGTAATTTTCAACAGAATTGACATATGTTGCTACAGAAGTGTAGAATTGACATATGTTGCTACAGAAGTGTAACCTTACACATCTAATTATTATGTAATTTAATATGATTCTGATATAAAACAATAATTAATCATCATATATAGTATCCATTAAGGATAATATCATAGGTTGATCATGTAATCACTATGTAATTCAATATGATTGGGATCTAAAACAATAATTAATCATCATATATAGTGTTATAATATTGTTAATCACTAAAATAAGGTTAAATATAACAGTGTTCATTAAATTGGTCAATCCATCAAATTGACATATGCCAATTATGTTGGAAATTACCACACAGAAATGACATTTGTCCCATGATATTACAATTCTGTTGGAACAGGTGTACACTTCTTTGTTGTAATTTCTAACAAAATTGACATATTTTGAAAGGTTGTAATTTCCAATAGTATTGACATATGTTGAAACAGAAATGTAACTTTACACATCTAATTACTACATAACTCAATATGATTATGATATAAGACAATAATTAATCATCATTATATAGTGTTATAACATTGTTTATTACTCCCTCCGTCCCATTTTATGTGGCACTTTTCGGATTTCAAGATTAAAACAAGTCTATATTTGATCGTAAATTTTTCATTGGTCTTTTAAACATTTTGAATTATCAATTATTGTGACTTATAGTGCTTTTTACGTAGTTTACAAATATATAAATTTCGTTTCAAAAAAATTGAAGATTTCNNTATAGTACTTTTTACGTTTTACAAATATATAAATTTCGTTTCAAAAAAATTGAAGATTTCATGCGCAAATTTTCGGTCAAATTTAAACTGTTTGACTCTCGAAAAACGAAAAGTGCATTGGGACAAAGGGAGTGCTAAATTAAGGTTAAATGTAAATTTTTATCAAATTGGTCAATTCATCAATCCATTCAGGATAATATCATTGATTGATCATCTAATCAATACGATTGTGATAATTAATCATCATATATAATGTTATAACATTGTTTTTTACTAAATTCAGGTTAAATGTAATAATTTTCATCACATTGATCAATCCATCCAGGATAATACCATTGGTTGATCATCTAATCACTATGTAATTCAATATGATTGTGATATTTGACAATAATTAATCATTATAAGTAGTGTCATAACATTGTTTATTATTAAAATAAGGTTAAATGTAATAATTTTCATCAAATTGGTTAATCAATCAAATTGACATTTGTTGCAACAATGTCAATTATGTTGGAAATTACCATGCATAATTGACTTCTGTTCCAACATATTACAATTCTGTTGCAACAAAGTTTGCACCACCTTACACTTCCATGGGCAGAGTCCAACCCATAACTGGCCTAGAAAACTAAAATGGAAAAACAATGAACGGCCCATTCCTTTGTTATCCGGAAGGGATTTTATATATATATGTGTGTATCTAGGGTTTGCTTCCTAATTAGGTTCCTTTTCCTTCGTCTCCTTGGCGCTTTCTCCTCTCTTCTTCATCTTTACTCTTCTCGCCATCTTGCCGATATGTTACCAGCTTGGACTAATCCAAGTCTCTGTCAGCAGTTGCTCTGGGTCATCAATGTTATGATGTTGTTCTTTATGAAAGCTGTTGTGTCAGCTAACATGCATCATTTTGTTATTAACATTTTAAAAAATCCTTGCTGATTTTGTGCATTTCACTGTTTAAGGTGGGTCGATCTCAATCTGACAATGATAAAGCGTCATCAGCAGGTGAGCTCCTTCAAACTTATTAAACTGCCATGCCTTTTTAAGTTCTTCCCACGCCTGATCTCCCTTTTTTATCATCTACTCTTCTTTTGTTGCTGATAATGCAAGATGAATAGAAGAGAGCAAAAAATTGAAAAGAGGCTGGTTAGAGTTTTCTTTTGGTACCTGGGTTGGGGAGGGGGGGAGGAAGGCTTGAAGCAACAATGTGGAGAAGTACGTTAATCTGGATATCTTAATCACTGGTGATTCATTTTGAAGCACTTGTTATTGTTTCATTAATAGAATATATTTATTCGCTTAACTGCTTAAACAGTCTATGATGTGGCTTCTTGGTTCAGAGAGAACTCAATGACAGCATTGAATTGTTCGAATTAGTTTTTTTCTTGCTATTGTTTGTAGTTCTCCTGGTTGAAGGAATCATCATCAAATTTTGAGAGTATTTGAGACATCCTATTAGGTTCTCGAAACCTACTGAAACTTTAGATAAGAACAAATTATTACCTAAGGTTTTCAACTTTTGGTATGGTTGCTATATTGCAGCTTTTGGGGTTTTTGCTTGCATATATACTCAATGTGATTTCGAAGCCTTGCAACCCCATTGTGACATCTTGGGTTGACTTTGTAATTAAATAGAAGTTGATAACTGAAAACCATGGTTTGAAGTTCAGGATTGGAAAATTGAAAGCAGATCTCAAAGATTCTTCTTCTTTTTTATATTCCATTTAATAAAAGAATAATCTAAGCCTGTAGGACTTCGTTTAATTTCGTGAGTGGAGATAATTAAGGATTATAACAATTAAAGACTACAGGGAGAATTAGCTGCTTTTTTGATGGCACAGAATCTATGTAAAGCTTGCATATCTTTGTGTGATCTTTACACAAATAGCTGGCCTGATACATTGTTTACTTCTCCTAGCCGGTATACATAAATTATTCATTGATTATACATGGGCTATATGCATATTATAAATGGATGATACATATATTATATATCCACATGTTTTAGTTTAAGGCGCGGCTGTTCAATTTATTACTTATATCTTTTTTGTAAGACTTCATATTTTGTATGGTAAGGTTGAAAATACGCCTAGAAAGGCAAAATTGAGACTTCAGGAGGGCAAAGAGAAGTCTGATAGCACGGAAAGTTGTTCCACTAGTCATTATGTGGGTTATATGGAAGGAGAGAAGTAAGGTAGCGTTTGAAGGAATTGACCATGATTTGTAAAATTACAAAGAAGTCTCTTGTTTCTAGTGTCTTTTTGGTGCATCCATGAGGTTGCTTTTTCTATAGAAGATTGAGTTTCTTTTGAGAGAACCATGGTTTAGTGTAGGTTCTCTAGTTTTTGACATATAGCTTATACGGGGGCTTCCCCACCATTAATAAATTATTTATCTTGATAAAAAAGCCTAGGAAGGGCAATTACTGATTGATTGCTGTGTTTTTGTTGTAGAAACCATTAAATGTGCCTGCTGCTCATACACTCATTAACGTTAAACTCCGAAAGTGGAGCATAAAAGTTTTTGATCACGTCTTAGTTCATAATAATGTAAAATGAGATGATCAAATTTAAAACTTTAGCACTTGTGAGGAGACATATTGTGCGTAATTATTGTTGATTGTTTTTTTTTAATGAAGTAATTAGTTCTATTGCCGGCATCAAGTAGATGCATAATAGTTACAAAAGCAAAGTAGCAAAAGGTCAGCTCTCCTTTACATTGTTAGTTAAGAGTCAAGGAGCTGACAAAGTTCAGAAATGAATCAGGGGAAATCTATAGGGGATAAATAAACCCAACTATACAAAAACATGAGGCAATTAGCTTTTAAAGATTGGTAGGTAGTTGATATTCCATCAAAGCATCTTCTCTTCCTTTCATTCCAGATACTCCAAAAAATGGCTGCAGGTATCATCTTCGAAATTCTCTTGATGGTGCTATCAACTTTTCAGCAACTCCAGCTTATCAAAACATCCCTGATATTATGAGGCATGACTCATTTGAGACCAAAAAGGAGCTAAGAATATCTCCATCAGTCTGCTGCTAGTTGACATTATAGAAATAGGTGGTTGTGTGTTTCTGCTTCCTTCGTGCACATATAGCATCTGGTAGCAATCTGAAACTTCCTTCTTGCCAGGCTGTCTTGGTTCAGGCAAGCTCCATGAAGTGCAGTCCAGCTAAAGCAACTAATCTTAGGGGGCAGTTTGATCTTTCATATAAGCTTCCAAGGCCAGTGGTCTGTAATTGCATTTTGTAGGCCTAGAAGCTTGAATGCTGCTTTAACTGAGAACTTCCCACCCCTTTTTTCTCCTCAATTGAGTTGGTCTGGTGTTTCACTGTTAATTGCAACATTGTGAAGTGCTGCTAGTAGGCTGACCAACTCCTCCATTTACCAATCCTGTATGCTCCTTCTGTGGACGATGTTCCAAGAATTCCCTTCTCTATACTGCTGAATAGTAGAGTTTGGGTCCCTTGCTATCTGGAACGTGTTAGGATCAGCGACCATTAAAGGGGAGTTGCCTATCCATTTGTCTCTCCAGAAACTGATATGTTGTCCATTCCCTGCTATTAAGTGTTTGTGTTGAGAGAACTCCCATAATTTGCTTATACTTCTCCAGACACCAACTCCATATGGCTCTGTTGAAACATTAGAGCACCAGTGGTTTAGGGCTCCATGTTTAGCAATAATCACATCCTTTCAAAGGCTATGCTCCTCTTGAGTGTATCTCCACAACCACTTCATAAGTAGGCATTTGTTGTGCAATGCTAAGTCTCTAATGCCCAGACCACCTAACTTTTTTGGTAACAAGACTGTTGGCCACTTGACCAAATGGAATTTATGGCTGTGGCTTTTCCCTTCCCATAGAAAATTCCTTCTAGTTTTGTCCAGTTGCTTCAAAGCCTTACTGGATATGGGATGTTGATTGTGTTAATTAATATACTAGATTTGTTAGCGATTTGTGTTTAAACCATGAGTTGGGATGGGTCTGTCTCTGATACCATAATAAAGAATTGATATTGGACCTACCTCAACCCCGAAAGCTAGCTCAAGAGGTGAGATTGCCAAGCCATATAAAGAATCCAAAATCCCTTCCATTGCAGATGTGCGACTCAACATACGTATCTTCGAGTTAGCACAATTTAAGATAGATATTGCTATCTCACAAAGAAAGTATGCTTTGGATATATTTGAGGAAACATGCATATTAGACTGTGCCGACCTATCAAAAGTCCTGGGGATCCAAATGTCAGAGTTGTTTCTGGATATGCGGAGACAACCGGAAGGCTCTAACAAATATGGAAGACTGGTCGGCAAATTGAATTATCTCATAATCGTACAATCAAATATTTTATTTGTAGTAAGTGTGGTATATCAGTTCTTCAAATTTCAGCTTTGTGGTCATTGTTATGCAGTAATCCACCTCCTCAGATAGATTAAAAGAATTCCAGGACAAGGACGGTTATTTGAAGACAAGGATCACTTATGACATTGTCGGATTTACTGATGTTGATTGGGGAGGTTCTCAGGCAGGTAGACATTCCACTTATTGGATGTTGTATTATGATGGGAGGGAACCTAATCTTGAGAAAATAAAAAGCAAGAAATATTGAGTTATGGTGTTTGCAACCTGTGAGCTTTTTTCGTGTTGAAACAACTTCTCCCAAAATTAAGGTGTGCTTCAAATAGATTGATACGTGACAATGAAGCTACTTCTGCATTCCCGCAAATTCAGATCTTTCTTGAAAGAACAAAACATATAGAGGTAGATTTTCGTTTTTAAGATAGAAGATTGAGTCTGGATGAGGTGACACTACATTCATTCGATCAAATGATCAACATGCAAATGCTCTTATCCAAATACCTCTAAGGACGCCTTGGCTTTCATATTTGCAACGAGCTTGAAGTCTATGAAATGTCGGCTACAACTTGAGAGGCTGTGTTGATTGTGTTAACTGATACATAAGATGTGCTTATGATTTGTATTGATTTAATTATTGTAAATCAGCCACATAATTGATTATCTAGATATTTAACTTCCATGTTGTAAACCACATTATTCCAACATAATTATAAAATTCCAACCATGCCTGAGTGAATTGTCTAGCTTTTGAGTTGAACCATCTCTAATTCCTCAGTTATTAATCAAACATCGACACATTATATTCATCTCATTTTGACCTTTTGTCTAATTGGTAACAAAAGAGAATGAAGTTCTATCCTGAGATAGTCTGAGGATACACAGAACTGTTTTTGTTCTCCAGACAATTCATCAAATTTTCTCACATTTAGTGTCATGGTAAGAACCATGTCCGACAAGTAGATATGTTAAATAGGGAACTGCTGTTGATGGTACAAATGATTTGTTTTACATATGAAATAAATTCAGAGACTAGGATATTTTACCAAGATCTTGGCCTTAAAATAATTTTTTATTCGAACACTAGTGCGTGACTTCTACATTTCCTTCTGTTATAGTAACATGTGAAGCTGCAACAAAATGTATTTTAGGTACCTCAACCACAAGGACATGGGGTGTTACTTCCCTATTTGGAATCCGGGGATCATCAGTAGGGAATTCATCTAAGAGACATGCTGCTGAAGTGGTGCATGATATTAATCTGGCACCCCCTGTTATACAATTGAAAAATGTAAGTACATACTATTTAATTACATGTCATAAAAGAGAGGAACAACAGACATGGCGATGAAATATCTTATAGTTGTGATTCATTCTCTCACTCTCTTTTTAGCCACCGCCGGTCTTGAGGCCTGGAGAAACTGAAACAGAGTATCAAGTCGAGATTATAGTGACGAAACTGCTCATAACATCTTATTATGATATTGTGAGGAGAAATATACAGGATTTGGTTCCAAAAGCTATCATGCATTATCTGGTATTTTCCCCTCTGTTAACTCCTTGGAGACATGTATTATGTAGCCATTTTTGTGTAAGTTTTTCCTTTGCGCTGTGTTTGCCGTTTGTTATCACTCACTTCTGATTTTTCTCCAGGTCAATCATGCTAAGAGAAACCTTCTTGGCACGTTCATCGAGAAGTTGTACCGGTATGCTCATTGGGACTAGTGTTTATATTTAATATTATTGGGTTACCGGATGTTATAAATCTCACGTAAATTGATTTGACATCCTTGCTAAACTTGTAACCAGTATGCTAAAGAATCTGAAAATATGATCTTACTTAAACTAGGAGTACCTTTTCATAAGCAGGCAACTCATTCTCAGCTTGTGTTTTTTCTTAATCGGATGGTTTAGAGTTCCTTTCACCTAAGTCGATTATGCTTCTGGTTGTTGTCTTAGGTTTCCTTCTTAATTTCTTTCTTTGTCCACATTTGTTGTTATGCTTTTGGATGATTTGATTGCAACTAGATATAAATCTTTTCTAGATAGAAAATGGTAGAAGTTTGAGATAGGTGACTAATATGGACAGCCAAACCAGTACTTTCATGGGCTGCAACTAACAAACCTAGCACAGCTTGTTGATCATGTAGAATTACCTTGTTTACTACAAACTTAAAGTTATAAACAATTTCTGATCATTTGACTGTTTCTCCTTGAGTCGCCCACAGCGAGAACCTATATGAAGATTTGTTGCGAGAGCATGATGATGTTGTCATTCAAAGGAGGACGACTGTAGAGATGTGCAATGCTCTGCGACAAGCAGTCGAGGTTAGTTAAACTTGGTTGCTGTGTTAACTGTAAATCAGTTTTGCTCTTGTTTAGGACCACAGAAATTGCAATGGTGACTTGTTTACCTTCAGAAAAGATGTACAAACAGTAGGTGTAGGTTAAGATTGTTTTTGATGTGGCCTGTGCATGTATGATGCCAAGAAAACCAGATTTTACTCCAGGCCTCCGAACTGCGTCTTATTGTTATTTCCATTTTGAATTCAAACTATTTATACACATGATATAGGCATCACATTTCAAGAATTCTGCCCTGGACTACTCCTCTTTTTGTTCTTTTCGCTAAAGCACAAATAAAATTGCTAAGCTGAAACTTTGTTTCTTCACATTTTTCTGTAGACACTCGATGAGTTCGTTGTTGATGTTTCTACCCTAAGTTCAAGCGACAGTATGGATGCATTGCCAAACTTTTCTTACCTTTCATCAAACTCATACTCAAAATCAAGCACTTGAACTCCAGTTAATACAGTTTTGCCTCCAGCTATATCAATCGATTGGTGGAATTATTCAAGCATCCATTAGGTGTATGAACTTGTATAGTAATCTGTTTTGAGTTAGTAGATGAATTGTATAGTAATATTCTTTGTGAGTTGCTTGTAATGAGCAAATTATTACTCCAATGGAAAAGTTAAATTGCATTCTGAGCAGGTTCATTCCTAAATGAAGAAGCAATTATATAATAGCTGGAAAGAAACTTTGCTATATTAAAGCCAGGAATAACTGTCACTAGCACCTTAATTAAAATGTTAATTTCTTATCAAAACAATAAAAAAATATACCAAAAGAAGTAACATTTTTCATGTTGACATGTTATCCATGTATTATGTCTTTAGGAAAGTACCCTCTTTTATGTCTTTTTCTTTTATTTGTTCAAAAACAAACATTTACTCCAAAGTTTTTTTTGATGTAATAAAGATATTACTTCTACGCAAAAATGAATTTGAAGTTACCTAGAGAAGTTTAGTAGTAAAAATTTATTGTAATATGCTTACATTATTGGTTATAAAGATGATAAGACTTGTACGCGTTGAGCAACTAGGAAAAATGATTGAAGTGGAGTTGTTACTTAGCAACTTGAAGGAAATATTTTGGTGAAATTTTTATATTACAAACAAATAATATTATTCAGTGAAATCTAAAGAAAAGTTTTCAAAGCATGATTTGAAAAATAATACGAAAATAAAATAGCAAGATAGCGCCATGTAGTAATACATATTAAAAAAATAAAGAGACTACAATTACTAAATAACTCATGATAGTGTGACAACGCTCGACTGTGTACCAGTCATTTATCTTGATTTTCAACGTTCAAACCTTCTTATCTAGACTCATATTTTCAATAAGATGAAATTGTATCATCTCTTATCTAATCACTTTCCATCAGATTTTCTTTCGACCGTTTCTATTTTTTATTATAATCAACTTGTGACAACTCCTCGCTCTTTTAATTTATTTACTATTGAGTATAAAAAAAACATGGTTGGAGTTTTTTCCACATTTCCTTATTTTGATTCTCAACTACACAAATAACAAGCTGTCTTGTAAAAAGCGCCATTAATTATTTTTTTTGGAAAAGGAATTTCAAACATTAACAATGGATCCCAAAAATGCACCAACATAGATCTGTCAATTCATTTTCCAACGTATTACAAGTTTACAGCCAAGAAACAGCAAATTATTTCTAAAAAAAAAGAGTAAATAATTGAAACGACATTTTTCCTATAATAAGAACAAAACAATCATATAATCAATAGATATTTACAACCACTACCTTTTGAATATGCATAGAATAAATCTATTCTCGTATAATAACTTGCAAATTACATAGGAGAAGACGTAAATTATTTGTTATCATGAAATATCATCTATTATTCTAACTTAATCGTCCATATTGACTACGAATTTTGTTTTTCTTTTCTTATTGTACATTATTCCAAAAGCAAATAGTTGAAATCAAATGGAGAAAGAATAGTTATCAGAGGATTTATTCTATTTTTTGGATAATGACAGTTCAATTCAAAAGAGATTCTCTACAACTGGATTCCACCAGCTTATTTGTGTTTTTTTTAATTAAAAAATAATTCTTAATATTATTTGATGTATGAATTGGTTAAAGCATACTTTATTTAACTAATCATGTTGAGTATTAAATATTCTATTTCTACCTTATTAGTAATGGACATGATAAGGTATTGAAAACTTCAATATTTAAATTTTAAAAATACTATATATCATTATGATAAAACATTAAATTCAACTTTGATTTTTTATGGTATATTTGTTCGATTTCGTCTTATATATACTCATATAATAGAGAATAATAGCTTCAATATTTCGTCATTTTATATATAAACATTCATACCTCTATTCTATTCCGCGAAACAATATATAAATTATCATATAACTTATAAATATATAAATTATGTTAAATCAAATATCATCATGATGAATTTTAAAACATACTCCCTCCGTCCCTATTTACTTGTCCATATTTCCTTTTTTAGTTGTCCCTATTTAGTTGTCCATTTTGACAAATCAAGAAAGAACAACAAATTTTTTCCTATTATACCCTTATTTACACTTCTTGAAAATTGTAAAAGTGTATGTTGTTTCCCTCCAATTTATTTCACTTGAATTCAAATAAGTGGTTGTAATTTTAAAGTGAAAAGTTGTCATAAGGGTAAAATTGTAACTTCAATGTGCTAATCATTGTTGCCTTAATCTGTGTGTCATTTCTAAAGTGGACAACTAAAAAGGGACGGAGGGAGTAGGTGAAAAGAAAATACTACTAAACGTAATATTACTTATACCTGGATAATTTAGCTCCTAACTAGCTACGAAGCACCTAGTCACAGTATTAGCTGTCGATCCCTCTTCCGTAATTTCTTGCAAACTCAAGGGCAAATCTGTTAGACCAATTCTCATATATATTCATGAAACACCCCACGCCCAGCATTACAATAAACTCCATAGCTACGGAGCCCGGAGAGCTCCTCCATTACTCCACCCAAATTCCGGAGGATAAATTCGAGCTATTTTCATCGAAAAATGTGCTCCGCAAAGCAAAAACTCAGTCAACATTGTCCGAAAGGCGGTGGAAGAGATTGGAGGGAAGAAGTAATTACCGGCGGGTCATTGAAATGCGTAGATTTGAATAACGGAACAAATGGATGGGCGTCACCTCCGGGAGATAATTTCAATCTCCGAGGTCTGAATTACTTCACAAAAAAGACGAAAATACCCTCAGGTGAATGGCTTCTACAACCCGCCGGAGTTGATTGGCTCCGATCAAATTCAAAACTCGATCACGTCCTTTCTCGGAACGACAACCGTGTAATGAACGCGCTGAAGAAATCTCATTCACAAGGTGAGTTTCTAAAAACCTTTATACTCGCTGTAAACCTTCAAATCCCCGGTAGAGATCAGCACAGCGCGGTTTTCTACTTCGCTACTGAACAAAACCGCCCGCTCGAACCGGGATCACTCCTCTACCGATTCGTACACGGCGATGACTCGTACCGTAACAACCGGTTCAAAATCGTGAACCGGATGATTAAAGGACCGTGGATTGTGAAAACCGCCGTCGGGAACTACTCCGCTTGTTTACTCGGTAAAGCTTTGAATTGCTATTACCATAAAGGACCTAATTACTTAGAAATCGACGTTGATATTGGTAGCTCGGCGATTGCGACTGCGATTTTGCATTTGGCTTTAGGTTATGTTACGTCGGTGACGATTGATATGGGGTTTTTGGTGGAGGCGGAGACGGCAGAGGAGTTGCCGGAGAAGCTATTCGGAGCGGTGAGGATATGTCAAATGGAGATGAGTTCCGCTACTTTTGTTGAAACGACGCCGTATAAGAAATTAATTTCTAATCATAATAGCAGCAAAGTGCAGGCTGAAAATAACGAAGACGAGTAGAGACGACGATGACAAATGAGTTTATTTATTATTATTTTTTGTAATTTTAATGACGTGGAAATTCTTTTGATTCATAATATCTTTTGTTGTCAATTTAATTTTAATAAAATGGATTTGTCCCAATATTACAATATTTGTTTTTGTATTTTCTAACAATAATACGGTAGTGTAAGATTTATTAAGTTATTCCATATACACGATGATGGAATAACTTATTCTCAACTAACTGACCCCCTAAAGTTACCGTTCTTCTTATACCAATCGACAAAGTTGCCATTCTTCTACAATCGATTAATATAATGAAAAAATACATCTTGATTAAAGTTTGAAATGTTGGAATGTAGCAATTTTTGGATGAAGAAAATCTTGTGTCTACAAACTTTTAACATGCTTATATATGACTAACAATCCTCAAACTTGTGTTGCTGCAATTTTCATACTAAACTAAATTTACAAGTGGATGAAAAGCTCTAGTAAAAACTCATGAAACACACACCACAGCAAAAGAGAATTAGAGATGCAAAAAAAATCCTACAGAAGAATTACACTGATGTTAATATAGAAGAAGAAAGAAGTTTCTCAACAACGGTACCACTAACGTGTAACACATGCCAGACTTTTCCAGCATAATTGCACAGTGTTCACGAAGAAAAGGAGACTCACGTATGCTTAGGCAAAGAGGCCTTGAGTGAGTATAGAATGAATCCCTACCCTAACAAAGAAAAAGAAATTCTCAGTCATCAGAAGCCGAAAGACAACAAAAAACTGGAAGTAAAAGGGGACATGCATAATGCATGATAATATCATGGATGATGAGTATTGTTTGATATAGCACTCGAATAGCCTGAGCTACTTAGGGCTTTGATTCTGTGTATCGAAAACAAACTCAGATGGATATTCTACAACAATGAAGCAGTACATGTAAGAATTGGTAATGGATATGCTCCTTCTAAGTGGTAAGCTGATAACTTCGGAGTTAACAGATAGGGAACACAATATGAAAGAACATCAATGCATCTAATAACTTTGGAGTTAACAGATAGGGAACACAATATGAGAGAACATCAATGCATCCAAGTCGGGAATCAAGATATAGCTCCTCAAACCATAAACATGTCCATTCAGAAAATAATCATCAAAATATGGAAAGCAGGTCAGAAAGAACTGAAACACCATTCCTTTCTATGCTACCCAACCAACTTTAATTCAACATAGGGGTGATGGACGGACACCCATGCTGCACGGGGTGATGAGTGATGTAGTTAGTTTCTGCTAATGACAAAATAAGGTAAGACAGTCTTTGTTTCTTGTTTCTCTTTGCCCATTTCTTCTATATTTCAATTTGAATTTCCTACCCTTTCCAATCTCGTTCTTTTGTATTTCCACGTTAAGCATCACATGAAAACAAGATAAAGTCGAGAAAGTATATTGTCCAATCTTTTTTATTTTTTGGGGGTGGGAGCATGTAACACTATGGCTTTGTTCTTTATTATCAATATCAAAGATAAGTAAAGAGTAGATTATGCAATAAAACTTCATCAGTTTTTAAAAAAAGGCAGCTCTATAAAACATAAACATGTTGTCACAAACTTGATTTGTTATTTATTAGTATTGTTTTTATCAATAAAGAAGAGAAATAAGTGCATTATATGTTATAAACTTGGTTTTCCTCATCAAGGAAGCGTAACAAACTTTCCTTTTAGATTATTGGGGATTATCCAGAAATGAAAAAGAATTGTTGTTGAATCGATCTGAAAGTTGTTGAATTGTGTGAAAATCTTATTAAAAAGCTTAAATTGTCAAATAGGAGGCATTAATATTTATTTACTTTGTCTACAACACCCTCACTCACATGTGGGCCTAATTCTTTCTCTTGGCCAAGCGTATGTAAATACACTTTTTTATCACTGGGTAACAACAGGGATCAAACTCAGACTCAGCTTAAACAATTAGAGAGGGGATATTTTTATTTCTTCATTTTCTGTCTACTAAAAGGGATAGAATATGAACATTCAACTCAAACTTTTAAGACAGTGGATCTATGAGTGGAATTGGCATTGTATCATGTGAAGGAATTTGAGCATCCATTCCCTATTAAGGCAACAAATGGAATCTCAGCACCTTTACAAAATTCTTTGGTTGACCTTATGTACCCAATGTGGGATATAAATAGTTCAAGAAGATAGTATTTTGAATTTGATGTAGGAATCTCTCCAGTTAACCTCGGTTCATCACTTCCTCCGTTTCACTTTATGTGAACCTATTTGACTGGGAAAAGAGTTTAAGAAAGAAAGGAAGAATTTTGAAGCTTGTCGTCTTAATCAAGCCATAACATATTTATGACTAAAAGGGTTTTGGAAATATGTGGTCTTAAACGTGTCTTAACATATGTGTGGCTATATAAACTTGTCATTAAGGGCAAATGGGAAGTTTAAGTTATAAATAGTTTCCTAATTTAGAAAGGAGTCATTCTGTCAAAAAAAAGAACTAGGATCGCATAAGCTGGAATGGAGCGAGTTGGATGTTACATATCTTTCATTCTACATTCTTCATTCTCATGTTCAGAAGCTTTGATAACATACTGATAGTTTATATTCTTGCACGATGCAGTCCTTACGTCATGTTTTCTAGCAATCATCACTACAAAAATCACACAAATTCAATCCCAATTCCACCTTCAAAACAATAAGAAAAGTTAAGGACCTTTTCAGGCTTTTTCTCTTTAACTGGAAGTTCAGAATAACATCCCAGAAATACTAGTTCATGACTTCTTTAAAAGCAAAATCAACATTAGAGTATCCACCAATCATCCATATTTATATTATACAAGAATGAAATTTCAAACCATAATAACAGATTCATAAATTATATTGTATTATCTTCTTCACTTAATCCCTGAATTATATCAAACCATCTATGTCGACTAATAGTTTTGCCACCAGTCAGCAGCGCTTCTGAGATAAGTACTTAGCAAAGGGAAAAGAGGGACAGAGACATGATGTTTTCAAGTATAGAGTGCTCAGCAATTTCACTGGACATCATTTTAACAGTAACTCACCAAAATAGCTGGCCTTTTGAAACTACCATGTCCTAAACATTACAGGAGACATAAAATGCTCTTAAGAAATTTTGGACTATGTTCCTACCAAACTCACCCAAAATCCACAAGAGTGCAGAGTTTCTAAGGTTCTTTTATCATTAGAGGAAAAGCCTCTGAGAATTTATTACAAAGAAGAAAAGTAGATATTGAGTTCAACAGAAGACCATAAAATTCATGCACATAACACCAGATAAGTGCCACTAAACCCCAGAATCCCTTGTAAAGGAAACAGTTGAAGTCAACTGATGTAAATCCTAAGAAATTTGGGAATATTTTAGTACTTATCTACATCACATATTTATCATTATCCCTTGTTTGATTTTACCTACATCTTTTTGCTGTTTGTTTATTGAAACAGGAAAAAGGCTAGTAAATAGGATTGATGCTATCTATCTTTATCTTCTCATTCTTCTTCTCCTATCAACCTCGAACTCTTGACCAGTGGTGCGGAGAGGACTCCCTAACCACTACGAACAAGCAAGGCCAATGTTATATAGCTTAAACTTATCTTAGATTTTATTTTTATCTCTTATTTGGAGATAAAGTTCCTACTTTTGAGGATTCTTGTTATGGTCCCCGGTTATGGATCTAGTTATGGGACGCTGCAAGATAAATTCTGAAGTTTTCTTTTTTCTACCTATGGTGCTGGTTCGTTAAGAGAGAACCTGCGATCTCTTGAGTTTGAAGTACTCAAAAACTTGACTAATTTTCTGCTCCCCTTTTCCATTGAATTCAAATAACTTAAATACAACATTGGTGATTAACCACCCACCTAATAACAAGGAAATAACTTCCCACTACTTCTGAAATGAGAAAGTGGAAAAATAACCTCCTTACTGCTAATAACTTCTAATAACTACTACTACAGAGAAAACAACTGCTACAGGAAAACACTGTAACACTGTTACAGAACCTATTACAGAGAAAACAGAAAAACATAATTAATAGCTACTGATTTAATTTCCATGCATAAAATTGTTGGTAGACTAAAAGGGAACTAACAATTCTACCTTGTGCAAGGTTCCCTACATGTAAACAGGAGCCTCCTTTTTCTTTGATGAGATTCTACCTTATGCAAGGTTCCCTACATGTAAACAGGAGCCTCCTTTTTCTTTGATGAACATACTTCATTTAATAAAATACTATAGTTTATGAGTTGATATCTTCTTTCACTTCTCCTATCTCCCTCTCTTCATTATTCTCCTCATTCTCCTTCCTTCCTTTTGGTGCTACATCAATATCAGTGATAACATTCATGATTCTAATACCAAATGTTGCACTTCTTTAACACCATCAAGCATAAGAATTTCCAGAATACCCATCACCTCTAAATAACCATCAATTATTTCCATTTTAAATTCTAATTCCCAAAGAAAAAAAAGATAAAGCGAGTAATTCTAGCTCAAAAGCTGCTTTGTGCCATTCTAAGTCACATCACTTGTCTTTTTTTAAAAAAAAATGGGGGTAGGGGTAAGGGGTAATGGGAAGGGGATTACAAGGTGGGGAAAAGCTCATGCTTCCATCATCCAGAGATTTAAGCAACGAAGCAATCACTTTCCATTAAGTTCAAAAACATTCTTCATAGTTCATACAGTTTTGTGACTTACCAGCTAAGTATGAAGCCACATCAAAAGAGAAAAAGGTTTTCACTATTGGAGAAGATTTTCACCCTTACCCCCTAAGAAGATGTACAGGACTCTCCCCAACCTCATTTCGTTAATAACGTTGACCCCAATTACCTTAACTAAATTATCACTTCAAAAGATTTGATATGTAAATTCAACAAAATAAGTTCCCTCTAGAGTTGGTTCCTTTCCTCTGCTTTTTTTGCTCATTTTTAAAAGGAAATCGCTACCTTGTCATCCAGTTAAACTATTGCTCAATTTTTGTCCTTAAACTATAAGATAACTAAAACATAAGCACTAGATTTTCAGTAGTCGTTATATTCTTTAACAAATAACATCCTTAAATTTCATTTCTGGATACTACAATACACAAAAGTGAATGGCAACTCTGCATATACTACCTCTTCTTAAAGTTTCCGCAGTGCTTAGTCTATTTCATTTAAACTGCAACAATTTCTGTACCATTTTTAACTAATACACCAATTCAAAGAAATCAAAACTCCTAATATGGGTGAGGGGTAAACCAAGTTGGTATATCAAGAATCACATGATCAGCCCAAAAATGAAAAAGAAAACACTGGGGGAAAAAAACAAGGATCACTCACCCCACCCCAAAAATATTGTCAGCTCACAGCGTGATCTCTCATTCACAAAGTTCAGCAATGCTTAGTCAATTCCATTTTGACTGCAAAGAATTGTTTACTACCATACTAACATACACATCATGTGTCCCTTAAAGAAGCTCAATAGCAAAAGAAAAGAGTAATTCACTCAGCCCATGACTGTGCCATAAAAATTCATTCACATTCGCAACCATGTTGGACATCAGGCAATATATGAGCACTCCAATTCAAAGAAAACGAAAACCCACAAAAATCAAAAATCACATTATCAACCGAAAAAGGGAAAAAAAATACACAAGCACCAATTTAACAGCAAAATTGACAGCTCACTAAGCGATCTCTCATGCACAAAATTCCAACTGATATGACACAGATTTAATACTCACACTAACTCGAATTCTCGAGTGATTCAAATTCCAAAGACGAAAAAACTGAGAAATAACTAGGGTTTATACCTTGCATTTTCCTACAAGCTGAAGCAAAATGAAATCAATCTATCTACATTTGCTAGTGCTTTTTACTTCTCTGAGGCTGTTTCTCAGTTGCTACCCGGTAAATCCAGTACACCTACAACAAATTCAGCAAAACAACTCAATCTTACTAGTTCGAGAAAAATACACACAGTGGGGAATGAAGCAAATTTTCAAATACCAAAGCGAGAACATGAGCAGCGATTAGTATGACTACTAGAAGAGGTAATGCTTCGAGAATCCATGGCCGACTCGATCCTTGCTGCTGATTCGCCATTTTCAACAATTTGTATTTCACAAAGACGATCACTGCAAAAGCTTACAACACTAAGCACAAGGTTTGTATTCTACTTGTAATGATATTTTTTTTAAAAAAAGGATTATATTGATTTGCTAATTATATACTTACCTTCTTTTTTTTCTTTTTGCAACTTGTATGAGAATTTTATAAGAAAAAAAATCATTTTACAATTGATCTTATAAAAAGATTATTTTAAATTTCTTATTTATTTTCATGTATTTAGTGAGTAATAAATAAAAAATATTATTTTAAAAGTATTTTCATATAATTTAATCATATACTATGGGATGTGGTAATGGGACAGAGGTGTGGATTCGTGAAACTAATGTCAAACGATGTTGGTTATGTAGTGAAAATTGATAGTAATAAATAGAGTTTAGATAAATGGTGTTGGTGAATGGTTGGTGGTAGCTATAAATGATGTACGATCGTGATTGGTGGTGGTTTTTTGAGGTAGTGATCGATGGGGGTGGCAATAGATAGTCAATGATGTTAATCGTGCAATAGAAATTTGGTGGTGATAGTGATAGTCGTTCAATGATAGTGCACAAAAGTTGTAATAGTAAATCTTATATCCCTAGAATAGTATAAAAAAAATCCAATTTATATGATGTTATGAGGTGGTCATTGGTAGAACTAGTGATGAGTGATGTTGGTTGATGGTGATAGGTATGTCGTGAACAGTGATAGCAATAGGAGTTCAAGTAATTGGTGTTGGTTATAACGATGGCTAGAAATGATGTATAATTGTGATTGGTAGTGATTTTTGAAGTAATAGTTGGTGAAAATGACAATAAATTTGTCAATAATATTAATTGCACAATAGAAGAAGATGATGGTCATCGTACAATAATAGTGCATAAAAGTAGTAATAAGTAACCTTCATAATTATTTTTAGGTGGAAGCTCTAATAACTTTTAAGGATTATTTCAAGGAAAAATTTATAGAACTAGTCAAAATTCCTAACTTATTTCAAAAATATCCTTTCAATTTAGGTTTTTAACTTTTAATTACTATACCTTTATTGAGGTATTTTGTTAAACTCATATTAATTATCTCTCTTCTAGTTTAGGACTTAACAATGGTTTACTTCAATATTCATTTAAGTTTGTTGCAACAAAACTCATTTTTGGGACAAAAATTTGACCAACTAGCTTGGTGGATGACATATAATAGTAAATCTCATTATATTTCAAACAAACTCTCGCAGAAATACAAGGTACAACATCATAGTGGCACAGAGTTCAAAACTCGATGAATAATGGGTCCGATCCTCCAAACTTTCTCCACTTAAATTCCGGGTTTTTGTATGTAGAAAGGTTTGAACTCCACGAAATGCCACACACCACACAATGCACTCATACCTACTAACCAACATAATATATCAAGAGATAGAACGGTTGAACTTAGTTTTCGTACAAGTACATGACCAACAATACATATGATGATAATGGTTGCAAATCAAACCACAAGCTTGATCATTTTAATGTCGATGGTTTTCCAATGCAAGGTCGTGCCATGTATCTCCATCAACTTGTGGAGCCTCGTGATCTGCAGAAGGATAGAATTCAATCATCCAAAGATGAGAACTGACGGAAAGTAGTCAGCATGAAAGCAACCAACAAATTGATTTGTTTCTCAACTCATCGAATGTAAGATTCCTGATATCAGAACTCAACTAAATGTGCGTGGACCAGAAAATATCTGAATTACATCATGTTTTAAGTGTTCCTAATCTCGGTTTATGCCAAAACCCATTTCAAAAATAACCCAACTATAGCATCAAGTTCTTCTCATTAAAATTCCATCAAATGCTTAAAAACAAAAGCCATAATGATGCTAGTTAAAATGATGTATGATATTCTTGATCTCTTTTATGATTGCAGGAAGTGAACAAAACAAATGCCAAAGAGCATTATACTGAACAAGAATAGAGTCGATGCTACAAGGGTTTCAACATTACAGAATACGAGTAAGGAAAGCCCTTCGGTACACACCAATCGTGGATGAACAGAGGTTAGATTAAGCTTTAGGGAAAGTCGTTGCAGGCTCGCAGAGCCTACTAAAGAAGTCTCAGAGATGACTTCAAATTTCAGCTTTCTTTTCAAAAAGCAATATAACCCCACATATGAATTGCTAAACTAAGGAAATTTTGCCTTACAGCGTAGCTATCTAGGATCTGCAACACTAATAAAAAGAGGGCTAAGAGCTAGAAGCCATTTAACAGCTACTCACTTTACAAGAAATCTTTTCTAACTTCTACCAGAACATGTCGATAAATAACTTGAAAGTCTTAACTTGTCATCTTTTGTTCTCACATTTCATACCCAAGCCAACAATTAAGGGATAAAACATTCCCACATTCAATATCTCCCAAGCGTATGAATACAAGTAATACTTACTTGAGTCTTCATTGTCATCAGTCTTAGGAAGTAGTACAGGTGGTAACGGGAGATCTGCAGAAAAAGATGAATTTAAAGTATCAACAGTAAATTCTACTATGCCTCAATTCCAAAGTAGTTAAGCTACACAATATAAATGAAAAATGGAAAAAAAATGTATAAGAATATACAAAACAATTATTATCCATCTAAATTGAGCTAAAGTGTGTGATTTAGGAAACCTCTAGCTTTTTAGAGAATTCCTAATTTTCCCCAAATAAAATTTATCTAGTATTGGAATGAATGGACCTTAATAGAGCGAAATATGATTCACACTAGAAGGCAAAAGGCCAAAAAAGAAAAAAAAGGAGCTTATACTCTGCAAGAATTGATGAAGAAAAGCCCAGACATTGATTGTTTTTAAAAAAATTCAATGCAAGTCAAGAATAATAGCTATAAATACAATCAAATATTATATGCACAAGGGAATTATAATAAAATGAAACAAATATATAATTAAGTGAATTTTATTTTTTATACTGCTCTCTTCAAGATAGAGGTCATGTGTGATGCACAAACTTAACATCTCACTGGCAACTGGAGTGCAGCCCAATTGAGACAACACATCATCCTATCTTGGACCAAACTTGAAAGCCTAAGCACGCCGAGGGTAAACATTTGATAAAACTGATGCAGTTCAATTGCAACTAATTTGGATTGAAGCATAGTTGATTGACTGATATATAATAATAATAATAGTAATTGAATGAGGATAGTACCATCAGCGGGCAGGGTATCTCGCATCCATTCTTCATCCACAACATCTATGAGGACTCCCAAGTTGAGGATTTGCTCTGCCATGCTTTATTTTTCTATATACATTTCCATTTCAAAGATAAAATCTCTACTTAGATGAGAGAAATTCAAACAGGACAATCACATCTATGCAAAAAATATCAAATTAAAGTCCAAAATAGTCCCTTTAGCTTTGTACTTAAATTCAAAATCATCATTCTTTGACTTGGAGCCCTAATAGTCCTCATTGTTTGTCAAACTAGAGCACTTTCAACTTTTCTAGTTTTTAATGGAGAGAGCACCATGATTTCATTTCCAAAGAAAATAACAACAGTTCACCCCATTACTCCTCCTCCTCCTTCGCTTCTTCTTCTTTCTAAAAGAAAAGAAAAGCCTCAACTGAAATAGATACTATGCACTTATGACCAGCAAAGTTGAATAATTTATTTTCTTTGTAAGAACAATGGGCATGATCAGCAAGGTCCGTTTTGTGTTCGTGCTCTATCATGTTATCCAACTTGAATCTGGTATAAATGGAGTCTCCACATTCACAACAATCCTCAATTTGCCTAAGACTTGAATAGACTACACATTAGCATTTCTTACCTACCCTGTAAGTGCTAAATACATTTGATGTGTAGCGTGAATAGAAAAAAATGAGATTTTTATGATACACGATAGGCATTAAATTTTGAATTAGATACTTTCTATTCTCACAACAGCTAACATTAGAGAGTCAAACGACAGACCACAAGTTTTTTGAATCAAAGAGAATCTTAAAAAAAATACAGCGAAAAACAACTAATTTTACTATCAGGTATTAACACTAGACCCTCCCAAGAGTTACTATCATAAATGATGAGTACAGAGAAAAAAATATTGCAATTGAACACAACTTAAGCAATCAAATATTGGACAGTCTAGTCGGATAATCCCCAAGAAATGAAACGTAGAACTGCAAATGCTATCAGAAAACAGAACTAGCCGGAACTTTAGGAAATGATGTAAGCAAATTAAGATTATACATACAACAGGAGTGATGAAATCATGGTACTCTCTATGATAACAAGTACTCCCTCAGCCCCAAAAAGTATCACTTTTCACTTCTCGAGAGTCAAACATGAACTTCAACCAAAATTTTAAGATGTATTTTTCCACCATATCAATATGAGAAAAATTGCAAGTTACTAATTTTCGTACAGTTTTGAATATAGAAATCTTAATTCTAAAATATTAAATTAAGTTAATTCAATCTAGCTTTGAAGATCAGTCAAATTGATTCTCGAGAAATGAAGAGTTATACATATTTTGGGATGGAAAGAGTGGCAGTTTAGCAAACAATTAGGATCATTTAGTGCTTCCTATGAAAATAGAGATGAGTTTAAGTTTAAACTCAAAGATAATGAACTATATTGGGAAAATTTTAATCAAAACAATCTGTAATCTACAATTCCTCCTCTAATAATTGGTAGAAATTCGAAAAAATGATTAGGGTTAGGACAGATACTGAACATCAAATTGTCTATCATGCAAAAGGTAAATTCGGAAATATTCTGGAGAGAGAAAGAAGGAACTTACAAGTCTTATATCGCCGGAGACGGAGACGGAGACGGAGAAGTTCGCCGGAGATGGAGTTACAAGTATTGGGGATTATGATATTTTAATCAATTCGGGCAAACAATTGGGGCTTCGTTAAGGGCCCGTTTGGCCACGATTTGAAATCAAATTTATTTGAAGTAAAAACATTTATAGAAATTTTACTATTTTTTAAAAGATTAATTATTACTCTTTGTGGATTTTTTTTTTATTTGTGTTTACTTTTAATAACTAAAAAAATCACCTCTATAGCTCTCCTCATCTCTCTCCTTCTCCATTTTATTTCGTCGGTGTCGTTCAGATCGAAAAATTTGATATAAAGAACTCCGTTTGACATTCAAATCTAGCTGAAAAAAATTTCTTAGACGATAATTCATCTTCAATACGTTTTTGATGATTTGCCCATTTTACATATAATACAATTTCTTATGTACTTGTGTTCCTTTTATTGGAGATGCAACATTTAAATGACGCTGACTCATTGACTTAGGATAATCGAGCAATATGTTAGGTCTATGTTTTAGCTATAGGCGAGCTCCTTTCGTTCTTGGAGCGCATTAAGTTTGTTTGGTTGATTCAACATATTATTATGACGTGGACCTTATCCTGGTATACAATTTATTCATGTTAGAAGCTTCATAGATAGACGAGTTACAACATTCAAGCAAGTAATGAAATTTCATTTTTGACCTTGGTGTCATCTTGTTTTGGTACTTAAAGATTTTATTAATTAAAAGCCTTTTTTGAATTTTTTATTTATTTATTAAAGTCTTTCATCTTTGTTTATGTCTGTGTCTCATGCCATGTTAACAGTTCGCTCAGACAAGTTTAAGATATCAAACACCGACCACATCTAGAGTTTAGACTCGGGGCTTAACAATAATTATAACATGTTTATAGTCAAAAGTTGATTTTTTTTTCTTCTTATATTAAAAAATAACAAAAAATTTCATAAGATATTCCCAAAGAAGTCCTTAAAATTACAATAAAGGCATGTGAGGACCTTTTGGGACATAGTTTCTTCCTTTATTGAACCAGCTTAATATGATCAACATTCATCATTTTTCAGCTTGCTCTTCAGAATATAAATCAAATTTTCAAATGTAAATGTTAAGTGTTAAATGTGTATAAATAAAATGAATATTTTATATTTATTAGTTTGATATAAACACTTGATACGGATAACTTTTTTACTCAAAGCAGCATTCATCCCCATCTGAATATTGCAGAAGCCCATGTAAGGCCAGCTCCAAATCCAGCAGCAGCAATGACATGGCCTGGCTGCACCTTCCCGCCCCGAACAGCTTCATCCAACGCTAAGGGAATCGATGCAGCACTAGTATTCCCATAATTTGCCACATTTGATATCACGCGCTCTGATGGAACCTCTAACCGAGTTGCTACACCATCTATAATCCTTTGGTTTGCCTGCGCGTAAAGTAGAAGTAAGACTGAATACATGTATTGCAAGTTTACTCATGAACGTAACGAAGTTGAGATCTAAAACACAAACAATGCAGGTATATATCTAGGCTCGTTGTTTCAAGAGAATACTGAGAACAAGTGCTACCGGAGTGTTATGTTGATAGAAGGATGTCTACGAAAGTGAAAGGTAAGTTCTATGGAACAGTCATTAGTCATACCACCAACGGTGGTATACGCTAATGAATGCCGGGCTATTGTTCATAGTTGAAGGGGAGTTCGATTTTTAAAGCAAAGTTAGGAGGTGTAAATGATTTTTCACATGATTGACATAACATTGTATTATCTGAGAAAATTATACCTGATGAAGGAGCAACCAATCGAAATTATTAGAGCCAGCTAAACCTGCTTTCTCTAAAGCTGCTTCGATTGATTGTGGTACTACGCGAACAGCAAACTTGAAAATCTCTCTGCCATTCATCTGGAGGTAGGAATAAGAGGAACACTTGGGCGGAAAACTAGTCATGGAAGGATTTTCACTTGATGCATCATCTGTTTCATTCTCTTTGAAAGTAGAAATCAAGTGTCTGACAATGGAAATTTAAACCAGTAGTTAGTGCCAATCCGAAGATGAGGACACAGTAATGTAATTCCTCGTATGATGAATAGACATAATGTACCTTTTACCATCACCATCACTATGCAAGTCGAAACCAAACAAACCATCTTCTCCGATATCACAGGCCTAAAAGAAACATGGATATGTGAATTTTGAGATATAGATATGTTGGTAAAACTGGTTGTAAGTTTGATCATTTTTCAGACTACAGACTTTACATGAAAGACTCTGAGTCCATCGAAATGATAGTAATGGAATAAATGTGTTACAGTTTCTGGCTTTGCACCGACCATCCAATGGACCATGGACTAAACGTCCACTGCCTCTATGTCCAGGGAACCCCCACCTACCACAAAAACACACGAGGCACATCTCATGCCTATAGGCCGCTATATCACACTTTAAAAATGTCTGGTGTATAACTCCTATCTACCCCGAACAAAAAAATGAGCATGAACTTCACAGTAATACTGAATGTCAGGAAAAATATATGAACATTCATCAACTAATGGAATTTTTCTTTCAGATAGTTCTAAACTCTCCTTTATCGGTACCTGCACAAGTACAGCACCAGCAGCATCACCAAAGAGAATACAAGAACCTCTATCCGTCCAATCAACGAAACGAGAAACAGCATCAGCCCCAACTACAAGGACATTCTTAAAGCCACCAGCTGCAAATAGGAACGAAAATATAATATCAATAGAGCATATCCATGAACAAAATGCAGTTAGACTTCTCTATAACAGTCATCCTTTATAACACTATTCACTATAACAACCAAGTCTTTGCTGGAACCGAGTATATTATATGTTGTCTATAACAACATTTCGCTATAACAGCCAAAAAACATCCAGACAAAGGATGCTGCTATAGAGAGGTTTGACGGTAAAGAGGATCATTAGCTACAATATTCAACTATTAATACATAGTATATCATGTAAAGGATGATTATACAGTTCACAAAAATTTCATAATTAAGGAAAAGTTTAGAAGATTCTACCTTTGATGTAGCAAGAAGCAGAAAACAAACCCAATAAGAACCCGCTACAAGCAGCTGTAATATCGAAAGCCAATGGATTGTGTTTGCAGCCCAGTGCTTTTTGGATCTAAGAACAGAGAAGCTATAATAACTTAAAAGAATCAACAAAATACTTTTTCCAGAGACAAGTCAGCTACGTTGCTCGGAGTACTCTTCAAGAATGTTATTGCATCTGTTCGGATCCTAATAAGAAATGCATTACTTCTGGAGGATCCAACACGTGCCTATCGACATTCTAAAAGAGTCCAAGTACAACAAGTCCAAGTACAACAACATGTCAAGCTAGTTAGTGTAACTAGTAAACCGGAGAAATTGAGACGAAAATATAATCTTAACTTAACTAACTGGTAGAATGCTAAAAACCAATTGCTAATTTCTCTTCATTTGGTTCACATATATGCATATGAAAAAGAAATAGTATATAACGACACGTTTCATGCAGGGGAAACCATAAACCCGCAAGTTGTTCTTGTATTCTGTTCTTCTTTCAGGAAAGTTTAGTGATTACATTGCCCAAGTTTTTTCTTATCTAAGTTGTTTCCTAGATTACTCAAACTCTTCAAAAATGTTGCTTCACCCTTGACGAAAATGCACAACATTTGGAGGATCTGACACAAACTTATTGACAATTTTGAAGAGTTCGAGCAACATAGGTTGTTTCTCTACAAGGAAACTTCACTTAGTCTAGTTAAGGGGGATAACAGCTATTATTCTAGCAAATGCATGAACCAAGACAATTAAAAGTACGGATTTATTGGTGAATTATGTTGCTCTAAGATGTAGAGAAATGTCACTACTCTACAAAGTCATACCACTGGAGCACCGCCAAAACGGTCATCTCCAGTTGAAGAACACAACAAAATTAGATCAACATCTTTAGGATCAACTTCTGCCATCTCAAGAGCTTTCTGCGCAGCCTCTATAGCCAAATCCGTTAAATTCTCTTTGCCTGTAAAAGCGTATATCAGATCACTGCCTTGTAGCATTTACATACGAAAAATGTTTCGTATTATTTTCCATACACTTCCAATGTAATAACACATCATGTTACTGTCAAAAAACAGAACACAACAACATGTAGTAGGTTAGTATGTATCAAGATCAATGCAAGATTCACCTGAAAGAACTCTACGATTACGTATCCCTGTCCGAGTGGATATCCATTCATCATTAGTATCAATAAATTTTGCAAGATCATTATTGGTAACTCTCAGGCTTGGTACTGCAGAACCGCATCCTACTAGTTTGCAGCCCGTGTTAACTAATCTGTATATATGATAAACGGGGAAGTAAGTAGTTCTGTGACAACAATCTAACATAATCTTGAGACAAGATATACAAGATAGAGAACGAATTCACATAGTACGTGCTTTTGGGCTCGATAATGTAGTCCAAAGCACGTACAAATCTATAAGGTCTGTTAGGAGAAAACCGGCAATACAGCAATAGGCTTGGACTATTACAGATATCGTATTGAAGTTGGACTTTCGTAGCTCTTCGATGGTGGTGCATACATCAGTGAACATTCTTAAGTCCCTATGAGGAGTATATATATGTGACGCCCCTGATGGAGGGTGATCGAGTTGATGAGGTTTGATCAATGTGAAGGACTAGACACTCTTCTAGGCTAGTAAGGGTCCTATTTCAGTTTTCACTATCTTGCTTGTGGCTGCCTGCCTATGTTGATCATATCCTCCATATATGTTGCCACACTCACATTGGATACTCTAAAAATGCGTTACTTTTGGAGGATTTGATACGCACTGGTCAATATTTTTGAAGAGTCTGAGCAACACAAATACTCCTTTTGTTTCAAGTTGTTTGTCTTATTTTCCTTTTTAGTCCGTTTCAAAAATGAATGTCTCTTTCCCTTTTTTGGCAACTCTTTCATTTCAACTTTCCAAAAGACATTTTGACACATTTTGTGTATCTTTACTTCAAGACCACAAAATTCAAAAACTTTCTTTACTTTCTTAAACTTTGTGTCGAGTCAAAACAGAACAATCAAATTGAAACGGAGGGAGTATCTACTACTATCACTAGATTTTTTGACTTTATCTTATGATGCAAAGTTGAAACACATCTCTAATAACAGTTAATTAATCCTCATCAACATAAACTATCCTCATTTAATTATCTAAGTTGTACAAATGAAGCATCAAAATCAGATATCCACATTAATTAAGAATCCTAATTTACAAAATAAACTGTTTATCAAACAAAAATTAAACACATTACCTTGAAAACTCCTCTGCACCTTTAGCAGTATTGGAACACATTATCCTGTTGAATTTTCCATCAGAGAATTGATTTAACTATTTAGACAAAGTAATATATGTACACAAATATATCATATCTATCACAAAATTCTTAATTGAGTTATTGTCACAGGTGTCAAATGGGCGTGTTGAATTAAATTTTGAAGACTTTTACAACAGGTTGAATTAATAAATGAACAGGTTATTGACCCGTCCAAAAAATCACTTAGCTACTAAGCGAGTCAAAACTCAATCGACCCAACTATTACTAAGTTTAATTGTGTTATTATAATATTTCTTTATTATGAAATTTCAAATAAAAAAAGAAAATATTTTGATAAATTTCTCAACATCAATTTGGGTTTTATATGAGTCCAAATTTTGAAGAGATGAAATGAGTTGATCTACTAAATAAAACAAATCAATAATTAACCCAAACTTAAACAGATTGAACGGGTTATAATGTCATGTCCTGATTTTGCAACCTCTACTTATAATCAACCATTTAAAACGATAAAATTCAAAAATAAAATATTTAGCACTGTACAAGGAGAACTCATTTCCATTCAACAATATCAGTAATCACCGGTAAGATTTTGAGTTTATGAATTCTAAAAACTTTTAGTAACGCAATATATTTTAACAGATCGATCCAAAGCTACTGAATTATACCGAAATATTTTGCATTAACACATTGAAGGTACAACTTACAAAGTTGGTGCTGCTTGATGCTGCCTCACTCTGCTAATACCAAAAATTTTCGCTGCAGCCATTGTATTCGCCATAAAATCAATCGAAAAAATCAATGTCGGAGCTACAATACTAGCTAACTCGTCTTCAATCGTGTAGTCAAAAATTTAGCTAAGAGTGTTCGAACTTTAAAGAATGCAACTTATATAAGAATTTTTTTTTAAATGAAACAAATGAAGATATATAGAATGAAAGAATAAGAGAAATGTTACATATAACAAGAGAGATAATTAAAATAAAATAAAATATCTAAGCACATGGCATGTATAATGGTTTTGCGTGCATTAGTTGGCCTCAATGTCTATTTGAAAATTAAATTATGCAGATCCGAATCTGTATATAGCTCTTATAAGGTCAACTTACTAGATAGGTGGGTACGTATCTATTTGGCCAAATTTTTAAAATTATTTATTTCGTATCAATTTGCTTAGCATAATTTGATTTGAAATTTAAGAAGGTAAAAATATAACCAAACATAAATTACGACAATGAGATAGTTGTCGTTGCCCCATTGTAAAGTCATTCTACTTTCCTACTCTCTTCGTCTCATATTATATATGGGTACTTTCTATTTTACGTCGTGATTAAGAAATCATTAATAGATTGAACAATTTTACTTTCTCATTCTCATATTAAATGGACACGTTCAAATTTATACAGTGATTAAGAAATCATTAATAGATTGCTCAACTTTACTATTTTACCCTTAGTTCATACTAATTAGCCTCTAGAAAAAAAATCGTATATCTTTAAAATTTGTTTAAACTTCCAGAGGCCATATTAATTAGAGGTCATATTAATTATAGGGGTAAAATGAGAAAAATAATTAATATTATCCTAATTTAGTAAGTAATCACATTATATGAGATAAATATTTTTAATAATATGATCATCTATGGGATCAAAGGAGCAGGGGCGAAGGCAACATAATTAGAATCCCCTCGGCGGAAAATATTAGTATTTATATATGATTAAAATTATTTTTTAGGTATGTATAATAGATGTCGAACCTCCTTTCACTAGTTCGTGTGTTTACTTCTCAGATATTGAATTCATTTATTAAAAATGTGGGCTTTTTATGCCAAGTTTTAGGCTACGTTGTGATGATAAAATTCCTCTTTTTTTCCTAACATGATTTTATTTTACTTGCTATCATTTGTGATGCATCTTGTTTAAAATATATTTTTCTCTTAATATATATTTTAGGACTTTAATACAAGCTAATCAAAATTAGTGTGTCATGAATAGTTTTTTTACTTCTAATAATATCATAAAAGGTCTCAATATTTGGCAAATACAATGCCAAATATTTTTAAAATATTTATTTGAAGCGGACTATTTTATGCCAAATTTTAGTCTATGTTATATTACTATCATACATTTTCTATAAACTATTTAATTCCCACCCAAAAGAGATGGAGTTTTATGCCGCTACAATCTCTGTGGGTGTGGTGAGCACTTTGTGCGCACTGGGTAAACCCCTCACTGTGTAATAGTTTGCAAACCACACAGAATATAAACCGTATTAGGCAAGCCCTATGCGACATGCTTGACTCAGAAAGCATTGAGGGGAATCGATCCCAGGTCATCCGTGTATGTTATAATAACAAAATTCCTAATTTTTATTTAATGTGTTTATATTTTGCTTTGTATCCTTTTTGATACACTTCATTTAAAATATATTTTTCCATTACCATATATTTTAGAACTTTTTAATAATTAATTCTCCTAATGACTTTTATCATATACTCTAAGATTCCTTAATTTTTAATATATATTTTCCTCTTATCATATACTTTAGAGCTTCTTAATTTTAAATATTATAAAGATAATTAAATAGTAATTTGAGGAAAATATTAAATGCAATTTTTTCTATTCTAAAGTCTTTTCATAAAAACAAAATGTTCAATCAACATTTCTAACGATCTTTATGCTTTTTAAAGTTATATATATATATATATATATATACATGAGACAAGAATTGATTTCATGTATGATGATCGAAGTTTACTTACAAGACTACTATAATTATAAATGAATAATTCTAAATTCAAGTACATAAAATTGAATAAACCGTATTCTTATTGACGATAGTCTTTTTACAAGTAGTTAGAGGAAGGCATAGACCAATTTTTTTAATGAAAATAGTAAGTCTGATAAAAAGAAAATAGGCATAATACATAATATTCTTTTAACTTGGCTTCAGCTGACATCTATGTCCCCAAACTTTGGGTGCACCACAAATAGACACTTAAACTTGTATAAAAATAAACAAGTAGACACATGTGTCCTACGTGTCATAATACATGTAGGACGTTATGTAGGCTGTGACAGTCACAAGTACATTGGAGCTCTTTTCATGCCTTCTTATGTAACTAAGAAAAAATAGAACCTTCATCATCTCGCAAAGTTCGAGTTAAGGAGTTTATTATGCGAGAGGTTTTTACCGCTTTCTCTTCTCTCCAGCACCCTCGGACTGATCATCTTGCTGCAACAAAGCAAGCTTAGGAATGAATCTAATGAAAATTTAGGTCTCTGTCCGCTTGGAAGATTATTCTTTCCGGTAATATTATTAGAGCAGATAGATATAGATTATATCTATTTCAGTGCAACAAAGCTGCTGATAAAAAATTTTCTTAGTTATAAATTATGATAAGAGTGCTGTGCTCCTCAAGGGAACAAACAGAAAGTGTGTACATTACATCACACAAGCATGGAAGTGTAAACAAACTATAATGTAAAAAAAGGGGATAATACAATATAGTCCAGCAGAAGTATCTATCATTTTGCTCTATTCATTCCTAATATTCTTAAACTTTAGTTCCACAATCAACGGTCTATTGATCGTAGACCTTTTCCGGCTTGAAGATATAGCTCTGGACTTTGAATGGTGTGATCAGAACTCTTGTTAGAAGTGGCATTTCCAGAATTCTTTGTCTTTGCTTCACAGCCAAGATAATTTGACAAGACTCTCTTCACTCCGAAGCCACGTCCAGTTAGTTTGTTACTATTTGCACTGAGGAATGGAGTTCTCTCCCCCCTTACCGGGCTTATCAGAGGCACAGGTGAAAAGTTTGGTGTTCTATATGGGGTGCCTGAATATGGGATTGACACTTTTTTGTGGTTAATGACATTGCCTGTAGGAACAGACGAGTTCCTAGTTAAGGCGTCCACGTGTAGTAGATCATCAATTCGTGCAACAATATTGAAAGCCAGACTCTCAAGGACTCTTGAGTAGCTCTCTAAGATACACTTTCCTACATCCTGAAATATGATTGAAGAACAAAATCTAGTCACCAAATTGTATCAGCAAGAAAGAAAGCATAACGCCTTTTTACACTAGTAAACGAACCTTGTTGTACTGAATCTTGCTGCTATCTAAAGTGGTTTGGGTTAGGCCGGGGAATCGCTGCTTTAGGCAAAGTAGGAGGTTTTCAGCTCTCTCAGCAAGTGACTCCCTCTTGTCTCCATCAACCACTAGATCCTTGACCATCTCCCAAGATGATTTTGCTGTGGAGCGATTTGGATTAGTTGGAGGTCTAGGATGATGTCTTCTTCGCCACACGTAAATTGAAGCCTCCACACGGTTCGCTATCTCTAAGGCAACACATTCAGTTGACAAATCAAGACAATCAAGCAAGCACTCAGAGGAGAAATGCTCTGATGTTATGTAGCGGTAGATGACATCCCCTAAACACGCTCTTCCATTCTAAAGACAAAAAGATAATCAATATCTATCTTTCCTTGACATGTTAGCGGAACAACATAACCATAGTGAGGCAGACAACAAGTTCAACAGAAAGCACGAAATTAACAAGTCTAGTAAACTTATTCACATATAAGCTCAGGAGATGCTATTTCAAAGATGTACCTTTGGAAGAGCATCTAAATATGATTCAGGAACTTCCATCTCAGCTAATGTAATGCTATTTATTGACATAGCAGCTTTCAGAATTTGACTAGCACATTCGCGTTTGTGATTTAACTGCTTCCTTGTGTCTTCAAGCAAACCACCATGAGGCACCCTTGGGACAGGCAGCCACCACTTGTCTTGTTGTCGCTGGATAGCCTTCCGAAAAGAAGCTGAACCATCATCCTCAGCCGCGATTATCCCTTGATCCACATACCAAAACTCGGTATTGGTGAAGCTATCTAGTATTTCCTGCAACATACCAAATGGATCTTATGAAGATCTACTATTCTCTACAGGTACTACTGTGATAAAAATAGGACAAAGAGATTCTTACAATAAGCATATTGTCAAGTTTTCGTAGAGCTGGAAGATTAATAAAAAGGTCTGCTCTTGGTCTACTAGTCATAACCTGGAGATACACAAAGGAAATTAAATCGATAACACTTGCATTCGATGATCCTCAGCTTCATAACGGCAGCTAGATAAGTAACACAATCACAAGAAATTCATGTTTGCACTTCAACCAAAAAGCGGCTCAGTACCTCAAGCTTACTTCCATCATGAAATGTTTGCCAAGAAGGTTTTAATTCAACAATGTGGTCACTAACAGCAACAAGCCATTCCATCTCTCTTCGCCACATCGATTTCTTTTCCTGAGGCAATGGTTCTAGTCTCCACAATTGTCCAAATATAGTAGCTACACATCGAATTTTTGTCAAAAAAAAAAAAAACTGATAAAAACAACAAAAGTAGTCTGGAATACGAAAATTTACCACATAGATTGGTTATCGCATTTGAAATAGCCAATGATGTGCAAACTCCTTTCCCACTACCAGACATATCTTCTCCAAGCAACAATTTTGAAAATCTCTCTTTCATCATCTCCAATTCTGTTCAATGTAATGCGAATAACTCACATAACCTTCTAATTCAAAGCCAAATTGCTTAACCGCCATAAAATATTCAAATTTGAATTTGAAATAAAGCAGATTGTTTCCATTTAACCGAAAAAAAATAAATATTAATTCACTAAAAATGAAAGTAAAAAGTCAATTCTCCTTTTATCTTTTTCTTCGACCATAAAATTCAAACTAGGGAAAAAAAAAAAAAGCGAACCTGAAATATTTGAATTCACAACATCTTTTTGAGCTTTTCGAATAGGCCATCCTAACGGAGAAGACGGTGAAGAAGAAGAATCCTTCTCTTTGCTTTCATCAGAACTGGATCTACTCCATACCGAAGATTCACTCAATGACCTATTCTCATTCTCAGCTTTATTTTCCATTTCAGTTCGAAAATTTATCGAGGATAACCAATCTCATAGTTCAAATATGGGTAATCAATCAACTGGTCCCCCTCTAATTTTACTCTATGCATAATTATATGTGTTGTTTGTCTGCAATTCCTTTTTTTTCAAATTTTAAGGTAACTGTCAAAAGGCCAATTGCCAACGTCTCTCTACTGGACCCATTTTCAAATTATTATTATTAAAATAATATACTCTTCAATTTTGTGATTTAGATCTGGTATATATCATTTTGGTCTAACGAAAGTAAAAACATTAAAAATAAATGGGGAACTTTCGCAAATAGCCATTATAATAAATTAAATTATGTTCCATAGCTATAGTTTGCATATTTACGGGTTGTAGCTACAATTTAAGCTGTCTCGTTGGTATAATTCGTGATTTGTATAATTAGCAGGTTTTATAATTCGCAGGTACATGTGTATAATTCAGTTATTTTTGTATAAACTCAAAATAACGAATTTATACAATTACAAACATTAGAAATGTAAACAGTTATACAAATTATATTATACAAATTCGGAATTATACAAAAGTTATACAAATTTCGAATTATACAAAAGTTATACAAATTTCGAATTATACAAAAGTTATACAAATTATATTATACAATTTCAAATTATACAAATGTTTGAATTATACAAAACTAAAAAACTGAATTGCGTAATTATAGCTAAAAGTAGGTCACGAATTATAATTAAAGCAAGCCCGAAAACAATGTTGCTTTTTCATTGGGTTGAGATTTTGAGCCCAAAAGCTGAGCCCATATCAGCTTTTGCTATGGGACTTCTAAAAGCCCAAAAAGGAGGAGATTCAAACCCAAGGTACTTTTTGCCAAACTGTGAACCCACTCGGAGTCAAACCTACTTTTAAGTCATTTTTAATTTTTAGAAGTATTTGATAACATTAAAAATAACTTTTAAGAAGTTTACATTGACTTTAATAAAATTAAAAACCAAAAGTAGTTTTTTTTATTTTTTAATTTTTGATTTAAAAGTCATTTAAGTTTGACTTTTTATTTTTTGTAAAGCTTAAAAAAGCTATTTTTTTAAAACCAATTCAAACGGGCTCCTAATCACTTGGTTAGCATAAGCAATTGAGAACTTAAATTTTGTCAAAACATTTGATTTTGAATTCTCTTTTTCTCTTTTCTCTGCATTGTTTCAAAATAAAGCAGTTCAAAAGTTGTCACAGTTTGAGGTATCCCTATTTTAGTAAAGAAAATAATCCAATACTACCTCGATATCGCACGGTAAGGGGATTAAATTCATTAAAGACACAAAGTGAATTATGTGGATTCGGAATTAAATAGTGATTTTAATCTGGACTAGTTATCAACTATGACTATAGTTGCCTTTTCTCTTTACATTCTTTGTAGTTTCAACTTTGATAGAGAAAAATTCAACTCATACTATGCTTATTCCCTGTTGAGGATTGTTTCACTTTTTAGCGGGATTGGGCTTGGTGGAAGTCTGGAAGCACCGTGTCTATTTTAGTATTAGCCTTATTCTTGTAGTTGCTTGCTTTTGATATCTATTACCATTGTACTAGTTCCCTTACTAGTTGTCGTGTTTCTTCTCTGTTGTATTTCCTCTTTCATAACTATTTTGATTTGCTGCACTCGAACTGACGGTCATTGGAAACAACCTCTCTACCTCCACCAGGTAAGGGTAAAGTCTGCGTATACACTCCACCCTTCCACACACCACTTATGGGATTACACTGATTATGTTTATGTTGTTTTTGTACCCTACGTGGAACTGTTCCGGATGCCATCACGTTTATATGTTCTGCAGATAAGCTTCTGGTGCTATTTTCTTGATATTCTGCAACTTCCATACAAACTAAGACCAGCAAACTAGAATTTTGGCACTTTAAATACGAAATTTTTGCTTGTTCCTTAACAAATTCTGCTTGAAGTTCATATGCCTTACTTATACTTGAATTAGAAATTAATCCTTTCATGGTGACACTTACATTACGTTTTAAGTCTTACGTTAGCCCTTGATCGTGAAATATCGATTGCTTATTGAAGTTCCTACAAAAATGGGAAACGTCGACCTACCTTTGAGTGCTGTTTGAACTATTAATACTATTGTTACAGGATTCAGAGTAGCTTTGTTAATGTGGGATAGACTATAAAATCAAGAAAATAATTTTATTTATTTTCAACCATTGTTAGTATACAAAGTCTTTTGAGCCGAGGGGTTATCGAAAACAAACTTTCTATATACACCTAGAAAAGTAGGAGTAAAGTCACTGGGTATGTTTGTTGTATATATCTAGCATGCATTCATGTCTCTCCACTCTGTTCTGTTCTTATTAAATTCTGGACACCGCGAAAATAAACCCAAAAGTAGATGAGGAAAGAGGTGCAGCCGATGATACAGACAGAAATGGCAAGAGCTGCTGAATGTGCTAACGTTGCATACATACCAGATACAAATGCAATTACAACTACAAACATTGCCATACCTTGCAGAAAGATTGCGTCGTTATAAAGTTTCCATAAAAGTGGATACATTTCTGTATAATCTTTTGATGAACGTCTTGTGTCCGCCATGAAATAGTATATGAACATAGTCCCCGCGGAGCATGAAAAGGCAATGGCATCCGTAACAACAAATGCACAGAAGGCTGTGTTTCGTATTAGAATCGCTGTTCCTTTATTAGTGCTATTAGGATCACTATCAAAACCTCCTGGCAATGTGAAGCCAGCTGCAAAGGTAACTGTAACTAATAAAGTAGCCACAACTAGATGTGTTTGAGATGCATTCATAATATTTTCGACTCTTTTTTCGTACATCTTAGCTTTGTCCTGCCTCGACGTGCCTTCAATTTCTTCCATTCTTTTGAGGGATAGATATATTATCTCCCAAATTATATATGATGATCTTGTGAGTCCATTACTTTCTCAATGATATATATACATATATAGGAAAAGGATTAGAGCATTTGCCTTGATCAGGACTTAGAAGGAAGGAATGTGGTCCTTACCTTTGATCAAAAGAAAGGGATAATTGAATCCACTGACAGCTAACTAACACCAGTAAAAACTTCAACACTTTTTGTTAATGTGCATATTTATTGCCGTTAAAAGTTGTTGTAGTGAATGAGTGGAATAATTCCTTAGTTTGATTCAATATTTGAGATTATATTACACATTTTCTTTTGTTAACCTTGATAGGTACTATTATTAGGTAAGGATAATTTAGTGAATGCTTTTTAGGGGTGAGTGAATTTCTCAAGGGGTGTGGCAATGCTAATAATATCATATAATATGTGATAGCAATCTGTGTTTAAAAAACCAGAATTACTGATTTCAATAAACTTTGCAGAAACACGAAGTAACCAAACTTTAATAAACCAGTAAGAATAGATGAACATAAATTAATTGACACAACTAAAATCTGTAAAAATAAACGTACCACAATCTGGAAAAACAGAATCAGAAAAAGATCAAGTCCACTGAATGCACAGTGTCCCTTTAAGAAAATTATTTCCCTCTAGTATTCGAGGTTTGATTTGGAATATGTCCTCCCAGGATAGAATGATCTCAATCACCAGTGTATTGATACCCAAAACTCTGGTGTCAGCGAACCACTCAACAGCAGTCAAGTATACGAAGAAATTTTGTGCAGAAGAAGAAGAAATTAGAAAATTCATAAGGAATAAATCTGAGGAATCAATGTATTTATAGGCAAGGGGAACTGGTTCCGAAAAGTTGCAATCCTTTCAGAATCCACACGATCATTCATGAAAGTTTGCAACCTTTCAAACGGTCATGGATGTTTCTGAAAGTTGCAACCTTTCAGAACAGTCACTTCCAACGGCGGGAAATTCAAATAAAACGGGAAAGATTTAAATAATACGGGTCGCGCGTGGATCCAAGTCGGGTCGGGTCAATTAACTAATTAATTGAAACGCTTCGGTTAATTAACTAATTAAAACGTTGGCCATTAAATTAAATTAAATAAATAATTAACTAAAATAATTAAAACACAAAAGATTTAAATAAAATGGGTCGCGCATGGATTCGAGTCGGGTCGGGTCAATTAACTAATTAATTGAAACGTTTAGTTAATTAACTAATTAAAACGTTGGCCATTTAATTTAATTAAATAAATAATTAACTAAAATAATTAAAACACAAAAAATAATCTCTCGATCATTTTCCAAAGCCAAAGCCAAGCCGAGCGACGACGACGACGGCGTGAGGGGAGTCCCTCTTTCCAACCCTTTTAACAATTAATAAGAGTGTTTTTATATTTAAACTCTCCTATTTTTCTTTCCACCACCGATGAAGGACAAATGTATTTTCAATAAAGCATAAGAGGACTCTTCAAGTTCCTTTCTTTTCATCTTCCCTCCATTTCCCATAACTCTTGCTACATACCCAACAATATGGACCTGGGGGGGGGGGGGGGGGGNTCTACTTAAATATCAAGCTTTTGTCCGTAAAATTGTCCTTATATATAGTTATTGCAATCAGTTTTTTCCCAGGTTCCTTGAACAATTTATAGCTATAGACAGTACATGAAGTATAGGCATTGGCAAGGGAGGATCCACTAAATGACATGATTCACGGGAATCCAGTAGCTTTTGTCTAGTCTCTGTATATATATCAAGTTATATATCTAGCAAAGGGATTTGGGCGTTTGCCTTTGATCAAAAGAAAGGGATTTGTTGTATGCCTCAAGTAACAATATTGTCATTGTTCAAATACTTTAGTTTTCAAGTGCATGTTTTACCTTAATTTGATGGCATGATTCAATATTTGAGATTGTATTACACAATTATTTTTTGTTAGGTAATTTAGTGGAACACCTCCTTAACTTTTTAGGGGTGAGTGAATTGCTTAAGGGGTATGTCAATGCTAAAAATACCATATAATATGGAAGTAAAAAACTTCTTTGTTATAATTGAGAAATCTCTTAAGGCCAGTGACCCATGGTTTGAAATTCGATGGATGATGAACTCACCCTTCTATCTTTCTCTCTCTATATATATATATCTCTATTAAAAATTGTGGGAAGTCGAAACTATATGAATCTATTATGAACCATATATTATGTGGATGTATCCTAAATTGGCTAACCAGGCTTTATTCTAACTTGAGATCAATAATCTGAGCAAACGCATATAGGATCTATCTAGAGGACAGATTTATAAATACACTAGTCTTGTTTGTTTGGAGAAATTAAAAGAATCATGATAAGAATGAAGTAAATCTTAAGAGATGCTAATATAATTGCTTTAATATTCACTTTGATATTGTTTTTATGCAAACAGTAAATCCCATTCTTTTTTGTTAAGGCAAAAACCAAATTCCTTTCTTCTAAGTTGTAATCAAGGCAAATACCAAATTCTCCTTCATTTTAGAAATAGAACAATAAATCAAGAGCTTCGAGCCAATAAAAATGGAGTCAGAATTTTTACCGAAAGATTCAAAATATGAAGAAATAAACACTAAAACTAAAAGAGATTCAACATTTACTATATATACATAAAAAATAATCTTAATCATATATAAACAATGTAAATTTTCTACGTTGTACCTCTGAGTGCTGCGACGGAAGACGTTGATAAGCCAAGACAAAGCATGAAAACAGAGTGGAATATATTACTCCCTCCGTCCCTATTTACTTGTCCATATTTCCTTTTTTAGTTGTCNGTAAATTTTCTACGTTGTACCTCTGAGTGCTGCGATGGAAAACGTTGACAAGCCAGGACAAAGCATGAAAACAGAGTGGAATATAATGAAGGTAGCTCGATTCTATATAGTAATAATAAAATAATAAGTGATATTAATTCTTACTTAATTTTTTGTGTGTGGGTGTTTACTAAGCATGCAAGAAAATATTGTCCCAAAAAATTTATATATAATTTAGAAAATACACTATATAATTTTAAGTTCAAGAGAGTTTTAGATGAATCCCTCTGCCCTATCTAGCTCCGCCCCGAAGCTATCAGAAATCAAAGCTATTTTTTTCAACATATAAAACACATCTAGTTGTGGCCACTCTACTAGTTACATTAATCACCTTTGCAGCTGGTTTCACATTGCCAGGAAATTTTAACATCGATCCGAATTAATAAAGGGGATATATGGCAATTCTACTTAATAGAATTGCCATACCTTTATTAGGCCTTATTGGAATCGATATCTCTTGGCGATGCGAAACCAGTTGCGAAAATGATTGTCACTAATTAATAGACCGGCTACAACTAGATGTGTTTGAGTTGCTTTAGCTTCTTCTTTTCTTCAATGAAAGAATGAAATTGTTGCTTGCAGAGTAGAAGGGAAGTATATCTAAGAAGGTGAAAATTGAGACTCAATATATAGATATTGTTGGACGCTTTAAGTATGTGAAAAATGTAGATAAAAAGGTGTGTTTGGTAGGAACATTGAAAATGTTTTTCTAGGAAAATAATTTGATTTCTTTGTTTAATTTTTTCTTATATTTGGTATATAATAAAAAATATTATTTTAAAAATATTTGTATATAATCTGATATGATAGAAGATGGAGGTAGAAGGTAGGGGTGCGTCATGAGTGGTGTGGTAAGGATGGGGCGCTACAGAAGCAAAGTGAAGAAGAGATGTGTTGGTGAGTGAGGTGGATAAAATGAATGTGAAATATTGAGGAGCTTGTTTATTTTCCTTATTTTGAAGAAACTCATTTTTTAGAAAAAAAAAATTATTTTTTTAAAAATCAAACGAGCATGAAAGAAATTAAAAAGTATTTTTCTTCATATACCAAACAAATATAGTCTCTCCGTTTCAATATGTTATTTAACTGGGCAAAAAATTCAAGAAATATGAAAAGACTACAATATTTCAAAATTATCATTAATATATATTAAAAAAAATAGAAGAATATACTTTTGTAGACTAGTTGATAAAAGAACAGAATACAACAAATAAAATATTAATAATTTTATTAAATATATTATTTTATTTTATTTAAATTAACTAAAATAATATATCATATAAATTGAAACGAAGAAGTAATTTCTTTTTGTTGATAACCACGCCATCAATACCTGTGGGCAAAACCACGTTGAAAGTATAAAAAGTGGATGCTTTAGCTATTGGAGAATGTGTAACAAAGTAGATTAAACAAGGTTTCAGATTACATTACTCTTTAATTTCTTTATTGTTTCTCAATTGCTTTCTTTTTCCTCCACTTTCTCTTTTTTGACTTTGGTGGTTTGATTCAAAATCAAGTTATTCCAAATTATAATTTGGGTGTGTTTATTTAATTTTGGACAATTAGTATCCAACCGTTCAATCTGAATCAAAATAAAAATTTAGTTTGATTCGATTTTTTTTTCTTTCATTTGATTTAACATATAAGATAATTCAGATATGGTAAAATCAACTAGTATCTGGTATTTTTAAATAAAAGAGTGATTGAGTAATATTGATTTAAAACTAAACTATTTTCTTAGTTAAGAATCTAATCGAACGCTTGAAATGCAAGAAAATATGATTTGTTTTTATGTTTTCTAAAGTGATCAAAAGTGTAGTTTCAATATGACATACATATTCATGAATATAAGTATCTTGCTTACATATAAGAGATTGGTTATGATTCAATTGTCTATTTACTACTCCCTCCGTTTAAAAAGAATAACTTCATTTCTTTTTTNCATTTGGAGCTGAAATGCCCCTCGTTATGAAAGTGGCTCATATATACCCTTACCGTTATACAAACGGCTCACATATACCCCTACCGTTACAAAATGAGCTCACATATACCCTTCATTTAACGGAAGTGAAAAAGTTAGTTTTAAATTTATATTTTTAACTTTTAATTTTCTTAAAAATTATTTAGGGGTATATATGATTCTTCTAGCAAAGTTCAAAGTATATTTTAATCTTTTTCATACATAAATTATTTTTTGACTTCTTTTATTATAATTATTTGAGTTTCTTATTCTTATTTTATTTTTTTCTTTCATTCCTTAGTGTAAAGAAAAAAATTTAAAACTATTTTTTTGTGGCTATATTATAATTTAAAACTATTTTTTTTGTCTATATTGTAATTTAATTTTTGTATTTGAAGAAAAAAATTTGGTCATCTATAGTAAGTTTTACAAGAATATTAGTGAAACATAAATAAATTTGACCATCAAAATAATAAATCTAAATTAGTCATTCAAACAAAAAAAAAAAGATAAAAAAATATATATGTTTGAGGAGGATTAAATATACTAATATGGGATTATATTTTTTTAAAAAAATAATAAAAAATTAACCTTAAATTAATTTTTTTCATTTCCGTTAGAGGAAAAAGGGTATATGTGAGCCATTTATATATAAGTAGGGGTATATATGAGTCACTTTCATAACGAGAGGTATATCAACTCTAAATGACAAAAATGAGGGGTATATCAGACCCTTTTCCCATATTTTAATTTCAATTTTCCATATGGCATGTTTACTGCCACAAGATTAAAGGACAATTTTGTACATTTGACATAACTTTAATTTAGGACCACAAGATTCAAAAGTTTTCTTTATTTTTTTGAAATTCGTGTCAAGTTAAACTAGGTCATTCTTTGTGAAACGGAGGGAGTAGAATTTTACAACTCAGTCCAATCAAATGATCGACCACTGCCAATATATGGTAACAAAAATGTATTGTTCGGGGATGGTGGGGCGAGATGGTCAATGGGTGGGAATTGGGGATATTGGGTAACGCCGTAGTTAGGGGTGTGCAAAAATCGAACCGACTGATAAATCGAACCGAAAAAAGTGTTATTGTTTTATTGTTATTGGGTTATCGGGTTAACGGTTATTTAATGGTTTTACAAAAAAGAATTATTGGGTTATCCGTTCGTTATTGGTTTTTTAATATTGGGGTATTGGTTTAACCGATAACCCACTAAGAATATAATAATTTACTATTTTAATTTTTAGTTATACATATATAATATATTAAACTAAAAATATTAATATAATCAGTAGTATATTAGACTAAAAATATAAAAACCCTACACAATAATTAACACTACTTAACAATTAACTCTCCTCTCTACTTTTAGTTATTTAACCTTTAGGTTTTACTTTTTAGTATTACTTATTTACTTTAGTTAGTTTATAATTGACTAATATTAGCTTCAACGTAAGAACTTCATTTAGTTGAGTCTTTTCTTTATATATGATTTACCTAAGCATGGCCTCATTTGCTACTGTTTTGACTTTTGTCTATGATTTGGTTTTATTTGATTCTCTTTATTGCATATAGGAGACCTCGTTTTATATATTATGGTGATCGAAAATTAACCAATACTTTGTTGTGATGACCAAAATACAGCAAGTTGGTCCCTGTTGTCCCGTTTGGGATGATTATTTTGATGTATGCGTATTGCGTCAAATTATTGGATAAGTCACATATTTGTTTTAAAAGCATTTTCTTATTGGTTAAACCGAAATCGAACCGTTAAAGATCTAAAACCGATAAACCAATAACAAATATCTTATTGATTTGGTTATCGATTTAGCATATTTAAAGACCGAAAACCAATAATACTTAAAACCGAACCGAATCGACCGATACACACCCCTAGCCGTAGCGGGAAAGGAGACAATGAATATGGAATGTTACTATTAATGAAACTCGTATTTCCTATTCTTATTAGAGAAATCATTTCCCTCGTTTTTAAGGAGCTTATTTTTCTTTAAAAAAAATATCTAAATATTTTGACCAATCAAACTTAAAAAACATAAAAAACATTTTTTGAAAAATTCCTCCTTATTAAGCACAAAGTCTATTACAATTTGCACCGTGGGTGTTTTAAATTCAAAGTNTATTGATTTAAAACTAAACTATTTTCTTAGTTAAGAATCTAATCGAACGCTTGAAATGCAAGAAAATATGATTTGTTTTTATGTTTTCTAAAGTGATCAAAAGTGTAGTTTCAATATGACATACATATTCATGAATATAAGTATCTTGCTTACATATAAGAGATTGGTTATGATTCAATTGTCTATTTACTACTCCCTCCGTTTAAAAAGAATAACTTCATTTCTTTTTTTAGTCTGTTTAAAAAAAAATAACCTCTTTCTTCTTTTGGTAATATTTTAATTTCAATTTTCTACGTGACATATTTAAGGCTACAAGATTAAAGGGTAATTTTGTATATTTGACATAACTTTAATTTAGGACTATAAAATTCAAAAGTTTTTTTTATTTTTTTAAACTCCGTGTCAAGTTAAACTAAGTCATTCTTCGTGAAATAAAAGGAGTAGAATTTTACAACTCAGTCCAATCAAATGATCGACCGCTGCCAATATATGGTAACAAAAATGTATTGTTCGGGGATGGTGGGGCGAGATGGTCAATGGATGGGAATTGGGGATATTGGGTAACGCCGTAGCGGGGAAGGAGACAATGAATATGGAATGTCACTATTAATGAAACTCGTATTTTCTATTTTTATTAGAGAAATCATTTTCCTTATAGCTTGTTTTTCTAAAAAAATATTATCTAAATATTTTGACCAATCAAACATAAAAAAATATAAAAACATTTTTTGAAAAATTCCTCCGTACTAAGCACAAGTCTATTACAATTTGCACCGTGGGTATTTTAAATTCAAATTTTAACCTCCTTCTTTGGCAATATAAATATACAGATTTGTTTACAAGTTAAAATTCGTCGTTTACCTTAATGAAATAACTTATAGTCACATAAAATATAAATATTTAAGATTTACTTTAGATCATAAATTTTAAAAATATAAATTTTAAAATTTTTTATATCTAGTTAAATAGTGTCGCATAAAATAAGACAGATGGAGTAATAATATACTCCCTCCATCCCACATTAATTCTCCATTTTTTTTCATTTATACGTCTTTTAAAAATTCATAAATAAAAAGGAGAGTGTTATTAATTTACTCCTTAAGAAATATTTTTTGCAACTTTACAAACTTGTTAACATTTTTTAAACGAATTCATTCTCTTAATTTTGTAATGCAAAATTGTTAAGTAACTTGACAAACAAAATTTTCCTACCACAAATTAATGTGAAAATTTATAGAATATGATTTTTTCGCTCATTTCTCATCAAACTAGCTCACTAAAAAATATATGATAGAAAACAAATTCTTATTAAAATAGTGTAGGCCTTCTTAATTTTTCAGAAGTAACAATTATTTTTTTTAACTGATTTAATCAAAATATCTATAGAAATAATAATTTGAGTGAGGACAATAATAAGATTTTTTTTTTGGTTTCTCACCCAGTATTCAGTATCCACATTTAGGGGTGTTCATGGTTTGGATAAACACTGATCCAAGCCAAAAAGCCAACCAAAGCGATTAAATAGCCGTTTCTATTTGGGTTCGACTTGGTTTTACATTTTTAAAACCGATAGTATTTAGGTTGATTATGGTTTTGTTCGAAAAAAACCTGAAGAAAGATTCGAATCGAACCGACAAATTATTTACATATATTTTATTATTATACATACATAATATTTTATTTTTTAAAACAATTTTAAAGATCTTACATATGTTTTTATCAAAATTTATTTATAATTTACTTATGAAAACAAAAATGCGCAATGTGAGAACATTTATCTTATTGGTTTCATGCAGGGGCGGAGCTAAGTGGGGGTTCATGGGTTCAGACAAACCCAGTAATTTTTTCGTAGACCCTATATTTGTACTAGAAAATTAAGTAATAACTTCTGAACACCTAACAAAACTGATTGATAACTCAATGGTAAGAAAGGAGAAAGAAATTTAGAACCCCCAAACTCTTAATGTTGACTCCGTCTCTGATTTCATGTATATGAGTGTATGAAAATTCTTTGTGGAATTGAAAATGTTGTTGTCTCTCCCTTCTAGGCCAAAATAATGCATTTTGAAGCTTTATTCATAGTAAATTCAATGATCGAAAGTTATGTAATTTTAGCTATTCTAACTATTTTTCATTTTGAATGTATTGTTGTCACTTTTTCCACGATTTGAAAGAAGTGTTTTTTTTTTGTCTGATTAATAAATGAATAACCGAATCAAATCAAATTGAAATCGATAACAATCAAACCAATATATATATCATATTTCGTTTTGTTTGGTTTTGATAATATTAAAATCGATTAAGCTTGTTTGGTTTTGATTTTGACCAATAATCGATCCAAACTAATTTGTGAACACCTCTACCCACAATGAAGTCCGATTAAATTTAAATTCGCATTGAAAAGTTTTACAATAATGATAAAATGCTCTCTAACAAAAGAAACTCTATTTTTAGGAAGACTCAAATAATAATATGATTTTAATATAGTAATAACGTGAGCAACTAATATGAACAAATGGAATCCACGTATGGGGGTGGGGAAATATTTATTGGTGGAAATAAATTCACTTCATTGTCTCTCTTATCTGTTCTAAAATTTTCTGTTTGGTGGAAATGAATTCCATTCCTTTCTCCATTGTTCCATACATTCCTTCAAAGCAGCCATTGTTACTCTGTACCAAAAATTCCCAAACAACAACTGATACAATTCCACATTTTATCAAATCCTCAATACTCTCGTCTTCTTCGAAATCTGTGAATAAACTCGCAGAAACAATTAGCCCATTGTCTTTTTCGTTCAATAGAAGAGAAACCCTAAGTGCTTTCGGATTGGGTTTTTCGGCGATTTTGTTTGAGGCTCTTTTGCAGCCGCAGTCGATTATTGAAGCAATTGCTGAAGAAGCTGCAGCTACGGAATGTGAATTCACAGTTACACCTTCAGGTCTTGCTTATTGTGATAAAGTTGTGGGTTATGGACCTGAAGCTGTTAAAGGACAATTGATTAAGGTAACTAATTATTAGTCTTTAAACTTCTCTTTGATTTCATCATTTGATTTGATTTATATTTTATGGTTATTAGTTTAGGGGAAAAAAATTATTTTCACCTAGTTTTAGAAGAATTAACCTAAATAGTCGTGTAACCAACTCTCGTTGGTAGCTGGTCTGGAGATGAGTTATGCAGCTATTAAATTCTGTATATCTTGACTACTTCCACGTAATACCTTCCAACTCCCACTAGTAACAGGTACAAGATAACTATGTCCACCAAGGCTAGTATTGATAGGAAGGATTACCTAGTGTATATATCTTCACTGGGTTTTGAACCTGAGACCTTATGAATCTCAACCACTTCATTGACACGTAGGCGACATCCTTGGGTGCAATGATGTATTATTTTATAAAGGGTAGACAATGAGATAACTAAACTCTGCATTACTCTAACCTATTACCAAATGACTCCTAAGTTCACTTGGTACGACATAAGTCATGTTTCATGTGTTCGGTTGGTGAATGGCAAGTTTATCTGGAAAATATATAGTATACATTAAGATTAATGATAACATTAGTAAATCGGAGAGTGTATTGATGAAAATTTTGATTAGAGAAGATTAATATACTAGTGTCTAAGTGTTAGTTGGAGCAAGTAATATGAAGTTAAAACCCAAAATCATTGTAAGGAATTTGACTTTTGTTCATGTGTGACTGCAAGGGAAGTCATTTTTCCCCTGTATGTACATTTATACGGTAACCAAAGACCAGAAACTGACTTCCGTTGTGCCAAAGAGGAATACTAGTCCCAAGTTAAGTGATAAATATTTCTGCAAAAGACACATGTATGCACAAATTTAGGTAAAAAAAGTATAATTCTTTTTGTTGCCCCTCGTCATTACAGCCAAGAAAGTAAGTGGCTGCATTTTTATATGAGCTTCTTAAAAAGTTCAGAGGTAAACTGGCAAAATGGGATCAGCATAAGAGGAAAGTTTTGTAAAGTTAGTACATCCTGGGAGGTGCGTTGAGATTCATACAGAACCTATTAATACTACAGAGATACTCAAGAAGTACTTGAAATACTGCATTACCCAAGTTTTCCTGGATCGTTTTCGTCTTGAAGCAGTTCTGCTTATGTAGTTCTTAAGAAGACAACTTATTATCTTTTGAAGGTCAAAAAACAGCAGAATTAACAAGTGTGACTAGCAATTCCCTCATTTCAACAGTCATGATTTTACTTCCCTAAGTACTAGTCAAACCTCATTCTTCAGGTAAAATCAATGCAACAAGAATCATGAAGAACGTAGTCTTAATGTTCAGAATTCAAATCTTAAGGAAAAACAGTTGAACTTAACACCTTTGCCCAATCTTTTACATGGGTGTTTCATGTGGCTAACTCTATAGTTTGTCCCACAATAATATATATAAAAAATACATAATATGGTTAAGTTATGTTGTTGATACAAAACAAAGCAAAGTGACTTTAGTAGATAAATTCATCAAGTTGAGTGACCATTTGAGAAAATTTTTCCAAAAGAAATTGATTTATTAATTAAAGGAAAAACTTACTCTGAAAAAGCTATTTGGTATAGTAAGACTAGATGTTTGAGCTCTTCCTTAATTTTTTTCTCTTCTATACTGAGTCGTATCACATTATTATTAAGAGATTATGTTGTTCAGGCACATTATGTAGGTAAACTGGAAAATGGGAAGGTCTTCGATAGCAGCTACAATCGTGGAAAGCCTCTTACATTTCGCGTTGGTGTTGGCGAGGTAAGTTATTTTGTTATTCTATAGCAGATTAGCAGTACAATCAGCAGTAAGAACTGGACAAAAAAATTTAGGTTATCTCTATGACTATCTATTGCTCTCCTCGCAGGGCCGTAGAATGGTTCTAGTGTTGATTGACTAGATCCTTGATCCCAGAGGTTTATCTACATCCAGTTCCTTCTATAGTACCGAATTAGTATCCAATCTTGTAGCTTGATATAAAGACTAACTACGCTAGCTGTTCTCACCAGAAACTTATATCTTCAGCGTGGAGTAGCAACCAGGAATATTAGTCTGAACTCCCCGAAACCCCCTCTTTGTAACGCCTTCACTTCAAGTCACCCTTCATACAGACCCTTATGGGCTATATTTGCTAGAGAATTGGGCGTGACTACTTAACGGAGGGATTCACCGCAAATACTAGCTTTGGTCATTATTGCCCAGATAATGGTCTACTATTGACTCTTCCCTGAGTAACACTGTCCCCATTTGTACTACGGATCCTGTTACTGTATCGTCTAATGCTCCTTGTACTTTTATCCCTTAAGTAATAATAATATTCTATGTTTCTTCTAGAACCATAAGAAAAAACAAACAAACTATTGTCCTATGAATATAACTTTACAATGTTTAACGGTAAGATGATTTACTCGTTCTTTCTGCTTATTAGTTGCTGTTGTAGGTTATTAAAGGTTGGGATCAGGGAATTCTAGGAGGTGATGGTTTTCCTCCAATGCTAACTGGTAGGAGCAAATTTTGTACATCAAATTTCTTCATACTTGTAGAATTTTTTAAAAAAAGTTACTATCTCATCACTTAAATTTCAGGAGGAAAGCGTAAACTAAAGATTCCTCCAGAACTTGGATATGGGATAAGAGGAGCTGGCTGCAGAGGAGGTAAGCAAATTCAACGAACGATTCCCAGTTACATACTTTTTTTTTCTGTTTAACCATCCGTTACCCAAAGTTCACTGTCCCGACTTGTTCTAGGCCTGTAAAAGGGTAAATCACTCTCTACGAAAAGATTTTCCATTCTCAAAGTTAGAAACCAAAACATTTGGTTAAGGGGAGAGGGATCCCTACTATCCTACCACACTAATATGTGGAGTCTGCCAGTTGCATATGTTCTTTTTCTGCTTAACCATTCAGTACCCAAAGTCCACTGACCCGATTATCTAGGCCAGCTAGGTGGGTAAAGCGCTCTCTAGCGAAAGATTTTCCCTTCATAGAGCTCAAAACCGAGACTTCTGGTTAAGGTTAGAGGGACCCCAATCATCACGCCACACCCGTCTGTGGTACCGTGCAACTGCATATGTGGTAGGTGTAAATAATGTCCTAACTGTCACATACTGGTGGTTTAGGTACATGCATTATTCCTCCAGACTCTGTTCTATTGTTCGATGTGGAGTTCGTTGGCAAGGCATAGATTTCAGCAACAGAGGTATAGTTTCTTCCATGAAGCTATTCATAAAATGATTGATCTTCTTTGCAGCCAATTTATGAAGTGCTATATATGCCAGGTTAACTGGTTCATCAATGGGCAAATTTTTTGTAAGCTGCAGCGCAAATGATAATGTGTGTCAATACTTGAGATTTTTCAAGTACATACCATGACCTGCTTGTATATTTTTGGTTAGATTTACAAAAAAAACAATTATTTCGTACAGAATGTTACAGACTATATAAAGTAATTTTGCAGGGCAATCAACAAGGATTGTGGTGGAGTTGTAAGTATTCATTCATCCTTAACCAACACCAATAGGTGTTGGGTTCGAGTCTCTAGGGTACAGAAATCACCTTTGTTAGGAAGCGTTTTACCCCTAATGTGGGACTTTCTAGCGCGAATTCAGATTTAATCGGGCTCCGATGTGGGTACTGGACATTTGATGGGGAACCAAAAACAAAAATTGCAGGGCAGCTACTTTTTACAACGCCATTTAAGGCGCAACACTTCTAGATCTCCCGTAGTCCGATGTGTGCCATCCATTTACAAACAGTGTAGGATAGGACGGAATAGAAATAGACCAAGTGCCCGGCTCTAGCTCAATGGCAAAATCAATATCACGCTCACGAGGTAGGCTCTCCCTATCAATACCACACACATAACTCATAAGCCAAGTCAGATGATCTCCGATATCATAAAATAGAATAAATTACTCCCTCCGTTCACTTTTATTTGTCACTTATTCTTAAAAGTATATTTTTATTTTTACTCGTTACTTTTGACATATTAAGAAAAGACAATAGTTTTTTTCATGTTTTACCCTCAGCATTAAATATTTATTTTTCAAATGATTTTTTAAGACATCATTTATTAAGGGATGATTTGATAAAATATCTATATCATTAATTATTTTCTTAATGAGTATAAAGTGAACGGAGGGAGTAAAAGGCATGTTATGATACTTGAGGAAAAAATGGAGTTGATAGAATTTGCCATATTGTCAACTATTCCATGTGGAATCCTTAGTCAAACTGGCATCCATCAATTAAGATAATTGCTTCCCACATCTTCACGTGGTATTAATTATATAAAACAATTAAGAAGTTACCTAAACTACCATAATAATAATAATAATAATAATATTAAAAAAATGCTATGATACACTAAAGCTCTCCATACGTGGCTTTATGTACTTTCTCTATTTTACTTGCTTTGTAATTTTTAATTTATAACAGTTATTTCCTTCATCTCAATTATGTGACATTTTCTTTTTATCCTAAAAAGAATTTATGTTATCAACATTGGTGCTTGACTAATTTGTATTTGTGCCAAAAAATCTCACATAAAAATAAAGTACTCTCTAACAAAGGCGAGTCTGTATCCAAAGAGACTCAAATTCAAGACCTCTTGATTAAAAATAATTCTAACCAACTGCCATACGATTTCTCAATTCTCACACGTCCACTTGGAAAGTTTAGGATATGAGGAAATCTATTCAGCCAATAAGCTTTTAGAATTTGATATTAAAGTTGACCCACAAATTGATTATTAGTAATAATTTATTATTATTTTGATTTTTCTCTCTCTCACTTTTTCTTTTAATACTTTGGTGAGTAGCTTGCTGAAAGGAACTAAAGTGTTGCGTAAACCGTGTATGGATGTGACTTTAATATTATCCTAGATGTTGACTAGTGTAAATTTTCTGTCCACAACAAATTAATGGTTTAGAAAGAGTTCGTTGTATCAATTAAGTGTATTATTTTAAAATGTTTTTACTTAAGTTGGGTAGAAAAGGGTGGATTAGGAATTGAATTGAATTGTATCGTAATGTCTTTGTCTTATTAGCAAGAAAAAAAGAAATCGCTTTTCATTGAATTAATATTGTGTTAAGTTAAATGTTGATAACTTCTATAAACAAATATTTGAAAACACTTTCAAAATTTAGATAAATTAATTTATCTTTTTGTTTTAATGAGTTAAAATGGAATATGAAAATAGGAATACCAAAAGGGCGTCTTTATTTCACAATAGTAACATACTTGGAGTAATTCTACGAGTGGAGTTTGAAGAGGGTGGTATGTATGTACTATGTAGCCTTGCTTCTGTCTTGTGAAGGTAGATAGATTGTTTTCAATAAACTTCTATCTCAAGTAAAGTATATCAAATCAGATATGAAAAGAAAATACATTAGAGAAAGGAACAATAGCAATAACAAATAAAATGATAATCGAAGTAAAGAAAACAACACGTAATAATAAAATCGAAGAAAAATAATAAAAGAGTAATACTCCTATCTTGGATTATGTCCTTGATAATCGGCTTGTTATGTCATGTATAATTATCTTTCTCCAATATGTCTTCGGCCTACATCTATCTTTCTTCGGACCCACCATAATCAACTTTTCACACCTCCACTGAGACATTTGGTGCATCTTTCTTTCACATGTCAGAATCATCCTAGTCTTGTTTCCCTCATCTTGTTCATCAGGCAACCACTCTCACCTTGTTTTGATATCTTTGTTTCTAATCATCTTTCATAGTATGACCACACATCCATCTTAATATTCTTAATCACATTGGGTTCATTTTCTGAGCATGCAAATTTTTAACTAATATAACAGGTTTGACAATTACTTTATAAAAACATACCTTTAAGTCTTGATGACACATTTTTATCTCACAAGACACTGAATGTGAGTCTCAATCTCATCCACCCCACTCTACTACGATGTATAACATCATAGTCAATCTCACCATTTTCTTAAATTATTGATAAAAAATTCTTGAAACTTCCTCTCTTAGGATGACTTGTGAATCTATTCTCACTCTAAAACCGGTCACATGAGTTACGTCACTGAACTTGCATTCTAAATACTCCATCTTACTCATGTTCAACCTAAACCTTTAAACTCCACGGTCTACCTCCAAACACCAATCTATTGTTAACTTCATCACATGCATATCTCATTAATTAATATTATGTCATTTCTAAATAACATACATATCTACACCTCCCCTTAATAAAAACAAATTAAGTGTGGATTCCTAATACAATTCCATCACAATTGAGAAACGTTTCAAAAATCTCCTCACTTTGATCTTGATGTCCTTGTTTCACATAACTATAATATTCTCAAATTAAAATGCAGTATGGCAATCTCTATATTTGTGTAGCGTGTAAAGAAAAAGCACACGCCAACCACATTTTTCACTAAAATCTACTATTCTCCTTTACACTATTTGATCGATCCATCAGAGTCCTTGAGACTGCTTTTCTCCTGGTATATTCCAAAAATAATATTCCAACCATCTTAATTTATGTGGTATCATTTAATTCTGACGTAAAATTATATAATTTTTTATTTTTTTTTAATTTATGGCTTAAAAGAAATGTTGAACATTTATGTGAGTTATAGATTATTTATTAAGAGTAAAATGAAATTTTTTAAGAATAAATTATTTTTAACTATAAAAAGGTGGCATTCTTGAGACAAACTTGAAAATAAATAGAATGTCACGTAAATTGGAACAAAGAGAGTAAAAATTATGGCACTCAATATTTGTATTAATATGAAAAACTAAATAAGCAGTTACAAATTACACCAACAAGGGTTGTGGTGGAGTGGTAAATATTCCTTCATCCTTAATCAATATGAGGTCTCGGGTTCGAGCCCCCTTGGGTATGGAGTCGCCTTTGATAGGAAGCGCTTTACCCCCAATATGGGACTAAAGTGAAAATATACATTTTTGTGTGTCTGTAAATAATTTCATTAAGGGTAAAATAGATATTTTATAGTTAAATTGGTACATAATATAGAAATATGTTATTCTTTTTGAGACTGACTAAAAAAGAAAGTAAATCACATAAATTGGGACATAGGGAGTACTAAAAGCCTTAAAATTGAATTCATAAAATTTAATTTTGAATCAATTTCTTTATACAAATCACAAAGTATTTTATACTTATTAATATGATATGAACACCTAGCGTGAAAAAAGTTGTTAAACTTCAACATTGAATGTGGAGGTTATTCAAACTACGGACTAAGGCATTGATTGATGCATAATAAAAAACTTTATATATAATAGCTCCCACCGGCCTATTGATAGAAATAAATTGATTATTTTGAAAATGATTTAGTTCAACCTATTGAAACAATTTCATAAATAAAATTAATCATGATAGATTAGCTGATTTACCATGTTTGCACTCAGCATGCAATTTGTATATTCTAGTTTCTCTGGTACGGAGTCGTCATAACTGGCGGAGCCAGAATTTTCAGTAAGGAGGTTCAAAATCTGTAGAAATAGACACACGAAGTAGCCAAAGGGGGTTCAACATCTCTTATATATACTTAAAAAAATATTTTAACCATGTATAAATAATATAATTTTCCGTCGAAGGGGGTTCGGTTAAACCCCCTTAGTATAAGGTGGCTCCGCCCCTGGTCGTCATCATTAGTGAACATTTCATTTCTCAAAATGGGGGTTTACCTGAATCCTTTTGGCAAAAAATTACATTATATTTATATGATATTTCTAAGAATATTTTTGTTCTATATATTAATTTTGAACCTCTGAAGGTAAAGATTAGAGGTTGAGAGGTTCAAAATGATAATTTTGGATTCTCACTATTTCCAACGCAAATCTGAATAGAAGGTATCGAATACCGAATAGAAAATCAAAAGAAGGGATCATGAATAGGTTCTTTCTCTTTTAATAAGAGATTTTGGATTCAAACTGAGATTGAAAGCAATTCTGATGGGAAACACTTCCCCTAAAACAAGTATTACACCATGCAAATTCATATTAATCAAAACATACCAAAGAAAGATTGAAGCAACATGAGAGCTTTTTAATACCATAATTAATCAGTTTCCATGGAGCTAATTTTCTTTACAAAATAAGAAAAGCTCATTACATTACTAAACAAACAAAAGTAGAAATGGAAATTCTACCAAATAAAAAAAAATATGTACACATATCATATTACTAGCTACTACTCCTACCTTACCAACAACATAAAAAAAATACTTCTTAAGATTATCAAAACGACGGAACGACGCCGTACAAAGTGTCGGAGGCGACAAGGGAGTCTCCCGCGTCGTTCTCCGTACGCTTCGCAAATCTCCCTTTGATTCGAGGTCGAGTCTCAGCATAGGCTTTTCTAGAAGCATATCGTATCGTCTTCTCGAATTTTCGATTCTTTCTCTTCTCTCTATACCTTAATACTCTTGCTTCTCTGTCTAAACTCGAAACCGGGTTAGGTAGTCCGTCAATGGCGGAGTTTCTAACAAATGTGTTTGATACATCTGTCATTGTGTTATGGTCAGGCACAACTCCAACTTCCATAGATGATGAAGAGACCTGTTCAAATAACATAACGTTTCATTAGTTTATGCGGAAACTAAAATGATTTGTTTAACTTTTATATACTGACAGTGTAAGATCTAAGTTTAGGGCTTGACCGGGGTTGCAAGGGATTCATATGAACCCCTTTCGCTTGAAAGAGTTGACATGGTGGAAAAATCATGTTTTATAACACAAATTTTTCATTAATTTGCGAGAAAAAGACTATGAAAAACCTTTTCAACTCCAATGATTTTGCAAATTACTGCATCCGTCCATTTTTATGTGTCATGTTATGTTTTTCGAAAATCAATTTGATTAGTTTTTAAAATTAAATTAGATTATATTAATTTAATTTTTTTTTTTTAAAAAAATAAATAATCACGAAAAGTACCGTGAAAATTTTATACTTCTCTAACAATTTTAGCTATTTTCTATAGGTTTCTTTTGAGTTGAGGCTCTATTAGAAATAATCTCATTAGAAGTAAGATTCGAATATATTCTATGCTAATCAAACCCCATTTATGAGATTATGGTATAGGTTAAAGCAATGAAATGAAGAGTTAAAAGGTGAAAAATGGAGAAAAAAAGGAGTACATACACTTTGGCTAATGGATTGAGTTGTGAAGTTGTACATGAAAGGTTTAGATCCACCAGAAAAATCCATTTCATAAGTTGGGTATCCATCAACAACTGGGCCTTGTAATTGGATCTCATTCTTATTGTTTTGTACATGAGGTACAACACAATCTTCTTTATACTCCTCTTGATTATGAGCAATATCCATAGTAGTCGTACATGTTTTCTGATCTGCAATTATATCCATTTCCACATACGGATCCACATCGCTAAACAAATACTCCGCAGATTTATACTCAATTCCTTGAGTATTACTGCTCGGCGCTTGGAGCAGCCACGACTCCGCTTCCGCTTCTTCTTCCTCCGTCTCGTCCTCGTGCTGGTGCGGATCATTTTCATCCGCACCAGCACCACGAGGAGATTTGGCGGAGGCAGAGTCGTAGAATGGAACTACGGGGATCCGCTCGTGGCGTCGAGCTAAGGGATTGGCGGCGTGGATGTCCTGGTCGCAGGTGACGCAGAGTGCGGCGGCGTCGGCTTTACACGTAACGCTCGCCGGCGCGTGCTCGCACACTTCGCAGACCCAAACGCGCGCGTGCCTGGACGCGAGCTTGTTCGCAGCGTGGATTTTGGAGTCGCAAGTTAAGCAGAGAAAAGCCATGTCCGCTTTGCAGAACACCGTGGACGGCGTCGCTTTGCAGGCATCGCAGCGTTTCGCCGTCGTGCTCCAGCTCTCCGCCACCATTATTGTGAGTTGTTTTTTTTGTTAACTTTTGTTACTTTCTCTCTCTAATGCGTAGTTTCTCTCTCTAAAATTGCAATAATGGAGATTGATTTTTAGCGTTGATGGAGTGTTTTGTTGCTTTATTATTCAGACAAAGTTTTATCTTAATAGGGAGGGAGGAAATCTGAGATACAACCAATGAGAGGATGACATGTGTTCTAGTCTTAGCCAATTAAGTTGGAATTAATTAGTACTCCCTCCGTCTCATTTTAGGTGTCATTTCTTTATTTTTAGTTTGTTTCAAAATAACTGAGCGGGATTGATCGATCTACATCTAAAGTTTTGACTTCCCTTCTCATGAGCACATCTATGGAATAAAGAGATCCCGCACCACACTCCTTATCTATTAGGACCTTTAGCTTTTATCGAGAAGAAGAGATTAGTTCTGGCTAGCTTTTATTCCTAATCTTAAGTCCTAACCAATGAATGATAAGTTGGTTTATAATAATTGAAAATGAATTCAATTTCAATAATCGAATTTAGGAATTGTTTCGGGCCAATGTTACAAGCTTTCGGAATCCAATAAAATCTTTCACCTTTAACTTTGCTTTCTCGATCCACTACTATCTTATTTTAAAAAAATAAAGGAACTTCTGACTTAAGAGAAAGAAAATAAGCATACCCTCCGGTGTAGATCTACTTTGTTGTTAATAGATCTGTAAGAGTCTTGTTCTATTTGTTATTAATAAATCGGTAAGTGTCTTGTTTCATAAGATATATAAAATATCATTTTATTATAATTAGAAATAATTTAATTATTTTACTCTTAATAAAATAATTTATAGCCTTATAGATATCTAAAATTATATTTATCTATAAAATTTTAAAAATATATTTTTTTTAATTTATAAAATATCGTACCAAATTAAACAATAGCACATTTAAATGATATCGATGGAGCACTCGGAAAATACAAAGTTGTTGTGTTGGTGAAGGTGGGTAACGAAGAAAAGAGTCGTGTGCTGTTTAACACAAAGGTGTTAGTGGGGGCTGTGGAAGTGGCGGACCCAGGATTTTCGTTCAGGGGGTTCAAAAAATAAAAGTATAAACGTGTAAATAAGTCTTCAGAAATGGAAACCTTGAATTCTTGTGGGTTTAAAACCAAACTTTTAGCACATTTTTTAAAGTAAAAAAAATTTGAAAAACAGAACTGAAAATTTTAAAAAAAATACTAAAAAAAACTGAAACTGAAACTAAAAAAGAAAAAAAGAAAACGCTTTCACTGGGATTCGATCCGGTGACATACAATTTAGTTTCAAGGGTACTTGCCACTATGCCATCAATTTCTCTTTGTTATTGAGGGGGTTCAAAATATATATATCTACAGAAATGCAGAAAATTTACCTTATATATACCGTGTAATTTTTTGCCGAGGGGGTTCGGGTGAACCCCCTCGATACAACGTGGGTCCGCCCCTGGGCTGTGGGGGTACTTTAGGTAGGGGCAGGGCATAAATATCAAAAATAAATTGAAAAAATGAAGTGAATCGAATTAATTGAAATTTTTTGAGTGAATGGTCAAAAACATATTTATTATATGTTGATTTTTAAAGTTTTATATTTGAATTGTCAAGTGTGTTTGTTTCCTATTTGAACTATCATCAAATAATTATTAGAACATATTTTAACTATCAGTTGTTGACTTTTCTATCTAAAGTATGTCAATATTTTACGTAGGAAAAAAACAACTCATAATTAAGGTGTACTTTAATAAATATTTGATGATAGCTTAAACAAGAAACCCACATCTAATAATTCAAGTATTAAATTCGAATAATTAAAATACTTCAAATGGTTGTTAGTTTTTTACAATTTTAAAAGAAAATCATCTCTTTATGGGCAGATGATTCACAAATTTTAATTAATTATTTCACTCGTGAATTGAGTTTCAATAATAGATTGAATTTTAATTAAAAAAAATTGTTGGACGCTCTATTTAGTGATATAAATTAAAAAGTTTTAAATGGACAGATGAGCGTTTGACAACCGCATCAAATGTTGTATTACTATCTTATAATATCGATAGTGTCCATTAATTAATTATTTCAATCATATGATTTGGAGTTCAAAAAAAATATATTTAAGAGATTTGACCGTACTATTTCTCATTATTTAAATAGTTATCCTTTGTTCGTCATTCAAATATGTTACTATTTTCTATGTATAATATTAGATCGATATTTATTCATATGACATAACTAGAAATTGAAAAATCGAACAAAACCAAGTTAATTTTAATTCGAATTGGATGCTATTTTTTTCAAACCAAAACACTCAAAATCGAATCACACCCCTGATTTAGAGTATGAAGATGTGACATATTATGCCTTTTTTAAAAAGCTTATTTCTCTCATTTACTTTTTTTTTTTTGACTCAGGATAACCCGCAGTCGCTACAATCTTTGCTAGGGGTGTTCATGATTTGGATAAAAATCGATCCAAATCGAAAAATCGAACCAAACCGAAAAATCGAACCAAACCGATGAAATAAAACCGATTTTATTTGAGTTTGATTTGATTTGGTTTTAGATTTTTGAAAATCGATAGTATTTGGTTTGGTTATGGTTTTATGTTCGAAAAAACCAAAGAAATAACCGAACCAAACCAATAAATTATATACGTATATTTTATTAATATACATACTTAATATATTATTTTTATAAACAATTTTAAAGATCTTATATATATTTTCATTATAATTTATTTATTGAAAGCAAAATTGTCAAGATGAAAACATTTATCTTATTGATTTCATGTATATGAGTGTCTATGACAATTCTTTGTAGGACTGAAAATGTTATTTTCTCTTCCTTCTAGGCTAATATAGTGAATTTTAAAGCTTTATTGATAGTAAATTTAGTGATCGAAAGTTCAGTAATTTAAGTCATTCTAACTATTTTTCGTTTTGAATGGATTGTTGTCACTTTTTCACATTTTGAATGAATTATTTCTTTTATTTTTGTATATGGTTAATAACCGAACCAAATCAAACTGAAACCAATAACCACCAAACCGATAAATGTATATTATATTTGGTTTGGTTTGGTTTTAATAATTTTAAAACCGATTAAGTTGGTTTGGTTTTGACCAATAACCGATCCAAACCGACCCGTGAACACCCCTAAGTCCTCGGCCCTTCGGGTGAGCACTTTGTGCGCACTGGATAATCCCCCCATTTTGCCATCTTATTCCTGATTTTTTAATTATATTTTTTCCCTTGTTATAAATAAAGAAATGTATATGTTCTATAGCAAATCTATTTCTCCTGACTTTTAGGCTTTACTCTATATCTTTTAGGTTTTCTTTATGATATTGAAGGCTTATGGTAAATGCTCAGCAAATTCACTCCAAGAAGTTACTACAAAACTATCTCTCTTTTGCTATTTAAGGTTTTAATATACTGTCTTTATTTTATAACATGTTATCAACACAAGATCTCCTATAAGGTATGTTTTGATTATATAACTATTTTTATATTCTAGACACGAGTATACATAATACATATGTATATTTTCAGTTTTTATGTTCTCTAAATAATATAAGGTGGCAGTGACCTTAACCAAGGTTTTTGTCCCATAGGATTTTTCCTGATAAGATTTTTTAACGAGGCAACAAACAATGTGTATTAAGAATAATTATGTAGAACCCAGGATTTGAAGACTTCGATTGCACTAATATTACCTTAACTTAAATATGAGTTCTAAGATAAACTTAAAATAAAAATAATGAAAAAAAGGGCTTTAGTGGTTTCTCTAGTTTATACTAACAACACAAGGACACTCATATGTTTTTTATAGGTGTAGTGTTAACTATATCCTAGTTTCTGTTAGTTTCTCAAAATAGATATACATATATACTGTACACATATGATTTTTTCCGAAGTTAGTGGATGCACATGCACCCCTTCCTAAAGGTATAGGTCCCGCTTCTAACTGTGTACACTCTTTCTTCTTCTAAAATTTCTTTGTACATGTACATCGGAGTATTGTATTGTAAATAAAGAAATGTGGATATCCGGTAACAAATCCACTTCTCGTGACTTTTGGGCTGTAACTTTTAGATTTTCTTTATGACTTTGAAGACTTGCGATAAATGTTAAGCAAATTGAAGAGATTTTTCTTAAAATGACAAGTATTAAAGAGGGACTTATGTTATATAATCTGTCTCAAGGTTCACATATATTTTTGCTTAAACTTGTGGTGACAATCTCATATGTAAGCAACAAATACAATAGGTAAACTTTACACAACTTTAGATATAAGAAACCAAGTTCATAAAATTGTTTAAATGTTTTAGAAGTTACTATCACTATGTAAGGGCCACATCATTCTTGTACAAATAAGGATCAAACTTCTCTCCAAATGAATTTGTCAAAGGAGGGATCTCACACTCATGTTCTTGGGAGTATATGAATGTAGTTCTCCTTTATTCCAACTTACTTATATGTATGTATTGATTGATTGAAGTATCAAAACATACCTTCAGATGTTAGTCAATTCTTTCTAATATGTTACTTTAGTGATTGGCCATTGGATGTTTGTGTTGTGGCTATAAATCTTCTAACAAAGTCCAAGAATGTTTCTTCATCACACATTTATGAACCATATATAGCCTTTTAGATCCAATAATAGAAGAGGGAAAATACAAGTCTTCTTTGTATCATAGATCGATGCATATGGTTATTTTTGGAAACAACTTCTCTACCTCTCACGAGGTAAGGGTAAGGTTTGCGTACACTCTATTCTCCTCAGACTTCACCTATGAAATTACAGTGGGTATGTTGTTTCTTTTGCAATTTGTCAAGCTTTTCAGGATGTCATGAACACTTTTTTCGCTGAGCTTCCCATGGAGTTTTACTCGTTAATATGTTCACTTTCTTCATCTCTGGAATCTAATTCTTTGGGTTTCCAGGATGAAACTAATAGTTAGCATCCTCAACTTCATTATGTTTCAAAGACAAGAAAAAGTAATAGCTTCTATCAACACTTCTCAATGACTGGTGATGTTTGCGAGTGAATTGATCTTCAGCCCAACAAGTACAAATATCTTCAAATACATGAACTCGAGCTCCTACAATATCCCCCTGCTTGCTACACACATTATCGCGATCTGGAGAGCCAATTCAAGTCACTGAATATTTTTTATGTGTCACTACAGTACTGTTATCTACTGATACATCTCCAGTAGCTAAGCATTGTCATCACCTTCAACGTCGTGTTATAAATTGTTATTCATAATTCAATGAATTAAGACAATAGTCAATTCAAGCTCATGAGTTTCTTGCTAGCTAGATTTGTGAATTTCAATTTGCAGATATTTGGATTCATGAGCAATTTATTGTTGTCAATGTCTTGGAGAGTTTAAACTTCAAAAAGATGTCTAAACCAAAGTAGAAATGATATTCAATACTTTATCATGATCAAGTGTCTTGAGAAATTTTTATTGGACACTTTTAAGAATGACTACAAGGTAGCCTCAATGCCTAAACAAGAATACCAGACGTCATGTTTGCCGAAAAATGACTACTACAAGAAACAATTGATTCCGAAAGATAACTACGAGAAAGTAGTCCTATATTCCTAAACATGAATACAAGGTGTCATCTTCACCAAAGATTGACTAGATACAATGTGTCATTTTCATCAAAGAATGACTACAATAAGAAGTCATCAATTCTAGAAGATAATTACAAGAAGGTGTCATCAGTTTCAAAAAGTAACTACTACAAGGTGCTCTTAGTGCCTAAACAAGAATAGACAGTGTCATACTACTACAAGAAGTCATCAGTTACCCTCATTACCTAAACAAGAATACAAGAGTACATACATTTAACCATTAAAAATGTAAAAAAACAATATTATATATATTTTGATAATATACTCAAATACACACATATATATACATAATATCACTATGTGTATACCATGTTGTTTAAAGCATATACTTCTAACCATTAATATATGCAAAGAACTATAATATATACATATATATATATATATATATATATTGAATAAGTAACATAATTTAATATATTCATATGTCCATATCTTATACATGTATATTAATATCTCAATTATATGTGTCATATATAGTACTAGTATATTTATACAATGTTATGTATATTCTTATCTTGCATTTTGGGTCTTTCCTTAATTTCCTAACAAGTGTGAGGAAATTGTTTTGTCAATATTTTCTGGTAGATTACACAATTCCCCTGGCGAAAATTATACATACAATACGAATAACAGTATATTAATATCTATATTATACATTAATGTATATATATAAAAAAAATACAATATTGGCTTCTATGCAAACTATTTTTGTCAATTTCACAATATTTTATATTGTATCTGGTATAGCCTATACATTTTTTGTAGCCCACAACTCAATTACCATAATGATTTCCAAACACTTCTCCTATACTATGAAAATAACCTAAGTTATATTAGAGTCCAGAAGGACTCGTACGGTATGCTGGACAAATATAGATAATTTTAGGATAAAAATATAGAATTGCTTTATTTATTGTTTAGTTACTAATTTTGAGGTAAGTTGTACGCATATTAGTAATCAGGATAAATAATCCCTATTAGAAGATGGAATAATAGTATTGTAATTAGCTATTCCGAGATAAAGCAATGAAAATGAAAAAAAAAAAACCCTTAAGGTCACTAAAACTCTCTTTTTACTAAATGAGGTGGAGAAAATTTGTGTAAACAAACAACTTCTTAAAAAATATGCAATACATGTTATTTTTAAATAACTTAATAACTAATTCCAACGCATATAATTAATTCGATCATAACTTGTGTTCAAACTAAACAACCTCTTTAAAATTATTCTCCAGGACGGGACCAAGTATTTGGAGGAAGATAGTTGTGTTTAACGTAGAATGGAATAAAAACTTATTCCAATGTGCAAAGAACATTCTATAGAAATATCAAACATCTTACAGGAAAAAATTACTAGGATATATTGAACAAATAAAATACTTTCTTTTATTTCTCATTTGGTGTTCAATGTCTTGTATCTACGGTAAGTTTCGTGGGTCACCCATGTGAATCGACCCGACTTGATCAGGTTCTGCTCAATCCGATCCAATTTAACTAATTAATTAATTAAATGAATAATTTTTTTTAAACGGATAAGAGGGAACCGTTACAAGGTAACCTCCCCTTGAAAGACTCCTAATGAGAGTGTTTTGGAGAACGTGGAAAAATAGATAGAAACGTAAGAACGTTGAAAATCAATTAAAAGAAAAACAGAGAAAACTAAAAGTCATCTTTTTTGCCAAAAATATTGAATCGACACAATCTTAGATACTTAGTTTGTGAACGAGAACGATCTTTGTTTCCTTGTGATTTAAAGAGAGATCAGAAGCAATTAGTTTTGACAGCAAAATCACCAACAAATATTTCCGCTACAAGTTATAAGGTACACATCTTATTGTTGCTTTGCTATTAATATTTCTTCACCTATATTGGAATCTAGTTAATTCAGAGTTGCACCATGTAAGGTCCCATTCGGAGGAAAATTTTTCTATCAAAATTTTTTTTATATATAGAGATCGAATCTGAGAACTCTGATTTACTGCACTATATTCTTAGTAAGTAAATAAGATGTTAAAGATGCATGTGTCAATATGGAATAAAGAAAAGGTTGACATCTTGAGATTCTGTTCAAGAACATATTCATTAATTAATTCTGCACTACGTACTGATAGTGTCAACCATGCATATTTTTGTATTTATTCTATGGGTGTGTTTGGTATGAAGGAAAATATTTTTCGGAAAATGTTTTCCAATTTTTTCATGTTTGGTTGGACTAAATATTTTCCAAATCAACTCATTTTCCTCAAATTTAAGGAAAATGACTTCCCTTCTAAACTTAAAGAAAACATTTTCCAAAACTCTCTTCCAACTTCAAATTACAATTATTTTTTTGTTGAAAAAATCAATTTATTTTGTCCCTACCCTCAAACCACCCCCACCCCCAAAAAAAATAAAATAATTTTAAAGCTTGTTTTTAAATTCAATTTTTTTACCCCACCCTCACCCCTACCCC
>NC_064291.1:2980691-2986908 GCF_019186545.1 Solanum stenotomum | reverse complement strand
CCCCCCCCCCTTTCACCCACCCCCTACCACCCCCCCACCCCCAAAAAAAATTTAAGTTTGTTTTTAAAAACTATTTTCAATTTCAAAAATTATTTTCTACTCTAATAAAAATAAAAAATATTTCTCAAAAATATTTTTCATTCATAAATCAAACACTAAAAATCTTTTCCGAAAAATATTTTCTATTCACCAACCAAACATGAGAAAATAAGTCAAAAATCAACTTGTTTTTCAGGAAAACATTTTCTAGGAAAACATTTTCCTTCGTACCAAACACACCCTATATGCTTTTGCTTTGGATATATAAAGAAAAAACAAGTGAAGAATTTTTCAGATATGATAGCAACTTTGCATGTTCCAATTTTATTGGGTTATACATATGAATTTGGATTTTTTTTTCTTTTAGTATTGTTGTATCAATTAGAACCATGTAAAAAAATTCACTTATTTTGCATAAGTTTATCAAGAAAAATAAAAAAAAACACCAATCTATACAATCTTTTAACAACTTTTATAGTTTTATATTTTTTAATTGCACAAAAAAATAACAAGAAAAAAGAAGAGTTTTACCACTGCTAAAAAATCATTATTTTCTCATTAAAAATTTTCATCGAAAAATGTTTAGTATATATAGTAATGTTTTATTACGAAAAACTTAGGAAGTTTTACATTAGCTCAGTAGTGAATCCAGGATTGTTATTATAAGAGGTGTCAATGGTTGTAGACTTGTAGTGAAAAATAAAATTATGGAGCTAGAAGGATTAGAACACACGACCTCAAAAAATTTTCACAATGCCTTAATCACTACACTAAACCTTTTAACTTATGTCAAGAGGTGTCAATATTTATTTATATATTTATTAAACCAAAATTGACTTTTATATACAATGTAATTTTTCAACGAAGGGGTGTTGCTTGACACCCCTTAGCTAAGGGTGAATCCATGCCTGACTGAGCTGGTTTGATGGGAAATGAGTGAAAAAATTATGTTTTATAACTAAAATTTCCCACTAATCGACAATAATGGAGAAAACCTTTATTTTCAGCAATATTGTACATGATATATATATATATATTTTATAGAAATAGATAAACAGGAATATTAAAAATTGGTTGGTTACATATACTAGTTTTCTCTGGCAAAAATATTTAAGTTTGGACAGAATTAAGTTATTTATACTAATTTATTCGTTTCATTTTATGCAAATTTATGCCAGACAATATCCCAAAGTAATGATCTTAATTCTTAAGAATCAAGGCAAGTTGTTTTTTTTTACAATAAAATTTAAATAGTCAATAGAGTATATCATCTTTATAAAATTTAATATAGTAAAATATTATTCCTGGATCCAACTTAATAAGAATTTTTTTTAAAAGGAAAAAATGTTGACATTGGAGATCTAACTACTATTAGGTAATTACAGAGAATAACTTTTGTTTGTTATAATTTCTATATGATATGATAATATATTCCACTTAAGAGGCACTTTTTAAATGGATGAGAATAACCTAAAATATCAAATCATAATCTTAGATAATTTTAGAATTTAGCTCAAAATTGCACTTGCAAATTGAGGTTAGCTACATATTCCATGCTAATTCCTAAATGCATTTATATGATCTCTTATATTCTTTTGTTCTTGAGGGATTTCAAAGGGTGTCATTTCACTCTCCCCATATTTTACCATTATGTTTAAACAAAACAAAAAAGATTCTTTATATTAAAAAAAATGGATCTAGGGACCCCTTAGATTTGGAAAATCTATTACATTTTATTGAGTTTTTGTTTTATGATTTTAGTTCTTCAGCCAACCACAACACACAATTAACATCATAGTCACAATCATCATTATTGTCAATCATATAATCAGTCATCAATATTAATATTCATCATTTATAATTATTATTATCCATTACTGTTACATAATTATTATCAAACATTACTGACAATCACCATCATTAATCACCAATATATACCGTCAATCATTATGATCATTAGTTATTTACTAACCATCATAACCAACTATATAACCATTAACCACTATGTTAGTCACCATTGCCACTAACTATTACCACAACATAACCGTTAGCCAAGATCATTCTCAATCAATTAAAACATCGTTTGCTTGTCATCACCATCACCAACCATCATATAGTTTTAAAAAAACTTAATTGATATAGTTAGATTAAATTTAGTATTTTATTGAATTTCATATTTAATAATTTCTAAATAAAGACTAGTTATATTTATTCAGATGATGAAAGAATAAATAGTCTCAATTATTAGTATTCAGATATTAATACACTATCTTAATATCGAGATGCATTTATTCAAATTAAGATATGTAAATCTTATCCACACTTAACAATGTAGAAGTACGATTTGCACGATCAAACATACATAGAGTACAATTCTACATAACAATATCTTATATTTTAAAAAATTATTTTTTAAGTGAATGTGCCCTATCCACTCACCAAAATAATAATTATGTGATCCTATTTTAAGCTAGTTGGCCAGCATATTATTTGATTTAAACAGACAAGCTAAAAGCAAATGCCCTATATTAAGAAAATTATTAGTGCCATTACTATGTTGAATAATGAATATATAAATATGATTTTACAAAATCTAAAATTTTATAACTTTAAAAATATGTTATAATATTTGTGTGACGATACAAAATTTTCACTAACAATAAAATGAAAAAATTTAAAGTATTTTGGAATATAAATAATTATGTTAATTTTTTTTGAATAAATTATTTAAACTAATGCCACATAGTACAATTTAGCATGGTACTTACCTTAATAAGCAATATTTCAACTGTAGAAGCTTCTAAAAAGCTTTTATTGATAATGTCTTTTGATGGTGTTTCATCTGTTAAACTATTAAAAGTTATTTTCTTAAGGAAATTATTTTTTAATTAAATAGACAAAAACCACTTTCTTCTCAATATTCATCTTCTTCCAAGAGAAGCACAAGTTGTTTTCTTTTACAATGAACTTAATCCTTGCCATTTTAGTCCTCCTTTATTTAGTGTCATTAGTTGTTTGGATTTATGGCCTCTCCTTTTTTTTTTACTCCCATCACAAAACTATAACTTCTCAACGAGTAAAACATAAATCTATTCCAATTTTCTTTTAACAAAATATATAATCATGGTATAAATTTTATAGCTAACAGCAAAATCTTTCGTTAATTCTAGTCAACAACAAATTTGCCACAACTTATAAAAATATTATTAGCTACAAGCAATTTAGCAATAGATCATTAGCAACGAAGTTGTGTAGCTAATTCTAATGTTTATAATAAATTTCATGTATATGATTGTCTGACTTACATATCAAAAAAATTTCTTTTATTTTTAATTAAACATCTTCACATAAAATGATTAAAAGCGCGAAAAGAATTGAAATTTTCACATAATAAATGCAAAATTTATCTCAAGTTCTACTAGTTTAGTGGATATGTATGAGGCAATAACGTCAAATTATAAAGCAAAATAATAATAGCATCTAATGGATGATTATAATGTTTCACTTTACCCCACAAATTATATTCTTTTATTCACCTCTTTAGGACTGATTAATGATTGTAAACTCTATTTTTTAGCCCAATCACACTGAAAAACTTGAGTGTGGTTTCCCTATTTGCCACTAGGCCCAATAAAGGCCCACTAGGTGGGCCCAAATCTAGGATCCGTATTCATTTTCAATGAGATAATGTTGTATTTCATCATCATTATAGACACATTCACTTGTAGGAATATTACTTGGTGGATGATGTCAATAACAACATCCTCTTGTCGTTCCCTATTAGAACTCAAAGACAATTTGAGATTTGTTTTCGTGCATCTACATTATTTATCGTGAATCTGTTACCTTCCATCAGTATAGATATCAAATAATTTTTCTTATCTGAACTCAATCGAATTCAGATCGCACAATGCAGGGTCTATTAGGGACAACGGTTTTAATATGATTTTCTCCGTGATCAGTACTCAAAACCTCTAATAAAGGGTGGAGGAACCCCAACCATCTCACCACAATCCAGATAGATGCTTGAACTATTTTGCTATAATAATGAAAGAAAAACTCAAATGCAAAATGGAAGATTGTGATATTCTTGTGCACTTTAGTGTAAGTAGGTCTCATCAACATGTGCCAAAACGTACGTGTTCAAGCCCTTGAGTCTCAACTCTAATCTTATCAACAAGTCCCATAACATAAACCAAACTATTTTTACATCTATGAAAAGTTGTCAATATGAAAAGAATTTGTGTGTTGCACATGAAAATAGAATCCGCAAAGCATGCTTCATGTTTTTAGGTTTATTAGTTATCATGATTCTTCAATATTTAACAAATTGCACCCCAACAAAAGTTGCAACAAAGAAAGGATCAGAGTTCCCTCCCTGCTTTGCCTTGCTCACCTTTAGCATGGCTCTATCCACTAACTTTTACTCGGTCCCAATTTATGTGACATAGTTCTAATTTCAAAAGTCAAACATTACATATTTTAAAACTGTAAAGACTACAAGTCAAAATAATTGATCAATTACGGTCAATGAAAGTGTTGGTTGAATCTCAAAATTCAAAAATTGTCACATAAATTAGAATAGAGAGAGTAATAAAGTGTTCATAAATGATGTGGAAGATAAAAAAGAAAATTGTGGTTATTAATTAGATATATTTATGTTTGAAATTCATTTATATATGTGAAAGCTTTATGTATATTCACGTTAAGACATGTTGGGCGGAATCTACCTAAAGATACTTTTAACATAGTGTGATATTGTTCGCTTTGGGTCAAGATTGCACGATTTTTACAAAAAGCTTCACATCATCTAGAGAGATCCTATATCTTATACGTGCTTACCAAATTCCGCTACACATGTGGAACTTTGTTCACACACCCAACGATCTCCTCCACAAACTAAGTTTTACATGGTCCATCACCATGATCCCGAAAAATATATAACAGTTAATGAAGTTATGTAGTTTGTGCCTTAATAAAAAAATTCAATAGTGATTTAACAACTTCATTGTTGTTGCTACAATCAAGTATAGTAGGTTCCTAATAAAGAAGGAGATTAGCATAATTGATGTCAAAGATCCTACTAGAGGATTGAAGTATTTCATATTGATGAAGGCATCCAAAACGTGAAGTTTGATGTATGTAAAGCATATTTTGCAAGGTGTCAATCAATTACTAGGAATCAATTCACTTCTAGCACGAATAAGTGTTTTTGTCACTATAAAGTGTTAGAAACAATAAAAAAAATATTAAAGTTATACGAAACGGGGCAAAAACAAAAAAAATAATGCTTTTATAAGAAGCGGGGCAGGACAAAGTCTTTGAGGATTTATGCGAATTTACTTCGTATTCACCCTGCATACTTCTTTTATTTTTTGTGTTCGGCTAAGAAAATAGTAATAACACTATGATCAATAGGGGCCGAGGTTACAATTCAATTATTTCAACTTACTTTGGTACCACTAAAATGCAGTATTCAAATTTACCTACCCAAAGGTCCACCCTCTTCTCAAATAAATAAAAAGTTTGTCTTGAAAATATAAATAAAAAGAAATACAATTTTTAAAAAATTAGAAATTCCTTTTTCATTCGATATCGTATTAAAATTTGGGAAAAGGTAGAAATACCTTCCTAGACTATGACCAAAATCTCAGAAACACACATTAATTAAACTAAGGTTATATTACCCCTAAACTCATTTTTTTTTGTAATTTTGTACACCCTTTTGACTTACGTGGCATCCAAATATCTCTCATGCACCTCAACTACGTGGAGTCACGGGGTGTGCCACATAAGCCAAAAGGTGTACAATATTATATACAAAATGAGTTCAGGGGATAATATAACTTAATTTAGTTAAAGTGTGCCTCTGGAATTTCGGTTATAGTCTAGAGGGTATTTGTGCCTTCTCCCTTAAAATTTTGACTAAATTTAAATTCGCACAAGAAAATTCTATATTCAAAGATGAAACATTTTCTAAAAAAGGCAACATATGTACAACCGAGTGAAAAAATACTTATCATTCTATCATAATCTTTATTGATCCCGAAAAAAATATTTCCCTTTTAGGAATTTTCAACTTTTCTCCTTTCCACTTGCTCTTCCTCTTTTAAATACACATTCATCACTCTGCACTTCTCAAGCTCACAAAACAACAAAGAGAAAAAAAAAAAAAAAA
>NC_064291.1:2853814-2980456 GCF_019186545.1 Solanum stenotomum | reverse complement strand
AAAACAAAAAAAATAATGCTTTTATAAGAAGCGGGGCAGGACAAAGTCTTTGAGGATTTATGCGAATTTACTTCGTATTCACCCTGCATACTTCTTTTATTTTTTGTGTTCGGCTAAGAAAATAGTAATAACACTATGATCAATAGGGGCCGAGGTTACAATTCAATTGTTTCAACTTACTTTGGTACCACTAAAATGCAGTATTCAAATTTACGTACCCAAAGGTCCACCCTCTTCTAAAAAATAAATAAAAAGTTTTCTCTTGAAAATATAAATAAAAAGAAATACAATTTTTTTAAAAGTAGATTTTTTTTCATTCGATATCGAATTAAAACTTTGACTAAATTTAAATTCGCACTAGAAAATTCTATATTCCAAGATGAATCATTTTCTAACAAAGGCAACGCATATCCAACAGAGTTTAAACTTGAAAATAACTAGTGAAAAAATAATTATAACTCTATCATAATTTTAGGGAAAAATGACAAATATACCCTCAAACTATCGTAAATGCCCACATCGCCTTTGGCCTGCACACAACGGTCAGCCGACGTTGGACATGGGCTGCCACTATCGTCCATTGTCTGGACACATCGGTCAGCCGACGTCGTCCGTGGCCTGCACACATCCGTCTGCCGATGTCGGACGTTGCCAACCGCATCATCCGTGGCATGCACATTTCGGTCAGCCGACGTCGGACGTGGCCTGCCCGTATCGTCCGTGGCTTGCACTTGTTAGACGAGCGACGTCGCACATGGCGACACTAATCGAGGTCTAGTCGACAACATGTGGATGTCCATGACGTACAAAAATCAAAAGAGTGTGAAACACCCTTCAAGATACCCTCCGTCATACTTTTGGGACATTGGTGCCCCTGTCATCCAAAAAGTAGAACATATATACCCTCTACACTAACGGACATGCACGTGTCATAATCTTATCCACGGATCTGATATTTATTAAATCAGATCGACGGATAAGATTGTGTCATGTGTCCTTATTTAGTCTTCTGTTAGAGTGAAGGGCATGCATGCTTTAATTTTTGGATGGCAAAGGCACCAATGTCTCAAAGGTCTGCATACCATTTTCGATAGTTTGAGAGTATATTTGTCCTTTTTCCCTAATTTTTATTGGTCCCCAAAAAAATATTTCCCCTTTTAGGAATTTTAAACTTCTCCTTTCCACTTGCTCTTCCTCTTATAAATACACATTCATCACTCTGCACTTCTCAAGCTCAGAAAACAAAGGGAGAGAAAAAAAACACCTCTCAGTTTCCACTAAACTTTCCAAACAACAAAAATTTCAACCTAAAACAGAAAAAATGAGAACAGAAGTTGGCTTCTCTACAATCACATCAAAGTTCGAACAATCAAAATCTACCGTAAAAGCTACATTTTCACCGCCGGCGATGGTACAGAGATCGCCATGGCATTCTCCGGTACCGTATCTCTTCGGCGGTCTAGCAGCTATGTTAGGGTTAATAGCTTTCGCTCTTCTAATTTTGGCTTGTTCTTACTGGAAACTCTCCGGTCATTTAAGAGAAAACGGCGAAATTGATCACGATTCGGAAGTAGATCCTGAGTCCGGCGACGGTGAAAAACCGGCGATCGGAATTGTGAAGGCGATGCCGGTGTTTGAAGAGAAGATTGTTGTGATAATGGCTGGAGATTTGAGGCCGAGTTTTTTGGCAACGCCTGTGTTAAGTAAAAACTCTGTTTTGGGAGACGGAAGTGATTTGAATAAATTCGAGAAGAAATTGGAAAAGGAAACCGAAGAATTAGGTGATGAGAAGGAGAAAGAAGAAGTAGTGATTGAAGTTAGAGAAATGAGCCATGGAGAATCTCAAAACAGCCATGGACAAAATCACTAAAAGAAATTCTTCTATTACTCTTTTTTTTTTTTTAACAAATTTCGTGCGACGAGCTCAATTGAAAATGCATGCAGATAATATGGAACTCAAAATCTACTACTTGGAGTGTGACGAGCTCAATCGAGAAACACATGCAGATCGTATTGAACTCGGAATTTTTTACTTGAAAAATCTTCTGCTCAATCAACTCGATCATCATCACCAATGTGGCATTTTTTGTTTCTTTCTTCTGCTTTTCTGGGGAAGGGGGATTTCCAGTTTTGAGTTAACGGGAATTGTAAATTGTTGGTTGAGATGAGATGAGTGTAAAATTTATTTTTCTTATGCTATAGAGTTTAATTTTAAACATTGATGGGGTATTTAAAATATTTAGATTGAATATATCGTAATCTTTTAAATTTGTTAGTAAATTTTATTTAGATATTTGAACTATTATATCTTTCAATTGAGAACATTACCACATGATAAAAAAACTTCATAAAAGGATGTGATTTACTTATGTACATAATGAATATTTGAGACATACATTAAAAAAATTCAATCTTTCTATTCAAAAGTATCTATAGAAATATTTAATTATATGTTTAGGTGTTTAATTGGAAACATGTTATAGTCCAAGTATCAAAATAATATTTATTGACAAATTTAAGATATACTATCAAGTATTTTGCCAAATATGTATCATGTCAAGTATATAATTTATCTCCGTGTTCCATGAGTTTGAGCAGAGAAATCAACCACTAATTCTTGCATTAGAATAGCTTGTATGTATCATGTCGTGGTTATGGTAATGGTTATAAATGGTAGCTAATAATGGTGACGACAGATGATAGACATTGATAACTATATTGGTGGTTATGATTAATGGTGTAGTTGATAATGAAAGGTAACAACGGGGATAGTAGGTAATAGTGGTTGATGATGGTGATGAATGGATGGAGTTGAAGAAATATCATTAAGATTAAATGCAAACAAATAAGATTTTAATTTAAATAACGCTCTTTATAAATATTATTAAATAATTTATTTGATGGATATATCAAAACCTAAAAATTATTTACTGTGAACTAAAACAAGAATAAATAGAAATATATTTTTAAAATGCTAAATTCTTCCTTTTAAAAAAAATAAATGAACATCGCTATAAAGTTACTTAAAATGAAACTCGAAAATCAAAAGACAGATCTTGGTTTTGATGTTATCCATAGTGTTTATGTAATTATAATAATTTAATAAATAAAATACTATTGCATTTTGATCCTCCACTAAAGAGGGGAATAATAAAGTGGAGAAGAAACAATAAAAGTATATATTCTATCTGTTGGATTCAAGTGTGTTCAGCATTAAAAAAGTTTTTTTAAAAATATATATATATTAAGTGGAGTAAATTAAATGTTTCTCCAGTTGTATGGGAAGTGATGTTAGCAAATAGTAATGTCTCAGTTATTGATAAGGATGGCATTAAAATGAATGAAATTTCTTTATTTTTAAGTATTAATTTTGGAATTTTAATCTTAAATATAAAAGAAATTACTGAATATGTTATTCTTATTGTTATGGTATATAAAAGAAATCATGTTATTAGAAGATGTTTTCCAACTAATATAAAACCCACACAAATTTTAAATTAACCAAAACTCAATATTAATATCAAATAACAAAAATCCCTTTATTTCCATTTTTGTGACACTTTTATAATTCGAAATTTCAATAAATTTATTTTTGATCCTAACTTTTTCATATATATTTTCATTTGTCAGTTATTGTGATTTATAGTATTTTTTTAGTGTAATTTTCAAATATATAAATTTTAATTTTTTTAAAAAAAATTATTTCATACCCTAATTCACAATTAAAATCAAATTATTTGACTCTTAAAATTCAAACTATGCAATATCTTGAGAAAAAAAAGAGAGTAGCAATGTCTAAATTTTCTTGGCGGTGATAATTTTTTTTTTTAATATTTGATATCTGTATTAAAATTTAACTATTTAAATTTGTGTCACGTAGTTTCTATTCATAGTGGTGGTAGTTGAAAAACAGGTGAAGTGAAATAATTGTGGCACTGTTTTCTTCGCAAAGCTGATGTTGAATTGGGCGCTGTGAGGCTGGTGGGTTGTCCGTGAAAGTGGGCGACGCGGCGAAAATGCGCCTGTGAAACCTTTTAATTTTGCTAAACTGTTAACTCATTTATTTTAGTGAGATGTGAGACAACTGTTTTAGAGATCCGAAAAGAGGTGAAGTTTTGAAAAGTTGTATTAGAACTGTATTAAATATTTTCTCATTTCAAATTAATTGAATTGTTAATGTATTTTACATATTTTAAGAAAAGAAGATTAAGACATAAATTAGGCATAACTTTTCATTTTTATCCTTATTAATTAATAACTAATTCTAATACTAACTAATGAAGGGTGAAATTGGAAGAACATTTTAAAAATAATCTTGAAAGTTAAACAATTAAGTTAATTTGAAAAATGAAAAATGTCTCAACAATTCAATTAATTTGAAATGGAGGAAGTATAAATTATGGTTGTAATACAATTTGAATTCAATATTATACATGGTAATGAATTCGGTAGTTGTAATTCTAGGACAAATATAATCCATTTTTGACAATGAAAACTAGTTTAGGTAATATTGAAATGTTTGAAATTCTCATAAAATACTTATAATATGTTTGTATTAACAATATCTTAATTATATATCCACCACGTGCATTAAAACATGCTTATATTATGTATTATGTATTGAATTCAAAATGTATTACATTTTTTTTCTCTAATTAACGACGTAAAAAATGGATTATATATGAATCTCAAATATTCAAATATTATTCGAGTTAGTTTTTGTGTTACTATATTAAAATTGTTTTAAAATATATATATTTGGTATATGCTAGGAAGGATTACAAACATAATAGAAAAAGTTTTCTTGGTTGTCTAGCACTTGAAGAATACAATTATTTGCCTATGATAAACTGGAAACAAATATATTATTGGGAAAGAAGCAGCAAAGATGTAGACAACCAAGAAATGTAAGCACTTACGTCATCAAGAAAGAGATGTAAAAGGAATTATTTATATATATATATGGGTAAGACTAATTTATGTAAAAAAATATATATATTCCATAATTCATTAATAAAATTATATAATAAATTATCTATGTAAATTTTGGCCAAATACAAATCAGCCTTTTTGTCTAACTTATCAAAGAAAGAGAACAAATCAGCTTCCAAAAATCTTCATATTACCCTTCTTTAAACTTGAACAGTTTCTGAAATAACAAAATGCAAACAAAATTTCTTATCAAACTACATCACACAAGTACATTTTATAATAATATTGAAGATCAATTTATAAAGTTATTTGATACGTTGTGTAAAACGGAGTATCTGAAAGTATAATCAATAATAATATTATTTTATTTTATTTTAAAAAATAAAAAAATATTGAATACAATTGAAATTCATTCATACCTAAAAGTCTCAATATCGTGGCTTATAGCCATACTAGTTGCTCTAGTAAAAATAGTACGAACTATGCACGGGCCCAATAATATTAGGAAAAAACTTTTATATTCCAAAAAAGAGAACTATTTACAAGCGGTTATCTCCTTACTTTTACACTCTGCTATTTTTTACTACTAATGCATATTTACTAATTGATACCATCAAAGTATATATATATATATATATATACTTTGATGGTATCAAAGAGGAAGAACCATTGCTTCAGTGAAAAATACTACTCAGTTACTCCTTGATTCCATTAGAGTATATATTTATACTATGCTGGCATCAAGGAGGATTAGAGAATGTTTCAACGAAAAGACTGATTAGTTATTGTTTGATGCAATCAGAGTATATAGATACTATCAAAGTATATATATAATACGATGATATCAAAGATGAAGAAGCAGTGGTTCAATGAATAGAACAAGGGGGTTGCCGGTTAAATAGTTTGAGTCGTGAGCGAGTCAGGGTAAATAGTTTGGATTGGGTCTAATTTAGATAAATACTTTACTTGAATCCAATTTGTATTATAATTTTTTAAATAATTTTGTTATATATATATATAAAAGATACCTCTCTTCTCTAAATTCCATGAATAGTAGTAAGTGAAGATTGTGATCTTCAGCCCTAGGAAAGAACAGTAAGAAAGTAGCCGTAAGACTGAGGTCGTGAAGGCGAAAAACTGTTCATAGCCTGAAATAAAAGAAAATATCTAGAAAATTTTTGCACCAAAAGCAAAAAAGAATAAAGACTTTGTGAGTCAGATGCAGGGTCAACCCAATGAGTAGCATTTCCTTAATACAATCAAATATTTTGTAATAATATTCTTCGAATTCACAAGTGTATTCTTGAATATAACTCATTTTGCAAATTTGCATATATTATATATATAAATGACAATAAGCAGCCACCCTACCGTCAACAAGTGTGGGTATTTTCGAAATTCACTCAAACTATTGCTTTAAAAGTTGGCAAAAGAGTCTGGTGGACCCTTGTACTTGTATGAGTTTGTATTGTAAATTCTTCTACTTACCCATTTGTCATCTGGATCCCTGAACCCATCTAAACTCAACATTTTAAACATGTTTTCTGACTTGGCGTCCTATGTGGCAGACACAACCAAAGGGCGTGTGATACACACACCTGAGGAGCGTGAAATCTGGTTAAAAGGGTCTAATAGCCACATTAGGGTTTTATAAAGTCATCTTCTTCCCCATTTGCATTTAACGCCATTATTAGACAAATTTGAGCTTTTTCTTGCCTCTTTTTCTATATTCTTTCTCCAAATTTCTTCTTCAATTTTTTTCATCGTTATACTCCTCTTTTATTTCTATGCATTTCCAGTTAATTCTTTGCTTCATTTTGTGGTTGATCCTATTGTAGTTTTCTACATCATCATGAAAGTTGTTTTTCTTAGAATCCTATAATCTAATAGAAATCATGAAACATGTAATTGAAAGCATAACAAATAGAATCCCCAAAAAATTTCAAAAAAATCAGTATAATCGACTAAAAACCTAAAAATTAAACAAAGACATAAATAAAAGATGAAATCTAGACTAAACAACATACAAATACGAAAATAAGTTACAAAATTTACATAGATAAATTAAAAATCAAACAAAACCAACAAAAATACTCAAACAATTTTGTGGGAATGAAGAAAAAAATGAGAAAGAAAAAATGTGGGTATATATCTACACACAAATATTGATCTAGGACGACGTTCACACACTGTACACTCAAGCGGCGAACCTCTTTTCTTCGATTTGGATGAAAACAAGGACGGATTGCCTTGATTGTTGTTGGTGTTTTTTCTTCAATGAAAAGAGTAGAAGAGGTTGAAAAAAAATGTGTAAGGAAGATGAAAGAGAAATGAAATGAGATTGTGGGGGAGAGTGATGGGTTTGGTGGCAAAAGGCAAATAAAAATCAGAAATACATTAATTAAATATAATAAAAATGTCAAGATGACATGAAGTGGTATATATATACACATATCATTTTATAATTATTTTTAAAATTACGTGTCAGGCGTTTGTGATACACACACAACTAAAGGGTAAAAAAAGTGTTTAAAATATTGAGTTTAGATGGGTTCAGGGGTTCAGATGACAAATTGGTAAGTAGAAGGGTTCACAATACAAATTTATACAAATATAAGAGTTCACAAGACCATTTTACCTTAAAAGTTATGTACATTCAACTATTAAGGGTTGTGCTACTGTCTCATTTACAAAATAAAAATAAAAATGACTTTTCATAATTTCACTTGGACAGTTCCCCTTTTACCCTTGCTTTTTCTATTTTATTTTCTTAATTTTCGTATATATTTTGGTAATTATAATCAATTCTATATACTAATTAATTAACTAGAGAAGTCATGATGACATTAGCCCATTGTAAGCACCAAACTGATCCTATTCATTTTACTTGCTAATTCCTTCGAGCACCTTTTTTCTTCAAACATTATATTAATTCCAACCTCAAAACATTTTGTGATCTTTTTCTAATATGAAATTAACAATATGTTATATAGCTATTTTCATAGGTAGCTTTTTAATCCAATATGCTATATACCCATATTTTATATAATTAACAAAGTAAAATAAAATTTAATTGACTAATATATATATATATATATATATATATATATACTTTTATAGTATTATTGACTAATAAGTAATTTATGAACAAGAAACCTTAATGATACCACAACATAAATATACTCTTATAGTATCATGGACTAATGAATAATTTCTGAACAAGAAACCTTAATGATACCACAACAATATACATATACTCTTATAGTATCATTGACTAATGAATAATTTATGAACAAAAAACCTTAATGATATCAATATAGTATATATATGTACTGTATCAGTTAAGCGAAATTATTAGCCATAATGATACTAATACAAATATGATATTGATATAGTATCAGTTAAACAAAAATTATCAGCCTCAATGAAGGAGGTTATGAGCTGTAATTATTTATGAGAGAATGAATATTTCATAAATTATTTTCGATTTGGATATGAACATGTAATTATTTTGGATTTTATGACCTTTTCCTAATTTTTTGGTCCTTAATCTGAGCCCAACCTAAGACCCATTATTGATTTCGGGTTCAAAAGTCCGGTTGGGGGCTCGGCACATATTAAGCCACATGTTCCACTTGCGTGCCGCTCCATAAACCGTCCACGTAAATCTCTCTCTGCAATTAACCTTTAAAAAAATACGCAACAGTATCAGTATACAGAAAAATCCAGAGATTTCTCTATTCCATTTCGCAGCTTTGCGATTCATTCATAGGTGAAACGGATCATGTCACGTTTAATTCAAGCTCGATCCTCTCTCTCCAGATACTGGTAAACACATTTTCGCCCTAATTCTTCAAATGTGAAGTTTATTTTGTGCACAATAGAAGCTCAAATTCTCGTCTGTTTTTGTTTTTTGATGGCTCTGTTGAGTTTTCTGCATTGTTGATTTGTTGCTATATGTTGTGAAATTGTGGATTTTGTTAAATGTGTTAACGGATGTATTGTTTGAATAAAAGAGGTTTTTAATCCGAAATTATAAGGGAAAAGATAGAAGGAAGACAAGTGTATGAGCAAATATCAAGCAACTGGGCTGATAAATTCGTATCTATTGCCTGAGCATTTATTTAGTAGATACCCTTGGAGAGACGAGGAGAAAATATAGAACAATAAATGATAGTAATACAATCAGGCTTCGTGGCTCGTGCAATGTAGTGTTAAGCTATTTCAATAGTGTGAATTTTTTTTTAGTATTAACCAAGCCTTCCTTTATTAGTGTGAGTTGGAAAAATAAAATTTAGATAGCAAAACCAAGAAGTTGTGAAGTTGAGTAGTTGGAGTGTAGTTAGGCTAATCCTAAATAGTGTGAAGTGTCGAGAACCTCCCATGTTTTCCAATTAAACATTGCCATGTGTCAGGAAGGCTATCCTGCGAATGTTCTTTTGCCTGAACTGAAAGAGAAAACTAGGTTCTAAATATTTTGATTGCATTCTTATTAGACATGTTGAACATAATGTTGAACATAATGTTGAACATAATGTTGCATATCGGTTTTTTATTTTAAAGAGTGATGTGTTTGGCTGCAATACAATAATTGAAACAAAATATGATAATTTTTTTGAGCATAGTTTTCTACGGTCGGATAAAATTTCTCATGCACCTATCGAGACATATAATGAAATGACCACTACTGAGTAACTGAGAAGCAAAAATCCAAGAAAAGAATATTTTTTCTTATGGAAATGATTTTCTAACTTTTCTGGTTGATAATGAACCATCTACTTATTTTTAAGCTCTATCTTCTTTTCATGCTACATGTTGAAAGAGACGATAAAAGTTGAAATTGATGCTATCATGAAAAGTAAAACGTGTTTTGACTAGTTTACCTCTTGGTGCAAGATTTATGGATTGTAAATGAATTTTCAAAAGAAAATTAAATCTTGATGGCTCTTTAGATAAATATAAAGCTCAATTAGTAGCGGAAGATTTTCTCAAAAATAAAATCTTGCACTCATAGCTAGAATTTCCTCTACTTGAATTTTAATAGGCTTATTCTCAATTGATGAGTTTTTTATTCATCAACTGAATGTTAAACCAACTTTATTAATGGTGATTAATTAAAAGAAGAGGTATATGGTTCAACTCAAGGGATGTATCGTTCCAAGACAAGAAAATAAAGTTTAAAATTAATTAAATCACTTTGTTGCCTTAAACAAGCTCCTAAATAGTGGCATGAGAAACCGGATCAAGTCTACGGGCCAACTTACGTACACCTCGACTAATTCAATGTGATACCTGCCACTTTCCACTAGCAAAAAGGACTAGATAACTATGTCTACTAAGGCTAGGATGGGTGGGAAGAAATCACTTAGTGTGTTTGTCTCCGCTAAGATTTGAACCTGAGACCTTATGGTTCTTAACCACTTCATTAACCACTAGGCTACACCCTTTATTGAAAGGCTACTTTTCTTCCGATGAAGTGGATAAATGTGTTTACGCTAAAGTGATAAGTGGAGATTATGTGATAATATAGTTGTATGTTGATGCCATGCTTATGTTTTGTACAAGTTTAGTTATTATGGGAAGTATCAAATGATTTTTGTCAGCCAAATATGAAAGATATGACGGAAGTAAACATGATAATAAAAAGTCAAAATTATGAAGGGTGAAGATTGTAACACAAGATTACTATGAGGAGAGACTTGTTTAAAGTTAGAATGTTTTGATGTGGCACTTGTGATTACTCCTTGTGATGCTAACTCTCAACAGAAAAAGAAAGATGGTGACACAATTGCGCAAATTATTAGGAGTCTAAACATGATGAATGTTCAGGGTTCAGGGTTAGATTAATGAAATATTTGAGAGGTACCATGAATTATGTTATCTTGTATAGTGAATTTCCTTCTATTTATGAAGGCTACTGTGAAGCAATTAGATATCTGACTCAATTCACTTGTGGTTATGTTTTGACCCTTGGTGACAGTGCAATATGTAGAAATCAGCTAAGCAAACGATTATTTCTAGATTGACTATGAAATCAGAGTCGTTTGTAGATGTGGAGTTAGCTGGTTCTGAGGATGATTAACTAGGAAATTTCTTGGCTAATATTCCTTTAATCAAGTACTTGTTGTTTATACATTCTGATTTTCAAGCAACAATTGCTATTGCCAAGAACAAATCTTATGACTACAAAAATAGACGCATGAAATTGAGACATGATGTTTTTAGTCAGTTGTTAGGAGATTGAATAATTTTCCTCTACTATGTGAAGTTAGAAGTAAATTTGGCCGATCTCTCTCAGGCTAAACCCGTGGAATGTAAATTAATTCTTCATACCTAGAAAAAAAATGAGGTTACTACCACCTATCGAAATGAAAAAAGAGGTTACAGCCAACATGATATCAAAAGAGATGGTAAACCGACCTATCTGATTGGAAACTCCATGAGGCATGAAGTAAGTTTATATAAGTAATAGCAAGTCGATATTGACACTGAAGTACTAAAAGATGAGTGCTTAACTGCTATTAACTGTGAGGATGAGATATAACTCTTAATGAATGCATACTCCTTAAGAGTGATGTATCTAAAGCAATGTACACTTGACGAATTCACCTAATGAGAGTGGAGTGGGATCGCTTCTATGAGATTTTGGTTAAGTCTCTGGGGCTCTCACAAATAACCATGTGCATGACTTATTCGTGCAAAACTGCGTCAAGCACCAAAATTGTGGGGGTCACAATGTGGCTGATAAGATTTTTGACATACAATAGGAATTACTGGTTCATAGAAATATAACCCATTTACATTTCACCAGTAATTCTGTAAGTCATATTTTGTCAGTCTAAGTTTGGTTCATAGTGCAAAAAGACACCAAGGTGATTGCATTTGGACCATACAAGTCCAACAAGTCTTATTCTTTGAATCCTAAAATGCTATTGAAGTATGCGAGGGATGGTTGACAATATTAGTTATTTCAAAGGAATCTATGTTCAAATGTCATGTCTTGGGGACAAGTGTCCAAAGACTATTGACTACTTGGAATGGTTAGTGGCACTTTTTCCTAAGTTGGACAAGTCTCATTATTTAATTGGCCTAGTTGGGAGGTTCTTGATACTAGGTCACTATTTAGGACAAGCATCCTAAAGATGAACCAAAATGTGACATGTCTCATGGTTAGTGACGAGTTTCCTGGTTCTCTGAGAAGTGGGTCCATATCGTATACCTATAAAGAACCTCATTATGATTTCATCATTTGAATACCAAGAATTAGCTAACTAGCACTCCCACATACCTAACTCTCTTTCACCACTTGTTGGGTTTTGTATCTAAATTTTGTTATTTCCCATCCTCCTAATAGAGGAAGGCTTGTCGAGTGCGGGGGAACTTTCACACTGCTGAATAGTTGTTAAGAACAGTGCACTGCATGAATCAAGCCCTATTTGTATTTTCTCGTAAATAAATAACATTTTATTGATCTATTTAACTTGTTTCCCCAACAGATTCCCTTATAGTCTCTCTTATTGGTGCTTAAATACCCTGGTTTTGAACTCCAGTGATTCATTATATGCGTAGGTGAAGAGAAATTTTTTGCTGCTAGATACCACCACACTACTAAAAATAAGGAAAGATACCACAATATTCAAGGTGTGGTCAAAATATGGGATGTGTTCTTGAGTTTTCAATTTTTTTATTGATTAAGAAGCCTAAAACATCTGAAGCAGTTTATTTCTGTTCCACATGACTAGAATGATCTTGGAAGTTTCTATCATGAAAGGAGTAAGATCATAGAATTCCAAGATATGTTGTACCTCCATATTGGTCATTGAACTTCTGTTTAGATATTTTTGCTGGTCATGATGTTATTTTTGCTTAGATATCTGTAAATTATATATACTTGGGAGTTAGGACTGTACAACGGTCGAGTTGACTTCTTTTCATTTTTGCTTTATTTCTCAATTCTACTGGCAAACCATTAACTTTTTTTGTTGTAAAATTGAGATATAATTTCATTCATTGGAGATGTCTGTTTTAGTTTGGCTGATTTACAATCTTTTAACAGGAGTGTTGCATCATCCAGAAATGTTCGGTTTTTGTCAACTGAATCCAATAAAACAGATGAGCCCTTTAAAGTTGAGGAAGCAGAAACAGTAAATATGCCTCCACCCCCAACGGAGAAGGTGTTAATGCTTTAAGTTTTAGTGGGATTATATCACTGTCAATATGTTGCTGCTTGCACTCACTCATTTGAGGTCTCTTTAAACTTTCACTTCAGTTACTTGTGCTTGGTGGAAATGGATTCGTAGGCTCACATATCTGTAAGGAAGCTCTAGATCGTGGTCTTACAGTTGCTAGTCTTAGCAGGTATTTTGCTTCACTTCCATTGTGAGTTAGTTATATATGTCTGCTGTACTTGGAGCATGAGCATTTATTTAGGAACTGTTTTGTTGGGTACTTCTAAGTTTTTGATCCTTATTTTGGTTGAAAGTGCAAGGGGGGGAGGGGGTTAAGCGGGATTGACTCTTTGACTAGAGGAAAGAATATTGCATTACAGGAAAAGGGGAATCATATTGACATCCCTATCTTGTGTAATTCACATCCTTCAAATTAGATTACCTACTTCCTGCTTCCATGCATCTAAGCCACCTTCCCACCCTTTAAAGGTCTAGATAAAAGAAATAAGGAAAAGGTGAACTTACGAAGAAAGACCTAAGAAAATGGGAAGTTGAAATATGACCAAATAGCAAAAGAATATGAAAACTCTGCAGTGTGACCAAAGTAAGGGGGAATAAGTTCAGCAACAATGTTGATGCTCTTGGGGAAGAAGTTAAACCTAAAGCAAGAAAAAGGAACTGAAGGAAGCCATAGTCAAACTGCATGCACTAAGAGCTTCCTGTGACCTACTCCTAATTCTTCTTTCTCCCTCTTGGTGGTTGCACTGAATGTTGCAAGGAAGAGCACTGTATGCAGGGCAATGGTCTGAAGTTGGGGAGGAGATAAGGTGGTGGAGGAAATAGATGATTTGGGAAGTAGGGGTGGGTGGAAAAAATGAGAAACAACATTGAGAGGTGAAGATCTTCTGCTGCAGTGCAGAGACTCTCTTGCTGAGGCGGAATTTGCTGCTGAATATCTGAACTCTGTTTTAGCTACTCATTGTCCAGATACACTCATGTTGCTTCCCCAGCATGTTCCCAGCATCTTCACAAGCATGTGTAAGGGTTTACAAGACATCTCCAAGCCTCTTAACTCATATTCCACCAGAATGCACTTATTAATCTTCAATTATAGCACGACTAACTTCTCTTGAAGCTCTTTACCATGCGACCTCGTCATAGGACGACGAGGTGAATCCTTAGCAGCAGTGCCACGCGATGAACTTTCTTGTGTGCTAACAAACTCCGATATTTGGGACTATATCATCTCTAGTGACGAGTGACCTCTGATTTTATTCTTTATGTCTACCATTTGCATCTTCTGGCGAAGGTGATCATTCCTAATTTGTCTTATTTTGTAAAATTGCTTATCAATCTTAACATCCGTATTTTATTTTAAGACTCATCTTGTAGAATATGTTTGACTTTATAGGTCCAAAATCACCCCTATATAACATTATTGGTCTCACTATTGTTTTATAAAGCCTTCTTTTCAATTTGGTAGATATCCAATTAAGATAATATCCTCTACAAATAGTTTACTTCATGGGACTCATCTTATATGGTGTTAACTAGCTCATCCACAACTAGAGTAAATAAGGTAGGCACTCCTTGCAAATCCCTATTGTGAACTCATGGGGTAGAGGATTGTGTATCCTATCACTGATGTGACTGTTCCTTCATACATATAAGTTTTATTATGAGATTCATATATGTAATATAAGCATAATACATAAATGTGCCATTAACTTGGCTTCAACTGACATCTATGCCCTCCAACTCTGAGTGTGCACAAGCAGTCACTTAAACTTGCATGAAGTTGAACAAATGGACACACACGTCCTACGTGGCATATTGCACGTAGGACGTCATGTGGGATGTGAATTGCCACATAGGACGCCATCAAGGACGCATGTGTGTACTTGTTCAATTTGGTACAGGTTTGAGTGCCTACTTGTGCACCCAAAGTTGGAGGGCATAGATGCTGGCTGAAGCCAAGTTAAATGACATATTTATGTATTATGTATTATGCCTTTCATATAAATTTATTTTTTCTCCAGTCATAGCTGAGAACACTTTAAATATGCTTATTCTCCAGGTCAATAAATACCATGTATAGATCATTTTCCCCCTCCCTCTAAAGTTTCATTTTTTCAGCAACAATACAACATCAAATCTAGTAGGTGTAAATCCAAATTGGTTTCTTTCTCTAAATCTTAGCACTATCATTATTTACCCACAATTTAATTGTATAGCTCATAAGTTTGACGTGATGAAGTTTGCACAACTTCGTATATCTCATTGATCTTATATTTTGGAATCAAGGTAGTCTTGCTCCACTTGTTTGACATCCTACCATTCCTTAGAATAGCATTAGGTAGCTTGGCACGCCTCGCTAAAAATCTCAGGGGTTTATTTATATGGAAAAAAGTGTTCAGATGTGTACATAATTACTCTTTACAAATCAACTTGAATTAAAGTTGATTGATAAGCTTAATGAAGGACTAGAACTGGATGTTGCATTAAAACTTAAATTGTTCTGAACATTATCTTAAAAGGCTTTCCTCTTGTATGAATCCTCCGTCCTGATGGAGTCTTTGTTTCCCTATCCAAAAGGAGACTAAAGAGGAATTATTATCTGACAAAATAAATGCAATTTGTTTATAATCATTCAGCAGAAGAGAATTTGCCTATCATTCCTCTCAATTTTAGGCATCATGTTGTAGGTTCTTTTTTCCATGCCTTGTTTCAATATGTCATGCAAAATCATGCATGACACAATTTTTTCTTTTTACTTTTTGAGTTCATTGTGCATGCCGTCTATATCTAATATAAATGTACTTAAAATAGTTTTTGGACTTGGTCAAAGGGAGGGCCAGTCTATGTGTCCTATTGTGTCTTCTATCATCTATTGTATTCTGAGGTCCCTCTAGTCTATGACCCTTCTATAGTTGGAAGTTTTGTGAGGTTGCCAATTGTGTTGTTCAAATCATTTTTTGGCCTTTTTGCAGAACAGGAAGGTCGTCCATACAAGATTCTTGGGCTAACAGTGTGATTTGGCATCAAGGTTGGCTGTTTCTCGTCGTGCAACTTACTTTTAACTCTTCATGATGCTGATGGGCCTTCTAAGCATTTTCTCCTCCTAACAGGAAACCTTTTTTCAACTGATTCATGGAAGGATGCACTCAAGGGAGTAACTTCTGTTGTATGTACTGCCTCTAGCCCTGAATTTTATTATAATTGCTAGCTGGAACTGTTACTTGGTTGAAGCACACTGAAGCAGAAATGCTGCTGCCTATCTTTTGTTGGTTCTGTCTGTCTCCCCCTTTTTGCGGGGGTGGATAATTTGAAAGTTATGGTTCCTCCTTATTTTAGTCGCTAATCCTACTAAGAAAGTTGTTGTTGGCCGTGTTTTAAGGATTTTCGTTTTCTTTAAAGAAAAATAATTGGTAGCATGTTTCAATTTTTCACAAGATGTGTTGTTAATTTGTGGTATTTTCCTGAAGGATATAGTTTTTGCGGCAAAAGATGCTAAACTGTGGTAAAAAACTGAAGAATATTTTTGGGTAATTGATGCTGATATAATCTGTGGGCTCTTGCTGATGGATTCTCTTTGTACTGAAACTTATCCTGAGCTATGTGCATGGTAATCGTAGGAACAGTCAATTCTCCACATTATGGAGGCTGGTTTATCTTTGTTTAATAGAGTGTAAGGAAGTTGGAACAGTATGCAAGTAATCAATCAGTCAGATCGGTTGTACCAGAGAGAGATGGGATGTTTGGTTCACAAGGTCTCTGGTTCGAGCCCTGAGAATAAGAACTTCTTGCTAGGGAGTGGTACTCATAGTGCCCTCCTTGTCGCAGACACAGATTCTGGGGGAGGAGTTGGTTTCGGGTTTTGGATACTGGATGGTTAAATAAGAAAAAACAGAGAGAGGGAGTTCGTCTCTTATGCAAGTTGCTGAGCAGAGTGATAAAATAATTGGACCAATTAATGCAGGTCTAGAATTGGTGCGAGACTAGTCCTCAGATCCACCATCCTTTTTTTTTTTTTTAATAACTGTGAATATTACCAAATGATAGCAACAACAAAGACAAAGCACCTAAAATTACCAATTGACAGCAACAACAAAGACAAAACACCTAAAATTACCAATTGATAGCAACAACAAAGAAAAAATACCTATAGAGGACCTAATCCCACAACCACCTTCTAGGAAGGGTGTTATGAAACTTAGGCCTTAGAACAGTCACTAATTTCACGGTAAATGCTGCAAAAAACTGCTAAATCCATGAACTCGCCTAGACAATTTAAGTTAATCTATCCTCTCTCAATTTCCTTCTTAATGTGTGCAACTACCACCTCATTATGTACATTTACTCCTTTAAACAATTTCTAATTCCCTGCTATCCACGAATGATAAGACTATATCCCCCCAAATTGCAGCTATCACCTCCTTGAATTGCTTCCAATGCTTCCTTTTGATTCTGGCTAGAACTTGTTGCGTCTCTCCAGCTTGTATCTGAATTCCAGTCCATTGTATAAGGGGATCCCTGACAGTTTAGTCCCAAGTGCAATCCCCAAACAAGTGATGATTCATTTCAACTGCCTCAGTATCACATAAGCAGCATCTCATATCTTCCACAGGAATTCGTAAGTTGAGTAGTCTCTCCTTGGTAACCAGCCAGCCCTGAACCACCATCCATAATATTTGAACATTCTGCACTCCAATTGAGTTCAGAAATCTCTATCTCCCTTTGAGTCCCAATAATGGTATTGTAAATTCTTGTGATAGAATATTTTACTCCAGGAGTTGGGTTGTAGCTCCTATGCTTATACCAAACATTCATGTCCTCTTTCAGGGAATTGATATTTTTCTGGTACCAACTGCAGTCCTGTGGAGCTTTGTGTGTCCATACTGTCTAAATGTTATTCCATGCATCCATTTGACGCAAAGAGAGGCTTTGTTCTCAATTAGATGCCACACCAGTTTTCCAACAGATGCCATATTTCAGTTCCTGCACCCTTTAATGTTCGCCCCCCTACACTTCTTAAGTAAACAGACTTTCTACCAAGCTAGTGAGCTACTAAAGAAGCTTTCCTCTTCTCTTCAAAACAACCCAAAGATGATCATTATTTTTTCTATCAACTTCCTTCTCCCTGCATATGATAATTGTTTTAGAGTATGTGAAGTTAATCTGCTAGCAATCTTCTCAATCAATTGGTGACATTCCAGCTTGTTCCATCTCTTGGGAGACAATAGCAAACCAAGATACCTTAAAAGGAAAAGAACCTAGTGAGAGGCCTGTCTTAGCCAACAATAATTCCTTTGTATGATCATCAACCCCAGCCATGAATATACTGGACTTCTCCATATTAGCAATCAACCCACAAGCTTTGCTAAAGTGTGTCAAGGCTTCAATGACCCTAGTCACAGAACCTAATTCACCCTTGAAAAATATCATTGAGTCATCAGCAAAAATAAGATGAGCAAGTTTTAGCTGCTTACACATAGGGTGATATTGAAATCAGGCAATTCACTCGTACTCTTCAGAATTATCGGAAGATGCTCCATGACTATTTTATTACCCTCAAAACTGAGAATTTTTTCTATGTGAATAAAGGAAAGTAAGTTGGATCCCTAGTGGTTTGAAAATGAATATGGGCTTTACTTCATAGAGCTTCACAATATTCAGAAACAGTTAAATTTACCTGTACTTGTGGATCGCCTTATCTATATCTTTTCATCCACAGCTACAATTAAGTGGACTTACTGATGAAGTATGTTTTCCCTCTTCATAGGTTCGAAAATATTTGTCTATGCTTTTTCCGGTTAAAGTTACTGTTCCAATTCAATATGATTTTCGTGAAGTCTTTCTGAACAGCCGCTATGTTCACTACTTCTTTTTTATGTTATTTATATGAGAAGTTACGAGCACTGGTTGTTTTTTCGCTTATGCGATGGCAAAATATCTCTGCAGATCTCTTGCGTTGGTGGGTTTGGCTCTAACTCACACATGTATAAAATCAATGGGACAGCTAATATAAATGCCATCAGAGCTGCTTCAGAAGAAGGTATTAGCTAGCTATAAAAGCCTACTTAAGCACCTCTCCATATTGGTATGAGATTTAAATTTAATACTTTTTTTTCCAAACCTTGAAACTATGTTCTTTCAATGCCATAAGAGAAGCTTAGTTATATATGTAGATAACTTTACCTGAATGTTTAAGTCTTTAATTAATTGCTATAGATTGTATCCTTCCTCTTATTAATCAAAGAACCTTCCACAGCCATTAAGATAATTCTTGTTTTTTTTATAAATAATTTTCTCACTTGCCTGGAATTTTAAGTCTTAAGAGATGCCTGTTGGTAATTCAAATTGGTCGTAGACCACCTCAAGTTGCTTCTACAGTTGATTGCTTAGTTTTGACCTGGATTTTAAATGTTTATTGCTGCCTCTAGGAGGTAAAAGTAGGTTAATTGCCTGGAAGGACCTGATGGTTGGTAGCACTTTTAAGTGATGTTCAACAGTTGGAAAGGTCTCTGTTATCTTATGAGGAGCATATTTCTCTAAGCAAGCTTTTCAGCTCTTTTTAAAAAATCCCAGTGGGAGTTATGAGTATTGATGTTCTATGTACAAATTCCTTTTGATAGGTGAAGTTGAGGTATGTGGTGGAAGGAGGGGGGGGGGGGGTTGATCTTGTTGATTGGACTTTGTGCGCCATCTAAGGAGGAGGAAAGTTGGGTCTGTAATCCAGCGGTGAAAACATTTCATTGTTAGGAAAAAAAGTTTTTAAATGTTTGAAAAAGAATAATCTCAGACTTGATAATTCATAATGACTTACCCTGTTTCAATGCCACCTAAAAATAGTAATGGTAGATATAATGGTAGATATATTGGTTAATGTTTAATTTTTTATTGCATAATTGATTGGAACCCAAGGTAGTTAGATGACAATTTGGTGCAGTCATAGAATCAACTATCAAAAATTTGTGAAGTTTTCCATATTAGAAGGCATGATCGTTTCTATTAGAATATGAATAGGTTTATATAATCCTATAAGAATAGGAATAGGTTTATACAATCCTATAAGAATAGGAATAGGAATAGGTTTATACAATCCTATTAGAATAGGAATAGGAATAGAAATAGAAATAGGAATACTAAATAGTATCCTACTTGGTAAAGGATTGTATTCTAGGGTCTATAAATATGTCTCAATGTAATAATGTAAACAACACAACAATTCAATATTATTCTTTTCCTATATTTCTCACATGGTATTCAGTAGGGTCGTGCCATCATTCCGACCGTACCCATATTATTTTTCTTTTTCAGTAGGGTCGTGCCATCATTCCGACCCTACCCATATTATTTCTCTTTTTCAATGGGGTCGTTCCATCAATTCGAACTATCCTATATAATTTCTATTTTCTAGTTGGGTCGTGACATCATTCCGACCCTACCTATATAATTTTATTTCTTAGATTGTGATCACTTTTACCCATCAAATCTAATACTCCGGCATATGAGCATGTTTCGGGCAGTTTTTCGGTGACTTGTTTAATATCAACTGTCTATTGATTCCAACATGAACCATGTACTTTATACTAGATTTTGAGCACTTACAATGTTCGCTGCATTGTGAAGAAGTCTATATGGAGCAGCCACCTAATTTTGTTGCTCAGGGGGAGTTTAGTAGCCTTGTATGTTGATTACGTAAGTCACTCTATGGTCTGAAACAATCTTTGCAAGCTTGGTTTGGGAAGTTCCAACACTGTAATTTTATCACTTTGTGTTTTATCGGCATTATGCAGCAAATTCAGTATTTCATGAGAAGATCAAACACATTGAAATTTATTGTCAATTTTGTGAAGTTGAGTGATCAACTCGCAGATGTCTCACCAAGCCCCTCATCGGTCCTCGTGTTAATTACATTTGTAACAAGCTAGGTACATGAATTGTATGCACTAGCTTGAGGGGGAGTGAGGGGGAGTGTTAGAATATGAATAGGTTTATACAATCCTATTAGAATAGGAATAGGTTTATACAATCCTATAAGAATAGAAATAGGTTTATACAATCCTATTAGAATAGGAATAGGAATAGAAATAGAAATAGGAATACTAAATAGTATCCTACTTGGTAAAGGATTGTATTCTAGGGTCTATAAATAGGGTCTCAATGTAATAATGTAAACAACACAACAATTCAATAATATTCTTTTCCTATATTTCTCACAGTTTCATTTCACGAGTTTATCTTCCCTTCTTCTGCCTATTGTCTGAAGGAGTGGATAACGCTGACCTAACTTTCCTTCTGGAGGTCCCTTTAATTTGGACATCCCTTTCTACCTTTCAACTGTTGAACCTGAAATATACCTATCTCACCTTTCTGTATCAACTATCAACAATTTGTGGAAGTTTTCCATATTAGAAGGCATGATCATTTCATTTCACGAGTTTATCTTCCCTTCTTCTGCCTATTGTCTGAAGGAGTGGATAACGGTGACCTAACTTTCCTTCTGGAGGTCCCTTTAATTTGAACATCCCTTTCTACCTTTCAACTATTGAACCTGAAATATGCCTATCTCTCCTTTCTGCCAAAGGGAACTTAATTTCTTCTCTCACTAGATTTCCTTTGAAGTTTGATGGTAGAGAAGTGAATAATCTCATAACTATTTTGGCATTTCCCAAGTACCATGACCGTATTCCCACGAGAAGTCAATGAAGTGGTTGATAACTATGAGGTCTCATGTTCAAAACTCGGTGGAGACAAAAAAAAAACACTGGTGATTGTTCTCACTGGCTTAGCCTTGGTGGACAGAGCTATTTGGTACCTGTTGTTGGTGGGAGGTGGCAGGTGGCAGGTGTCCCATGGAATTAGTCAAGGTATGCGAAAGCTGGCCCGGACACCATGGTCTTCACCAAAAAAAAAAAAAAGTTTTGTACCTCAGAGTCATTTTGATTCTCTTCGAGGCTGTCTCAGGCCTGCATGTGAACTAGGAAAAAAGCCTGTTATATCCCATGTGTGAGGTTCCAGTTAGTGATAGCCACACACTTACTGAAATTCTGGGTTGTAAGGTAGGATCACTCCCCTACCAAATATCTTTGTCTGTCCCTGGGACTCAAAGAACAAAGCCCTGGAGATTTGGAATGAGGTATTGGACAAATTTGATAAAAAAATGACAAAATGGAAGGCTTTATCTCAATCCCTTTGGGGTAGAACCATCTTGATCAACACAGTGATAGATGTAATGCCCACCTATGTCATGTCCCTATTTCCTATCCTTGCCAAAGTGGAGAAAAGGATGGACACTCTTGAGGAGTCAGTTCTTATGGCAAGGGAATGCAGAGAATAATGGGTACAACCTAGTGGTGATGGAAAACAGTCACCCAGAACAAAAGGGAGGGAGAAATGGATATCAGAAACCTCAGTTTCAAAATAAAAATAAAAATGGATATCAGAAACCTGAGGTTGATGAGTTAACTGGCAAAATGGGTATTAGAGAAGAAAAAAGCCTATCGAGGGAGGTCATTAATATAAAGTATGGATCCCTTAGCCAATGGAGCACCAACACAGTCAACACCCCCTATGTAGTAAGGAAATCCATCAGGTTTCTATGTGATGTTTTTGAAAGAAACATTGAACTTTCCCCCGGGAATGGTAGGAAAATTGCTTTCTGGAATAATAAATGCAATGGCTAAGAACCTTTGAGGGACAGCTTTCCAGGAATACATAGACTAGCTAGGAATACTGATGCCACTATCAGTGAAGTCTTGACCAAAAACTTTAACCTCAGAAGAGGGCTAAATGATTGGGAGATGGAAGGATTGTATACATTTCTTCAGCTTTCAGAAGGGATCAGAGAACTAAATGAAGATGTTCTGGTATGAAGGACATAGGGAAGAAGGTGTTCACAGTTGGGGCTACTTATGCTTACTTAGTAATGAGATTCAGCAGCAACCCAACTGGCCTTGGAAGTTAGAAGGCAAAAGCTCCGTACAAATTGAACTGTTCCTCATGGTTGGTGGCTCAGAGACTTGTTTAACTATTGTAATCTTCAGAAAAGGGGTATGCAGTTGACATCCAGATGTTTTTTTGCAAAGCAACAGCAGAAGACAACACCCACCCTTTTGTGCACCGTGCTTATACTTCGCAGCTGGCAGCTTTTGCTGATTCTGAATAACCTGAAATGTGTTATGTCTGGCTATACTTTTGAACTTCTGATAGCTTGGGACCAAGCTGGGAAGAATGTTAAATAGAAGAAATGGTTGAGGGAAATACCAGTGTGCATATGGTGGACCATTTGGAGGTTAAGGAAAAACAGATGTTTTGAGAACAAGAGTAACCCAATCCAGAAAGTCAAGGTGAACTACATTCTGAGCTTGCATTTTTGGTGTAAAGAGCTGGAGGATGCTGACCCCATCCTAGATTTTTTGGAAGCCTTGTGAAGTGTACATAGGCTTCTTTTCTTTCTCTGTGTGATATTCTAGGTGCTAGTACAATCTTTGTACTGATGAATAGAAAAGAACTACCCACATACTCTTTGTGTAAACGAAAAGAGGACCCCCCCTGCTGTATGGTAGATCTGATATGTTGTTTTCATGCTAGAGTGGTCGATGTTATGTTATAATATACTTTATCTCTATGTGCAGGAGTGAAAAGATTTGTTTACATCTCCGCTGCAGACTTTGGCATTGCAAATTATGTGTTACAAGGTTATTATGAGGGGAAGGTATTAGCTCAATACTTTTCATTGATGTAGATGAATGACTATTTAAGAATGTGCAAAAGATGTCAATTTCTGTACTAAAAGACATTGTGTGGTATGTTTTCTTTTGAAACTGATAAGGTTGTATTCTTCAGCATTAAGGGCATGCTGGCCACCACCAAAAAGTGTCAATTACAAACTTCCTAACAAATCTACAATCTGATCTGTATCTACTATACATAACTGTTTACACCAAAAAAGTAGAGATACTATACAATTCCATTTGACCTTGTGTATGGAATTGGATCTATTTTTGAAGCATCTACTATTCCTTTCCCTCCAAACTGACCACCATATACATGATGGTATTAACCTCCACCATTTCCTCTGACTCTTGGTGCCTCCTCTCCTTACCCAGCTCTTCAACACGTCTGATGTATGTTCTGGCATTGTCCAATTCAGATTTGAAATGCTAAGGAACAAATTCCAGATTTGAGCAGTGTAATTACAATGCAAGAAAAGGTGGCTGTTAGTTTCACTTGTCAAATTGCATAAAAAACACCTAGGGATCAGCTGTCTACCCTTCTTCTGAAGTACTTCCTGTGTTAAACAAGCTCTCTTTATCACTAGCCAAGTGAAGCATTTCTCTTTTGTAGGGATATCCCCCTTCCAAAAATGGTTCCAGAGGTGTTTTGGTCTCCCTGCCATCACCTGGAGACCTCTTCTGTAGGCACTGTTGACTGAGAAAAGGCCATCTTTGCTGTGCTTCCACAACATCCTGTCTGTGGCACTTGCGTTTATGGTCTAACTCCACCTAGCATCCCTAATAGCTCAGCCACCCTTTCCACCTCCCAATCATGGTATCATTTGACTAATTAGAAGTTGTGCTTTTTCTTTCGGTTGGTAATTCGAAACCTCTAAGAAGAGGCTTGGGGATGGTTGTTAATTCCTCCAAGGGGTCCTCTGCTGTTTGGAAGCATTTTTTAGAAAACATAACAGACACTTTAGCACCAGTTATCACTTATGCCAATAGACACTACAGCACCAGTTATGCCAATTCTGTCTCCATTCCCCATCTTTAAACGAAAAAAGAAGAAAGAAAGATTATAAGAATCTTCAAATGACTTCTGGTACCTTTGACGTTTAAACAATTTTTGGAGGCCTTGCACTGACAATTTGTGTAAAAATAAATATTATGGTCTAGGATGTAATGGTGAGAGAGTAATTAAACTAGCACATAATGGTGGAACTTACTGTTAAGTAGGTCGGATGATCGGGAATGAAATCTAGAGAACTTCTGAAAGTGGCCATTTTGTTCTTCTGCCTCATGTCTCTATTATGTTTGCAGAGAGCTGCTGAAACTGAGCTGCTAACAAGATATCCATACGGAGGTAAGCTGTTTCAGTTTTCATTGCGTAACCACTTTTTGGTGCACCCACTATGTCTATTAACCACAGGACTTGCATTGAAGCAATATGCAAAATTGCAATTTGTCGCATATCGGGTTGTTGCAATTATATTCTTTGTCAAACTTTTGATTAGTTATTTTAAGATAATTGTCAACAGATCATAAACATTGTGCTATTTAATCGACCTGTCCTGATCCTCACTTACTTCAAACTGCATGGGCAATGTAACAAACTATTAGAGCTTCTTTAGGGGTTTCCATTTCCAAATATTCGTGGTATTTCTTCAAGAGCACATTATGTCACCCCATTATGGGCTTATGCAACATATATCAGCCTTATAGGGTGTTCACCCGAACCCCCTCGGCTAAAAATTACACTGTATATAAAAGGTGACCTTTTTTATTTTTATGCATATATATATATATATATCCCAAGTAAATCCTAGATCTACCATTAGTCGGAGGAGTGATGTGAGGAGCTTTTAGATGGATGGAAGACAATCATCTGAATTTGTGACCCATTAACAAGTGGCTCAAACTAGCTTGTTTAGAAAGTTGAGGATCCACATCTAGCGCTTGACCTAACTCTATAAACACGGGAAAAAGCCGCAAATGAGTGAATATAGAGGAACACTCCTTGTTTTAGAAGGAAACTTTCATGGAATGTTCGACTTGATGCTTTTCACCTTTATTGCACAAGGTTGTTAGTTTATTCTGCTTGTAATTGTATCTTTGTTTTAGTGATTTAAGATCAAGTGTTGAAGACTTGCTCCACAAGTTTATAAAAATCCATCTGATGAATATCATATTTTTTCAGGAATAATCCTGAGGCCTGGATTTATCTATGGAACCCGTCGTGTCGGGAGCATGAAATTACCCCTCGGTGTAATTGGTTCTCCTCTAGAGATGGTGTGTACCCTTTGCTTAATTTTACTCCTTTTCAGGCACAACTAGTGCACATACTGCTTCTTATCCTGGAAAATGAACAAAAGTTGGACTACTCACTGATCCTTGCACTTTTTCTTTTCATCATGTACATCCAACAGAGATTAGTTTTTTTTTGTTTCACCTAGCAGTCATTCCTTAACGAAACTCCTTCGGTTATTGAATTGAACCTTTGCTGTATTATCCAAAGATGCAAAGCACCTCAAATTTCATTGTCCCATTTATGCAAAATTAATAATGTAATAAAATAATAGTTTAGATGGAAAAGAACGTGAATCTCTTTTTTTGTCTCCTGTCCGATTGATACTATGAATGGTCATTCTATATGAATCTTCCATCCATGCAAATTTTTCCTATTTGTGCATTGTAATAGTTTCTCTTTGTATATTTAAGTTTCTGTTGGTTCCATTTTCAGATTCTACAGCGTGCAAAACCTCTGAGTCAAATACCCCTTGTTGGGCCTCTTTTTACTCCTCCTGTGAATGTCACTGCGGTAGCTAAAGTTGCCGTCAGAGCAGCAACAGATCCTGTATTCCCTCCTGGTGTGATTGATGTTCACGGAATCTTACGCTACAGCCAGCAGAGATCTGTATAAGGTGAATGATTTCATCTGAAAATAATGATAATGTGATACCAACGGCGGAATTCTTTTACAATCCTCAAAGAAGCGTTTTCATATATTTCCTGATGGTAAAAGCGTAAAAGGTTCCATTCAATAAATAAAATGATGCTTCTGTAATCGTTATTTTCTTCAGTATATCTTGCTTGTAGCTAAATAGGTTGCATTTTCGTCAATGACATTCGTCTGTCTGTAGCTCAACAGGCTGCACCAGATATTTATCCGCCCCCCCCCTCCTTTTGAGTTTGGCTATTGCTAAGTTGTTTTTGCTTAAAGAATAAGAAAATTGATGCCCTTAGATATAAGAATTCAGTTTCTTTTTTATTTCTTCCCTTCACAACGTGATTTCAAACAGAGCAGATTGGTTCAACTCATCAATTTGTATTGATGAGAAATGGTAGTTGAATATGTGCAAGTGGTTTATAAATTGAGAAATGACAATTCACTGTCTGATACATTGAAATTACAATTTTATGAGTTTGATTCGTAGGCATTCAGTTTGATTTTTGATTTTATTTCGATTTATTTATGAGTTTACAAATCGTAACTTTTGAATTAATTGCAAAAATCTTCTTTTTCCTTCTCTCTTAATATTTGGGGACATCCATTCATCTTTATTAGATAGATACATTGCAATTTTGTTTGTGTATAATGTGTCTGGTACAAATGTTATTGTTGGCATATATATAATACCAATTATTTCGAATCTAAATTAGTATGAATCTGGTTTAATGATTTATAATTATGTATTTGATATTTGATACATAACTCTTGCATCATTTGTTATGTATAGGGTGAAGAAGCAATGTATTCGTGAGTTTTGAAAAGTTTAAAATTATTGTAATTTGAGAAACTTTCGAAATAGGGTGTAAATTAAGCCCAAATTATTAGAGTTTCTGTACTTTATGCTGAATGTAAACTGTGAAGTTGATTAATACTTGTAAAAAATAATTTAAAAGTTTGTGTGTACTAGCAATTAATATGAATGTTTATGTACACGATGCAACATTTTTTGTTCTCATGCAAAGGTGATTGCTCTTCTACTTGGATTGATAGAGTTATTCGAAAGCAGCCTCTCTATCTTCAAGGGGCAGTGATACGATTTGTGCACACTCTATTCTCTTTAAATTTCAGTTAATGAAATTTTATTGACTACGTTATTTTTGTTGTTGCATGCAAAGGTGAGCATGAGGTTTAGTGAACAAACTTTATTGAATACGTTAGGAAGATCAAAGTTTTAAAAATGAAGTAAATAGTATTCCTCTGTTCCTATTTATATATCATCCTTACTAAAAATAGATAACTCTTAATATTAGTCATTCCACAAAATTAATGCATAAATGATATTATTCTATTTTTTTTTTCTTGATTCAAATCACCGTGGATGGGCTTTATTTAATATTAAATGACACTATTCTTTCTATTATACTTGAGAACTATTAGTCTTGAAAGTATAAATTTGATCAATATCATATAAAAAAACTACATGATTAATTCATGTTCATTGGTCAATTAATTAATAAAAATAAATCAATTTATGTTAATTTATTGAAAACTTGACTTCAAGAGAATATTAAATAAGGAATAATGGTAAACTTACATGGACGTGAAATCTAAAATGGTGAATAGGAACCGAGGGAGTAGTAACTTTTTGTTTGCCAATTCCTTTTTTGATGAAATATATGCATCCACCAGCATTCAATGGACCAGGTCCCTTGACTCAATAAGAACAGTGCAAAAAGTAATATGCATAAAATAAGGAACACAACAATTAACGTGAAAACCCCCTTACTCCAGGGAGGAGAAAATCACGACCTGTATCACATGATTTTAACCGAACTTCATTATCTTTAAAGAAGCCAATTTAAAGGAATTAAGCTATTTTCTCAGTTTTTTTTTGTGTGTAAACCAATGAATTTTTTGGTGATACGACTTCCGAAAGAATTCTTTGCGAAATTTTTACAGAACCCTCCATAGGGAGTTGAGGAAGAAGTACGTAAAGTCTTACCATTTTTAGAGTTCATTTGGGCATTTAGGGGTCAATTTACAAGAACTAGGCAATTCTTTTAGTTTTTCGTGTGTTATCCCATGAATATTTTGGTGATACGACTTTCGAACGATTTCCTTGTGAAACCTTTACGGAACCCTCCTTAAGGAGTTGGGTGAGCAGTAAGTATAGTTTCACCATTTTCATAGTCCATTTTTGGACATTGAGGGGCCAATTTACATGAATTAGGCGATTTTCTCAGTTTTTCGTGTATGTTAGCCCATGAATATTTTTGCTATATGGTCTCCAGACGATTTCTTTGTGAAACATTTATGGAACCCTCCGTAGGGAGTTGGGGGAGTAGTACATATAGTCTCACCATTTTCAGAGTTCATTTTGAGTATTGAGAGGTCAATTTACAAGAATTAGGTGATTTTCTAAGTTTTTCGTATTTGTTAGCCCATGTATTATGGTGATACAACTTCAAGATGATTTTTTTGTCAAACCTTTACGAAACCCTCGATAGGGAGTTAGGGTAGCAGTACGCACATTATAATCATTTTTAGAGTCTATTTGGGGAATTTAGGGATGATTTTATAGAAATTAAGCGATTTTTTAAAGTTTTTTCATGTGTGTTAGACAATGATTTTTTTTTGTTATACGGCTTCTGAATGATCTCTTTGCGAAATATGTATTTCATGATTCGGCGTAAATACGGGTAAAAAATATTTATTCAAGCTCAATTATTTACTTACAAATTATTTTAATCTTCGGCAAGAAATTCTCCTTCAAACCAATAAGAAACTATAAAACGACGTATTACAATTACCATCCAACAACAAAAAGAAAAAACCACTAAGGCAGCAAACTATCCAGATATAATGGAGTATTATTTACAAACTTATATTGGGTGAACCGAAATCATTAGTTATAACTATTCACTTAGATTTTGAAGACATGGTGCTTAATACACGTGCAACCTTACGAGGTAGTGATGAGTTTCACGCGCTTTAAGCCCGGTCCATGTGCGATTATGAAGATTGGCCGCAGAGCGGTACCACCCACCCTACCCTACCACCTATATGCGTATGGTGAATCCCGATTATATGACAAATATAGTATGGATACAATTCAGGTTATATGAATCTCAAGACTAAGCTTTAATACACGTGCAATATACGTATGGTGAATCTAGTTCACAATAAAAGAGAGTAATAATTTTATGTTGAATGGAAATGTTTTTTTTAGGGAGCTTTCGACTCAACATCTTGTCTAGAGTTTGTTTAGTTACACGATCTTGTACAAGACAAGTCAAGAATGTTACTGGTGAAATATTAGTGAAGATTATAGCTTAGTGGACTTGAATCTCTTTAGAGAAAATGAGACATACACGCCTCAATTTAAATATTTATTAATTCATTTTATTTTTCAACCAAAATACAGACACTTTTTATATATCCAAGTTGAGGTGCCTAGCCAGTTCGAAATCCATGCTTATGAAAGGCNCAAGAATGTTACTACTGAAATATTAGTGAAAATTATAACTTAATGGACTTGAAACTCTTTAGAGAAAATGAGATATACACGCCTCAATTTAAATATTTATTAATTCTTTTTATTTTTCAACCGAAATTTATGATGTTTTCAGCCAACACTTTTTATATATCCAAATTGAGGTGCCTAGTTAGTTCAAAACCCATGCTTATAAGAGGCAGATATACTATTTATTTACTCACATAGTTGACAGCTTGACACTTCTGTTCAAATTTATTTACTCACATAGTTGACAGCTTGACACTTCTGTTCAAATTTATTTACTCATCTTGTTTTATATATTTGATTAGAATTTAAAATTTTAAATACTGTTAGTAGATTATGTTTTAGGAAAATAATTTAATAACTTAGCAATATTGTTATGCTAATTTATCAACAAATCTCTGACTAGGGCAAAATGATCTCTGAAAGGCCTTTTTAGATTGTTTTTCATTTATTTACTTTTAAAAAAATATATGATTTTTGGACAAGAGGAAAGAAAAAATATAAAATAAAATAAATTTAGTAAGAAATCCTATTCACCAGATTAATTGTATTTTCTAAACAATAAGACTAAATTAAGTAGAATATATATATATATATATATTCGTTTTGACCAGATTTCTTTAAGTTAGATTTTTTAAGAAAAATAATCTATGTTTCTAGAAGAAAGAAAAGGAAAATTATTAAATAAAAAGATTTTTTAGTAAGAAATTGACCAGATTCATTTTATTTTCTAGACCATAAGAATAAATTAAGTAAAATATTTATTTACTTAATAATGGAAAGAAAATTAATTGTATTGACCAGATTTTCTTTAATTCAGATGATACTTGGCAAGCTATAAATAGGACCTTCTAAGTAAAAATAGGGTAAACCCAAATGAAGGAAGCGATAGGTGAATAGATCGGCAAGATGAATATAGAGAGGCTGAGCTGCTTTTCCGAGAATTGAAACTTTGAAACGAAAATTCACATTTCTAGAGCCACTGTTGGAATTGTCGATAAAGCACCTCATTCTTTGAAGGTAATTTTTTCCCCGGAGAATGGTTCATAATAATATTTATCAATTTTTCTTATAGTGGCTCCAGAGGTGCGAAGTTTCATTTTAAAGTTCAAATTCTCTAGCAACCAGTTTGGCCTCCCTGTATTCATCTTTGCCTATCTATTCACGTGTCACACAAGTGTAAAGATATTTCCATTAATAGAAGGTGCTAAGTATCTTCAAAACTATCTGTCTACTAAAGTAAAACAGGAGTATTAACTTTCTTTATTTATGAATCGCTCTTTTTATTTATGCCCGTTAAGTAAAATTTTATACATAAATCTATCGACATTTGTACTTGCGCTTTTTTTTTTTATATATATGCTAGCTAGCCTTTAACATGGATTATATTATGAACTGGACACCTCATCTTGAGCAAAATATAAGTTATAAATGCCTTCTATGTTGATTATGCCAACATGATTTTGGCCGGTTTTGAAATGTATAAAATGCATGTCCTTGCTAAAAATAATGTAACAGTTCAACTATTTTCATTGAACATTGAGGTAAACGCAATAACTGTATAAGATGATTATACACAATGATTTATCTCAACGTGATTAGATATCTGGTGAATTTAATTTATCTGGTGATCAATACAACTTCTAACGTTAGCTTGACAATAACAATACTATTTATCATAGACTTGTTGTTCATTTAGTTTTAATAAATTTTTTTTTAATGAATCATGTATCTGTTGTATGTCATTTACTTAAATAATAGATAATCTATTGTATAGAATTTATTTATACACAGAAGATTAAGTTAATAATTTTTATAAGTATAAAATTTATATATACAATCTAAGACATATGTAGGACAAACCATCACTGTCTGATTATACTATAAGATTAAATATAATTTATTTTGATTATTAGAGCAATATAGTTGTAACTTTTTGTACTAGCACAGTTTNGCTTAAGTTTTCTTGAGTTCAATTTTTTCACAAGATGTTTCATTACATATGGTGTATTTATAGATAAAGTGTGAGAATTACAACCACATAATAAGCAAAATATCTCACACCAAACTATGTACCTATGTGGCTCACTAACCACCACACATTTTAAATCAAGACTAACATATCTACTACAAAATATCTCCAACCTAGGAGTTTCTAGACAGTTCTTACTTTTCTAACATATCTAGTACAAAATATCTCCAACCTAGGAGTTTCTAGACAATTCTTACTTTTCTAACATATCTAATACAAAATATCTCCAATCTAGAAGTTTCTAGACAAATCTTAATTTTCTAACAAGTTGTATATATTATTTCTTATTTTAATTTATTAAGATGTGATATTCTTTTATGAGTCAATATACCTGAGAAATCTGATGATATAATATACACTGGTGAAGTAATAATTAGTTGATGAAATTCATGTCTCTTAAAACTTTTCTTAGTAAACTCTGCATGTGAATTTTACATCTAACACACAAAATAAGTCATGCAAATTTTTTAATAAATAATAAATTAATTAAATTATTGATAATTTAATTTGATTGATTAACATCTGAATCCTAACGTGAGGAGTTAAATAATGTCTAAAAGAATATTTTTGAAATTGAACTAAGTGCAATTACAATTTTTTAATGAAATAATTCATAATTTATCATGATGATAAAGATTAATTCAGCAATATATGATCCCTATTGTGCATGAATAAATAAGTAGAATTTAATGAAACCAGGAGTCTTTTTTGTGGAAAGAAGACCTGATATATACATGTTTTAGAAACAATTATGTTTTTGAAATGATTACGGTTGAAAAATTGTTACAACTGGAAAATAACTTTAGAACCCTAAATTGTATGTTAAAGGGTCTCTTTTTCATCGAGAAGACAAATAATTTCTAAGGGTGATGAGAACATTAGTTATTCTAAAGGGATAGTGTATGACCCAAAAATGGATGTGTATGACCCAAAAATGGATGTGATGACACTCGTCTTATTCCATCAAGACAAGTTAACCTTACCCAAAAATATGATAGAAATGTGGAAAATAAACTATCAATAACATAAGTGCGGAATACTTAGAGTCAATCTCATAATACCCCCAAAACTTGATTGTCACGTGTACAAACCACTAATATATTACAACAGAATGGAAAGATAAATACAAGTCTCAATGTCTTTGTTACTAGAATAGAACAAGAACATAATAAAGAACAAGAGGGCATGCTGAAGTGACAAATGTCTATCTCTCAACTTGACACTTCTGTTCAAATTTATTTACTCATGTTGTTTTATATATTTGATTATAATTTCAAATTTCAAATTTCAAATACAGTTTGTAAATTTATTTTCTAAGAAAATAATTTAATAACTTAGCAATATTGTTATGCTAATTCAAGCGTCTACAACAAATCTTTGACTAGGGCAAAATGATCTCTGAAGTCCTTTTAGATTGTTTTTCATTTATTAACTTTTAAAAAAATAATTTATGATTTTTGGAGAAGAGAAAAGAAAATTATAAAATAAAATAAATTTAGTAGGAAATCCTATTCAAAGTGATCAGATTAATTGTATTTTCTAAACAATAAGACTAAATTAAGTAGAATATATATATATATATATACACACACTTAATAAGAGAAATAAAATAAATTGCATTGACCAGATTTCTTTAGAAAAATAATCAATGTTTTCTAGAAGAAAGAAAAGGAAAATTATAAAATAAAAAGAATTTTAGTAAGAAATTGACCAGGTTCATTGTATTTTCTAGACAATAAGAATAAATTAAGTAGAACATATATATTTACTTAATAATGGAAAGAAAATTAATTGCATTGATCATCAGATTTCTTTAATTCAGATGATACTTGGCAAGCTATAAATAGGACCTTCTAAGTAAATAGGGTAAACCCAAATGAAGGAAGCAATAGGTGAATAGATCGGCAAGGTGAACGTAGAGAGGCTGAGCTGCTTTTCAGAGAATTGAAACTTTGAAATAAAAATTCACATTTCTAGAGTCACTGCAGGAATTATCGATAAAGCACCTCATTCTTTGAAGGAAATTTTTTCCTCGGAGAATGATTCTTAATAATATTTATCAATATTTCCTATAGTGGCTCCAGAGGTGCAAAGTTTCGTTTTGAAGTTTCAATTCTCTGGCAACCAGTTCGGCCTCTCTACTTTCATCTTTGCCTATCTATTCACCTGTCGCACATGCGTAAAGATATTGCCATTAATAGAAGGTGCTAAGTATCTTCAAAACTATCTGTCTACTAAAGTAAAGAAGGAGTACTAACTTTCTTTATTTTTCATTCGCTCTTTTTATTATATTTTCAATTTTTATTTATGCTCATTAAATAAAATCTTATACATAAATCAATTGACATTTGTATTTGCCCTATTTTATATATGTTAGCCTTTAACGTGTATTATGAACTAGACGCCTGATCTTGAACAAACTATAACTTTTTAAATCCCTTCGATGTTGATTATGCCAACATGACGTTGGTCTGAAATGTACAATATTCATGTCCATGCAATTATTAGAATCATTAATTATGTGAAATAATCTCTCCAAAAACCAAAAAACGTAACAATTAAACTATTTTAATCGAACATTTAGGTAAGCGCAATAACCATAAAGAGAGTTGATTATACACAATGATTTATTTCAATGTGACTAAAAATATTTGGTGAGTTTATTATGTACTAATTATTGTCACCTATTTATCATCGAAACAACATCCAACGTTAGCTTGACAATGACAATAATATTGATGTTCATGAACATTTCATAATAAAAAGGCACAGAGATGGAGCTAGAATTTAAACTTTATGAATTTTAAATTATAGGATAGCGATATAAAGTGTTAGTGACTTGATTCTGAATTTAATTTGTATACATAATTAGTGAGTTTCTTAACACAAATACTGAATTTGAACTAAAACTCCCAAGTTCAGCCAAACCAATACCTTGACTTCTAGCTCTGTGCCTGAAAATGGCATCGCGCAGTAAAAAGTAACAATGGTAAGCACCATGAGCCCATGACTACACAAAACAATTCTATTAATTAAAAAAAATGCACGAAAATCCATGAAAATGACTAAGATACCCTCAATGCCAATGTTAATAACTTTAAACAGCCATGTTGAATAAGTAATCCTTTTTCATGCTTCTATATAGTATAAGTAAAAGAATAAGAAAAATATCATGCCTTTTGGCATTGCTGGAGATTTGACAATTAATCTTTTCTTATAGATGAAGCAGGCAAAGGGTAAATGCTTTTTTTGAGTTCATACCAAGATCCAAGAAAAGACTTTTTGCTCACCCCGTGAAAGGAGCATGTGTTGACTCTATTTCTTTCTATGAGTTAGCAGGTGAGAAGGAAAGACTAGTGCTTAGAAATCCGACTGACATTGAACTTAAACTACCTGTTGTCATTGAAAGAGTTCCAATTTTTCGAATGTCCCTTAAGTGATGAGACTTCACAAATGCAAAATAGGGTAAATTTACTCTAAACACTCATGTAATATGAACAATCACACATACATTCTGTACATTTTAAAATCAAACACTTACATCCTTTATACAATGTAAATGATAGCACATACATACATAAATACAGGGGTGGAGCTATTATAGGTAAGGGGATGATTCAATTCTAAGGAAGAGTGAAGTTAGAGGCTTACTAATACTAAAAAAACATCTTAAACCATTTCTACTTGACCATTAACTGTTTCATTCTCGCCACGCGAAGGTGAATCTCCTTCCTCCCCTGGAAAATGTAGCATCTGCTCTGTATGACTAGAATTGCTTGGACTTGGTGGTCCAATAGTCCGTGGAGAAGGTAACGATGACAAGTTACCATGAGGACTCCGCGAACAATCTAAATCATGTGTTGAATCTGCTAGTACATCTCTTAGTTCACTTTTCTTGAAAGTATGACAACTATAGTCCTTTGTGTCAAACTTCCTTGCCAAGATTCTGCTTCTTTCGCGCAATGAAAGATTAGATCGTCTTATGATGTACCAATGCTCATGTATGAATTTCGTTAGAAAGATGACGAGAGCCAAAACTGCAGCAATTACAGCCATGACAAAGAGTCCCCAGAAGCTATCTAGGCCAAGACTGTTGGAGGAGAGTGATGTACTAGAATCGGAACATGTAGATTCACCAAACCATGCTCTCTCTATTTGTACCATCTTTTCACCTTCTGTCACATTCAACACTGCTCTCGAAACATCAGGTACTAGAGGAGATCCTATCGGGAAGGCCTGAATATAATTCATAATATTACTGTTAGTGGAAGGAACTTTCTTGATCGAAAAAGGTGAGGTAATAGAGTATAAAGCTAAGACGTTCAACTGAATCCAACATTTTCAACATCGTACATAGATATATACATATATATATATATGTGTGTGGAGTACTATACCAGAAAGAATATCAAGTAAAGGAAGAGTTACTTACAAATCCAAAGCCATCAGTCTTATACGTAGGTCCAATCGTGGTAAATTTCAAGCAATAATTTGCAAGGAAAAGCTTCACATAAGGAATCTCATCGAAAACAGCAGCAATACCACCATTTGAACTTCCTTTAGCGAGTAAATCAACGCATTCCTCTGGAGTGTTATATGCCTTAAGCCTGTCCTCATCAAAGTTCATTTTTCGTAATAGTCCTACTACAAAAGAACCCGGTTGGTAGCCCACATAGTCCTTGCTCTTCAGAAGTTCTTTTACATCTTTAACAGTTGGCTGGAGTTTTTCAACTGTTAACATTGATGTAAGACTTGCTGTATAGCTTGAAGTCAATATGAGTACCACTAGGAACCAGATGATCAATACAAACCTCGCCAAATTGCTTACGATCCTCTCCTCTGTCGATATCAAGAATCACAAAGAAGAAATTTCAGGTTAGAAATCTAAAGCATAAATTATACATAAGAACAAAAGGTAATTCAAATTGAAGAGTGTGTGTGTGTGTGAGTGTATGTGTATACTCCCTCTGTATCGTTTTAAATGGTTATATTTGACTGGACATGAAGTTTAAGAAAGAAAGACTTTTGGTACATACCAAAAGTGACAACTTATGGTCTTCTAAACATACCATGACATTTCTTATGTCTATGAGAACATTGTCATTAAAGGCAAAATGGGAAGTGCTAATAAGTAATATCAAAAGCAAAAAGCTCTAAGGTGTGTAGGGCTTTAAGCACAAAGCACAAATATAGTGTGGGGTTTAATGATAAAAGGCGCAAAGGGAGCAAAAATATACAAATGTATATGTGTTTAGTGAAAGACTAATGATTATAAGCATGAATGACAAATTTTTTTTATGATAATGTGAAATATCAATTGTTTAGTGTCGTCTCTTGATTGGCAAAGAAAAGTGACACTGAAGTGCACAAGGCAGAGCGCTCAACACATTTTGAGCCTCGCTTCAGGGCTTAAGCGCGCCTTTGATAACATTGATACTAATTCAAGAGGAGGAAAGGGAAATTACTCTGTGCAAAGACCATAGTTGAGAAGGAGAACCAAAAGATCATGCCAACTTGATGCCAAAAAGGTCCTCTGAAGTCTTCATTTACTCTATGTTCGAGTAGCCAAATGACGAAGCCAATGAAAACAAAAGAACAGAAGCTTGTTAGCCAGAGCTCCCAAGTCAATGGCTTCAAGAATACCCATGTATTATCTCTATTATCATCTTTGATTGGCACCATCATCGTAACTCCAGATTCTGTGTATGGTAATGTGAAGTCTACAAATTGTGACCTATTCGAGACAATGGTAGTGTCCCCTACAACAACATCAAAGTTCTGTTCATCGGTTAATCTTTGTAGCATGTAAGAATCATCAAAGTATACAAGTGCAATATATATTTCCCTATAAGATCTCTTCGCATTATCAGTATATATAACTTAAAAGTCGATAGTAGAGGAGTCAGAGAAATTTACCCCAAGAAATACTTGATAAACCAGTTCATTATAATCTCCTGCACTCTTTCCATCAGGAGCAGCAAAAGGAACATATTCATAAGGAACATAATATGGTAATGCTTCCATCACTGCATCAAAAACATCGATGCAGTATCCAGTAACTGTCGTTGTGTTAGTTGTAAGATCTCTTGTAACTTTCACAAACTCGGTGAAACCATCCTTCACCGGAACTCCAATTTTCAGTATCTTCCCATTTGTTGGTATCACCCAACCTTTAGGAACAGAAGTAGTGTCACCAGGCCATATAATGGATCCAAAATTCTCCTTAGAAACAGAATATCCGCGTCTAGAATTCAGTTTTCTAACAATGCCATTTTCTCTTGTCCAAAATCCAATTTCTTTAGCACCATTACCAACAACATTGATGATCTGATAAGGTGGAGATTGCAATTGTCCATCCACAAGTTGAAAGTTTCCGCCAAGGCCTTTGAAAGTAGTGTTTAGTATAGCTTTAAGAAGCTTTGGACCATCCCTCGAAACTCCAAAAGCTTCAAGATCTGTTGCATTTCCTGAAAATTTTAGAGGTGTCAAAAAATGTTGCCGCACTCATGTTGGATCCTTAAAAAATGCACTACTTTTGAAGAAGCTAACATGTATTTTGTGACATTTTTGAAGAGTCCGAGCAACATAGCCCACCAACCGAATCTGCTCAAGTTTAAACTGGTTGCATTACAACCTATTTGTTGACTTATCAAGTTTATCAAAGGCATAATATATAAATGTGTCCTTTAACTTCGACTTATTTTGCATTTATGTCCTCTATCTTTGGATGTGCACAAGTAGACACTTAAACTTGTATAAAGTTTTACAAGTAAGCACATGAATCATATGTGGCATAATACATGTAGGACACAAATTGTCACGTAGGATGCCACATAGGACATGTGTGTCTATTTGTTCAACTTTATACAAGTTTAAGTGTCTAGTTGTGTACATTCAAAATTTGAGGGCATAAATATGATTTGAGTCCAAGTTAAAGGGCATATCTATGTATTATGCTTAAATTTTAACGTTAAAATGGGTTCAAAATTGATTAAAGGTTCATATGATCCAATTCACGCTAAGTGTGATTTGGTCGGATTGAATTGGGTCAAAATATATCAAATAACCGGTTATAATTAAACATGACTCGTAGTGTATTTGACTAAGCTTTTGCGAGACAAAATTTATTTTGTTAAGAAAAAAGCATAATACATAAACATGACCCCTAACTTGGCTCCAACTGGTAACTATGATCTTTTAACTTTGAGTGTACTCAAGTAGACGTTTAAACTTGTATAAAATTAAACAAATAAACACATTATTCGTCCTACATGACAATTTTGTGTCCTACGTTGCGTCCTATGTTATGTAAGACACGTGTGTCTACTTGTTTAATTTTATACAAGTTTAAGTGCCTATTTGTATTTTGTGCACAGTCAAAGTTGGAGGACATAGTTGTCCGCTAGCCGAGTTAAGATCATGTTTATATATTATGCTCAAAATTTAACCCAATCCGTCCATTTGCCACTCTTACCTGAAACATTTGGTTTACGAAAAAAGGCGCCACTGATTTTCGATTTCTCCACAGCCATGGCTAATGCAGTAGCAGAATCATAAGCCCATAATCCATACACATCCAATTCCACATCAACAATCCTCGGATTTTCTTCTCGAAACTTGATCTTCCATCTCTGAGTAAAATCCTCAACTTTTTTACTCTTCGGTACATAAGGTTTCACCCCAATAACACCTTCCATAGATTCAATAACCGAAGCATCCATCGAATTCAGTTGATTCGCCATTGCATCTGAAACAATCCAAACAAAACCTTCACTCATCATACCAATTTCCTTCGCCATTGCAAAAAGCTTCGATCCGAGTGAAATCGGCATATGCACGATAAAAACCCTAGTCTGCATATTCATCAATTTCAATAGCTCAGATTTGATCTGATCTAAAGTGGCGAATTCAGAAATTACACTTCGATAAGGCATACGAGTGTTGATTTCTTCCAATGCGTCTGCTAAAAAGGGGATTATTCCTTCTCCGAATTGATTGTCGATGTAAATTGGTACGATTTGTCGCCATCCGAATGATTGGATTATTGAACTGATAGGTTTTACTTGAGATGAATCGTTATGAGTTGTACGAACAAAATATTGATTGCGGAATGATGAAATTGATGGACTCGTTGCAGAGAAGGAGATGATTGGAACTTGTGATTTTTGGCCTAAATTGATGAGGAAATCTGCTTGCATTGATGAAATTGGACCTATTATGGCTTCCACTTCAACATTCTTCAATAGGTCAAGTGCTGCATACAATCAATTTAAACGACGTGATCACATTAAATTGATCCTCATACAAAAATGGTATTTTTCGTGGTAACCTAACAATGAATTTAAATGATCTATTATAATAAAGTTTAAGTAACTGTTGAAATAAATATAGTATGAACGAACAATACAATACAACGGATAACAACCATACAAACAAGATCAAGTAAATGACTGCAGACGTTTGATCACAATATATGCTGCATAATTCACAATCGCAGAAAATAAGTCAGAACATTATTGATCCTCTGATTAATCAGGTTATATTGGGGTAAAAGAAAGTAGTTAAAATTGTTTGATAGTCTGCTAGAATTATGCATGTATTATTAATACATGAATTAATTATGAAAAAAATTATGCATATTTTATATAGAGAAAAAGAACAAATATACCGCCGAACTATCGTAAATGGTATACAGATACCTTCAGTCATACTTTTGGGACATTGATGTCCTTGCTTCCTTTCTTTTTTAACAAATAGAAAATTGTAAACTATATCTCATACCTCCATTATTTTTTATAATAATATATTATGGGCTGTTGATATGTTAAAATTTTTTAATTTACCTAATCTAAAATTTTCTATATCATTGAAGAAGAAATCAAGATTAGAATACAAGTCAGTTGAGTCAGTGCCATATGTTTACCAAGCATGCACCCATACTTAATTATGTAAATTTTCAATTATATATTAATAAAAGGTTATGTCAACCTAATAAACTATATTAATCACAACTGTTAATAACTTGTTATTTAAGTTACTATAAGTTTGAACAGGTCAAATGGACTAACAGCAAATATGTGTGGTACCACTCTATCATGATATTTTATATTCTCCTATCATAAAATATTTTGTAATACTCATCTATCTTAATCTATCTTAATTTGTGTGATGTAATTTTATTTGATTTTGATTTTAAGAAAGAAAAAATATTTTAAAATTTGTGGTTGAAAATAAGTCACATATGACAGTATGGATAAATCATTTTATTAAGGATAAAATGCACATTTTAAAGCTAAATTGTTATTAAATATATAAATGTATCATTTTTTAACTGAATAAAAAAAGTATGTCATATAAATTGAGACAAAAAAAAATAGTATTTATTCTAGGGGATTGTTTGGCAGGAGGAATTAGAAGAAGAAAAATAATTTATATATATATATATCAAATTTAGTATTATTTGGTCTCTTATTTGATAGTGTTTCAATTTACGATATATATTAAATATACACCTTATTCCATACTATTTTTAAAATTATGTCATTAGCAATATTAGATATTATCTCTATATTATATTCAGTGCTATTCTAATATCAAACCACCACTAAATTCTTTAAGTTTTGGTTGAAAAAGTCAGAAAGTCAACATAAAAAGACTTTAGCTATTTAATTCATTCATACGTACCAATCTATCACTTGAATAAGATTAACAGAATATCTAATTATAAAATCATGATGTGACTTATTTAACTAAAATCATGATGTGACTTATTTAACTAAAATCATGAAAAGCTGTTAGAACTGTTAAAAAATTTCACATGTTTTTTAAAAAAAATAAAAAATTGGAGGAGATTATTATTGAGTGAGAGCATATATATTTGGCTATAAGTTGTTTAAATTAATTTTGTTCTAAAAATAAATTACTTTTTTAAAAAAAGTTCAACATGAATAATGATTTGTTTTTGACCATATTATTTGAAAAGTGCTTTCATTTGTTTTTTCGTATTTAGAATATTTTCAAAAAAGTGTTTTTAAGTATCAAGTTACCAAAAATGAAATATATTTATGTACAATATTAGCAAGGTGACACACAAAGCATGCATGGTTAAACACTTATATATATAGAAAATGAGTTTAATTATTTAGGATACGTCAAATTTTAGTTTTACTTTGAATCACAATTTGACTCATCTTAATTAACCTAATCAATTTTGAACGGATAGCGTCATGACCCTATCTATTGACATTAGCGACATAGCTAAAATTGATCCAAGAGTGGTCACTCGAATATTATTTGTCAAAAAAATAGTATTGTGCATAGAGACAATAATATTATGTATACAGGTCAGAAATAACTTTTTAAAGATATATAAAATTTTAAACACTCCTACCAAATTTTCTAGTTTTGCCATGATTGACATTAATAGTTTTGATATTTTTACACACGTATGCAAACATATATATACAACCAATTTTATGTGATTCCACTTTTAGACATTTATAGATAACACTTTTAAATATTAATGTAACTCATATTGTTTTTGATATTTATAGTATTTCCAAAAGAAAAAGAGAGATTTAGGGTCATGGATGATAAAGTCATAATTGATATTTGAGTTTATCTTTAGTTTACTATGGTGAATTTTATTACTATTACGTTAAATTGACCGACAATAATAGATAACTTTTTATATAAACTATAATATGAAAAATAGAGTCACAATTTACTGTAACGTAACAAAAAAAAAAAACTCTTCATATTATCAATACATATATACGTACCTGCTGCAGCAGCACCAACAACATCTCTCTTCGAGTCACGAGTATGGAGAACCAACCTAGTCTTATAATTAGAGCCATCAAAGCTATAAAAGTCTGATAAAGCCATAGATATACAACTCAAACCCATTTTTCCAAACGATTCATCCATGTCCAACACAACTCCTACATTTATGGAAACTATCGATGATTTGTTTTGTGCCATAGCCATTTTCATGGAGAAAAATATAACTAAACATAGCAAGAAAAAAGAGAAGGAGAAAATAATGGATTTTCCTGTTTTCTTTCTCATCTTGACAAAAAAGAAACTTTGAATCTTTGTTTAGTTGGACATGACTTAAGTTTTTTATATAGAGAGAGGGAGACTTGACTAAAAACAAATATACTATCATATATCAAAAATATAGATATATATATATATATGTTGGATATTATTTTGGTAGACGGTTAGCTATTTCAATTTGTCTCCCATCTTGACAAAAAGAAGCCTTTTAATTGAATCTTTGATTAGTTGGACATGACTTGATAAATTTTATAGAGAGAGAGAGGGAGACTTGACTAAAAACAAATATATATATAATAACTTACGAATATATATATTTATTGGATATTATTTTGGTTGACGATCATTTATTTCAATTGTTCTTTTAATAAGTTCACCTACAAAGGTTAGGGACTTGAGGTTAACTGTAACCAGTGTCGGTATTAAGAAGAATTTTCATGTTTATGTATCTTTCAAATATAGAGTAATTAATGATAAAAGCGGATTCAAAATTTAAATTTTATGACTTCAACTATTTATGAATTTTTGAAATCTTTAACATTAAATCTACTATATTAATGTTAAAGTTGTGACATCTATTAGCTATGATAATTTCAGCATTACACAAAAGAAATTGATTATATATACATATAACATATACTAACATATACAATTAGATAATCTTTTCATAGACAAATATGAAATTTTAATAACTTGTACACACATTTTGCATACAAAAATTCAAAAATTATTTCTCTATCTTAAAATAAAATAAAATAGGGTGTGGGTACATATCACCTACTTCAAACTTTACTTGTAAAATTGCACTAGATATATTATTGTTCAACCCCTTTAAACTCCATCCTCGACTACATTCGTTCTTGCTCCTAATCAAATGTGGAGCTACAATATAAATTATGAATTAGACATTATCGAATAACTTTATCTTAGATTACATAATTATATTAAAAAATTATTCAATATACATAAATAATTTATTTGAATATATAATAATTTTATGTTACAGCTAGTTCTGCGTGACTTTTCAATATGCATAAATATTCCTCTTACTTTTCTCTCCCTCTTTTCTAATTTCAACAGTCAAATATTTTAATTGGTCAACGCCAAAAATCAAGTCCAATTTTTTAGGAGACAAGTAATGAAAGTTACTAAATTAATGACTTTCATATAAGAAGCCAAATTCTAACAAATATTTTTTATATATTTATTTCAATTCGCGTGACACTATATATGATTATATGAAAATTATGTAATTGCATGATTTAAATAACATAATCTATAAGAATTCCTATCATTTAAATTAATTACAAAAACTTATTTCCTTCTCTCTTAACATTCAAATACATCACTCCACCTCTATTAGATGAACGATTTTCCATGTTGATTGTCTTCTTATGAAAATAAATTCCTTGAGAGAGAAGGAAAAACAAAATCAATAAGTGATTTTCCATGTTGATTGTCTCCTGCCTATCTCAACACTTCATCCCTCATTGTATTCACCGAAATTATATATAAATGTTCTTAGAATAATACTTTCACACCTACACTTATAAAATATAAATAAGCAACCCATTTTTTTTAGAAAAATATTATTCTTCATACCAAAATTACTAAACTTCTCCTTTTATTCTTAATAATGACATGATTCTTACTTACATATTGAAAAAGTAATAAGAATGACAAGTGTTAAATGAACTAGAGTGTTCATAAAATATCTGTAATGGAAGGTTAGTTATTTTGGGTGGTGGATCCAATGGTGTCGGTTCATTTGAATCCAGTAATTCCAACACAAATGCATAGATTTATATGTAAAAAAATTTAGATTTCAATAAATACTAGATATAAATTTATAGCTTTAAAAATATACTTTCCCTGTTAAAAACGAATGACCTAATTTGATTTGACACGGGGTTTAAAAAATTAAAGAGAACTTATTAACCTTGTGGTCATAAATTAAATTTATGTCAAATGTACTAAAATATCTTTTAATCTTGTAGTCTTAAACAAGCCGCTTGAAAAACTGAAATTGAAGTGTTGTCAAAAAAGGAAAGGGTTGTTTTTTTTTAAACCGAAAAAGTAATAAATTCAACGCTAAGAATCTTAAAAATTGAACTCATAACACTTAAATTTTAAATTTTCCTTTGTTATTTTTCTTTACCAATAAAAAAGGAATTAAAATTTCGTTGTTGAGTTGTATTCATTGAATGGTGCTCACAAATCACAATCTCCCTAGTGATCATAAGAATAGGACTTTGCAATAACAACAATGTATTACTTTGATATGATTATTAACTAGTAGAAAATTATATAGCTTTTCATAACGATAATGATAGATTAAGCTTCATCTTTAATTTTTTATTTGGTATTCAGTATCGACTTTAGAATCTAACTAATTCAGATGCATGTGGTAAAATATTCTCTATCAAAAGCTATTCAATATTTAATTTTCGGGACTCAAACCTGAAACCAATTAGTACTTACCACTCTACCTTAATGATAGATATTTTCTAATGAAATGTAAAACCTGCTTTGTTGTGTGACTAGGTTTCTTGTAGAACTTGCTATACTTGAAAAGATTCTTGATGTTAACATTGTTGAAAAAAGTGAAATGACAAAGGTTGAAATACAACTTTGTAGAATTTTCTTTTATGTTTTACCAATTGCAAACTAAAGATTAATTATTTTTTTAATGGCTCATCATATCACAGAAGTTTCCTGAAGTACCTTTTAATATTATCAAGTATATATAGTGAGTCTTTGTCTAATATGTCATTAATGGGTCCTTTGTTGTTGATGTACACTTAAATACACTAAACGGTCATACTTCTTTGTGATTATTTTCAATATATTTTGAATATCAAATTATACAAAAATAAAAAATAAAAAGAATGTAATATGGTTTATAAGAAACCTAATTTGATGCACTAATCCTTTGTACATTTGACTAGTCACTCTTTAATTTTAAGGGAAACAACTATGATGATATGTCAATACATTTGGAAGTTCTCAATTAGTTGATTATCTGATTATTATTTTTTAAGGAGAGTTTGATTCTTGTAATCCCCTTTCCTATTTCCTTTGTCCCAACCCCCAATTTAAGAAATAAAAAAATGGCAATACATCCATTATAAATTTATAATGATGTCTAAGTCAACACCAAGGATTGTGACGAGATGGATAAGGTGCCTCTATCTTTAACCAAAGATCTCGGGTTCGAGTCTCAGTGATGGAAATAATTCTTATAGGAATTAGTTTACCTTCCTTGGGGCTCGAATTCGAAATTTCTGGTTGTAGATACATGTATCTCATCTATCCCAACACATCCTTTTTGTTCCTTTAGACGTTTACTTTTGACCAATTCAATGTCTCTAGTCTCTAGGTTTTACGTGCTTAATACTAAGATACTCAACGTGATTTGCTTATTGTAGTCAATCTCAATAAAATATTCACTATTTTAAGTGATAAAACGTTAAAAAAAAGAAGATACGACTGTAATCTTTCAATGATAGTAAATATCTTCATATACTATTATTTATGGGCATATTTGATCAAACTAATTAAAAATAATTATATTTGCTAGTCAAATATACAAAAAAAAAAAAACTCATATTAGTAATAATACCATAAAGTATGTATATTGAATCATGGGAGTTAGTCTCAAGCTTAATTGTCGGGTTGTTGCTTATTTCAAGCTTCTTTGTGTGTTTACTTCTTATCATTTTTTAAATTTCCTTAATAAAATTTTTGACTCCAATACTGTACTAAAATTAACGATAAGTTTCCTTAATCTTAACTCAAGATATATCAACACATGAAGTTCTCAGTTAGTTGATTACCTGAATTATTATTTTGTCAATGAGAGTGTGATTCTTGTAATCCCCTTTCTTATTTCCCCTTGCCCCTACCCCTCAATTTAAAAAAGAAAAATAAATGTCAATACATCCATTATAAATTTATAATGATGTCTAAGTCATCACCAAGGATTGTGATGAGATGGATATGATCCCTCTATCTCTAACCAGAGGTCTCGGGTTCGAATCTCAGGGATGAAAATAATTCTTGTAGGAATTGGTTTACCTTCCTCAGGGCTCAAATTCAAAATTTCAGATTGTAGATAAAAGTATCTCATTCATCTCAACACATCCTTTTTGTTCCTTTTATCAATTCAACTAATTTTAGTTTTAATTTTATTAGCTTCTTGTAGTCAATCTCAATAAAATCTTCACTATTTTAAGTGTTAAAACGTAAAAGGAAAAAAAATACAAATGTAATCTTATAATGATAGTAAATATCTTCATTTATAATTATTTATGGTCATATTTGGTCAATCGACTAAAAATAATTACATTTGCTAGTCAAATATACAAAATAAATCATGTTAGTAATGATATCAGAAAATATGTATATTGGATCATGGAAGTTAGTGTCAGGCTTAATTGTCAATTGTTGCTTAGTCTCAAACTTTTTCGTGTGTTTACTTCTAATCATATTTTAAATTCTCTTAGTGAAAATAGTAAAAATGTCAGAAGCACGCGTCTTTTCGCCGACCTTCTTGGAAATTAAGTGGATGAAAGGACATTTTTGTTATTTAAGTAATAAATTATTAAAAAGAAAATTTCAATAATTTATATATTTAAGAATTATGTAAAAACTACTATAAATTACAATAATTAACAACTTAAAAAAATTAAAACATATAAAAATTACTGTCAAGGGAAATTTTTTTTGACTCTCCAAAATTTGATATATGCCACATAAAAAGTAAAGACATTTCCAATAATTTATATATTTACAAATTCCGTTAAAATTACTTCAAATCTCAACAATTAACAACTTAAAATAATTTTTTAAATTTAAAAAGATTACAATAAAAATAACTGAATGACTCTCAAAATTTTATCACTATCACATTAGTCAAAATAAAAAAAGTAACATATATTTAGTTTATGTTGAAGACTTCTATATTCTAATTTATTACAATTAAAAAAAAATTGTTTGACTCTCAAACTTATTGTTTTCTTTTGTTTTTTCTTTAATTTTCTCCAACGATACTACCCTTGAATTATTTTAGTATATGATAGATAACAAGAACTGATTTTTGGAATATCTAGAATTTGAAGTGCCCAACTGAAAAGGAAAATATTAAATTGATTTAATATATAATAATATTATCTTGTTAATTAAATCTAAGCTAATTATTAAATCACTTAGATTTTCCACATCAAGAATTAGTCAACACTACTTGCTTGATCATTTTTCGAAATAAAATAAATAAACAAAATCTATTGAAAGATTGCATTTATTTATTCAAGTCACAACTCATAAGAGCCAAGAAGTATTGTTGAAAAGTCATTAACAAATAACAACTTTTTATAATTGAGTAAATTTTAAAAGTAGCTAGGTTGAATGTAATTATGTAACAATAAGCAAATTCAATGAAACAGTATCGAGTGGTATCAATAAAATTAAAGTGTTATAACAATTAAAATAATATAATTACGATGAAAATGACGTAAAAATAAAATAACTAGGGATAGACATGGTAGAAAGGGATAAAAAGATAGACGAAAGAAGTAGATGAGATGTCAAAAAAATTGAAATGAGACGTTACAGAATAGCTTTAGCGATTAATTCATGATTACCTCGTGAGAATATTACCCTATACTATTATTTAACGAGAATACAATATATGTTCTCTTAGTTTGAATTCCAATGTAACGGGTTAAGTATTATGTAATAATTAATGAAAAATAATAACCTTTACCAACTTTATTGAGAATGGCCGCAAAAGCCTTTAGCGACCCCAACATCGCCAGCTAAAGATCAATGGCCGGTAAAAGATATAGCGACGATTGCTATTGCCGTAAAAGTTAATTTTTATTGCCAATAAAGACCCTTTTGTAGTTGTGGATGCACTAATCCTTTGTACATTTGACTAGTCATTATTAAATTTTGAGGAAAGCAACATATCAAAAATTTTAATAGCTCAATTAGTTGATTATCTGAATTTTTATTTTGTCAGTGAGAATCTAATTCTCATCTTGTAATATTCTTCCCTATTCCCACTTGCCCTTGCCCCCAATTTAAAAAAAGAAAAAAAGATTGTCAATACATCCCTTAAAAATTTATAATGATGCCTAAGACAACACCAAGGATTGTGACTAGATGGATATGATCCCTTTACTATTAACCAGATCACGAGTTCGAATCCCGAGGATGGAAATAATTCTTGTAGAGAGTGGTTTACCTTCCTTGAGGCTCGAACTCGGAATTTCTGGTTATAGATAAAAGTATCCTATCCATCCTGACACATCCTTTTGTTCCTTTAGGCGTTTACTTTTGACTAGTTCAACGTCTCTAGTCTCTAGGTTTTGCGTCAAAACACTAAGATATTCAACGTGTTTGGAGAAACTCAAAACTATTATTGAGTGATTTATTAAAAAAACAAAACTATACATTCAACTCATTATAGTTTTAATTTTATCTGCTTCTTTTAGCCAATCTCCATATAATGTTCACTATTTTAAGTGATAAAACGTAAAACGAAAAGAAAATACAAATGTAATCTTACAACGATAGTAAATATCATCATATACTATTATCCACGGACATATTTGGTCGACCAACTAAAAATAATTACATTTTCTTGTCAAATTTACCAAATGAATCATGTTAGTAATATTACCACAAAATATGTACATGAGCCATTTATGCAGTGATAGCATGATAGCTAGCATTCCTATTATTCAAGTAATAAATTTTTAAGAAGAAATTTTTAAAAAATTATATATCTAAAAATATGTAAAAAGTATTATAAATCACAATAAATTAATAATTTTGAGTGAACATTTTTGGACTATTACTGCTTTATATCTTGAGTGAAAAAAGATCTCAAGTTCGAATCTCAGGAATGGAAATAATTCTTGTAGTTTACCAACACATTCTTAATTTTTACAGGTTACCAGTTCAATATCTCTAATCTCTAGGTTGTACGATCTCAATTATAAAAATAAAAAATAAATTGAGATTTTGATTCTTGTAACCCTCTTCCCTACTTTCCCTTGCCAATCCCCCCAGTTTAGAAAAGAAGATACTTGTCAATACATTATTTTATAAAGGGAAAAGACATAAAATTCCCATGAACTTATCCTCATAACTTACTTTAGCACTTTAACTATACGGGTGTTTAAATATCCCCTTAACATCTTTTAAGTGTTTTTTTTCAACCCTCCCATCACTAGCCCAGTTGAAGGCTGGGTGTTGTTGAGTCACACGCGTTTTTATTCGTCCACGTATATATTAACTAAATTTCTAATTAATTACTTAAATCTCCATAATAATTTTTTTTCATCACTAATTGTCTTCCCCAATGTTTGTCACCTTCTCAACAACAACTCTTCTTTTTATAGTGAAAGTTTCTTCAACTTTTCTTCTTCCATTATATAATAATTTTCTCTTTATGTAAAAAATAAGAGAAAAAATTTGTCCAATTTTCTTTCTTTTCGTAAGAAAATAGGTTTCAATATTCTATTTGTAGACATCAATTTTCACATTAAACCAACAACTCCTACACCCACCATGATTATATCTAAAATTGAGCCAAAAATTAAACCCATCGATGAATTTACCCCTCAATCTACAAATTATAATTCAAATTTCAATTGCAATTCCAGTTCAATTTTTAGTTACATCATACCACCTTCCTCGAAAATTTAAAAAATTATTTACATAAAAATGTTAATTTATCAATCAATTGGACGAAATCTCCACAATCAATTTTTTGCCAACGATATCTTTGAATTATTTTTAGTGAAAATCGGGTTCTTTTTGTGATAACTCTTTAAACTCATAGATCTAATAATCTTTTTTGATGTCGAAAATGGTGTTTTGTCTAAAAGAAAAACAGAAAAAAAAAAACGATTAAAAACAGAAAAGAAATGAAGAAGAAAAAATGTGAAAAAAGTTACAGTTGGGAGTAAGTAAGTAAATGTTTACCTTGAACTGAATGAAAAGAATAAGAAAGAGAAAGAGTAAGAGTCGTAAGAAAAGAAAAAGAAAGGAAGAAGAAGATGCAAAAAAAAAAAAAAAAAAAAAAACCTACAGAGAGGAGAAGTTAATTGAAAAATAAAATGTTTAAAAATTAGTAAAATAAGTTATTAAACATGTCATCCAATAAAAAGATGACATGTGTCAATTTTTTGATTTTTTTTTTCTATCTCACGCGTTTATAGAAAGTTGGTAATACAAATTTTGCCACATCACCCTTTAAGGGGTAATTAAATTCANAAGAGGGGGGGGGGGGGGGGGGGGGGGGGGGGTAAACAAACACCTATGTAGTTAAAGTGATAAAGTAAGTTGTGCAGACAAATTCGGGGGAGAATTTATGTATTTTCTCTTTTATAAATTTAAAATGATGTCTAAGTCATCACAAAGGGTTGTGACAAGATGGATATGATGCCTTTAACTTTAATCAGAGGTTTCGGGTTCGAATCGTCATTCATCCCAACACATCCTTAATTTTTATTGGTTACCCCTTCAATATCTCTAATCTCTAAGTTTTACGATCTCAATTATAAAAAATGAACTATCGACTCAACTCATTTTATTTTAAATTTTATCTACTTCTCGTAGTCAATCTCAATAAAAATGTTCACTATTTTAAATGTTAATACATAAAATGAAAAAAAAATACAAATATAATCTTATAATGAAATAATTTCATATTCTATTATTTATGGGCATATCTGGTCAACCAACTAAAAATAATTATATTTACTAGTCAAATATACAAAATGAATCATGTCAATAATATTACCACAAAAATATGTACATGAGCCATTTATGAGGCGATAGCATGATAGCTAGCATTTCTGTCATTTAAGTAATAAATTATTAAGAAGAAATTTTAAAAAAATCTATATATTTAAAAATTATGTAAGAAGTACTATAAATTACACTAATTAACAATTTAAAATATTTTTTAAATATATAAAATAATTTACAAAATTGTCTGACTCTCAAAATGTGTCATATAAATTGGGACATAAGGAGTAAAAACATTTCTAGTAATTTCAATAATTACAAATTACATTAAAATTAGTACAAATCACAATAATTAATAATTTAAAATACTTCTAAAATTATAAAAAGATTACGATCAAAGAAAAATATTGTTGACTGTCAAAATTTTAAAATATCACATTAATTAAAATAAAAAATATAACATATATTGGGTATGTGCCGACACAAACTTTTATATCTAATTTTTCTTATATATAAGTCACCTTTATTTTTCTCTAAAGATCCCAGTGGCCAGTACCCTTGAACTATTTTAGTACAATATCAAGAATTGACTTTGGAGTATTTAGAAATTGTAGTCCCCAACTGAAAAGGAAAATATTATACTTTTATTTAATATATAAAATAATATATTCTTGTTAATTAAATGGCCAAACACATATATAGCCCCTCTAACTTGTCCATATTTTTCATTTTGACTCTTTATCTTAGCCTTATTCCATTTTAATCCTTAAACTCCATTTTTATGTTCCATTTTAACACAAAATATTATTTTTATGATTTCTTTATTTTTATATATATTTTTCAATGGCAACTTCTTATTTTAAATTGACACGTGTCAGTTAATTTTAGTTAAAAAATAAAAAATTAACAAAAAATAATTCTTTTAAAAAATAATAATTTCTTTTCAAGAGTGTTATTTATTTTTGTGTGAAAAATAACCAACGAAATTTTGTTGGTTTTCTTTCTTTAAAATCACCGACAACTTAACAAAGTCAGTTGAGTTTTAACATTGTTTAGTAGTGTTATTAGCAATGAACAAAAGTCTTTTTTTTAGTAGTGTTATTAACAAAGTCAGTCGAGTCTTTTTGAAGATGGGTTTTTTTATTCGTATTGATTTATATTAAAAATTAAAAGTGAGTATTTGCGTTAAATTTAGATTGCCTAGATGATAAGAAAAAATAAATAAGTAGTGCTATTTAATTTAATTGAATGTTTAAGAAAGAAAATCATAGAACTTCCGTCAATTTATTTTCATGCAAAAATACAAAAAAATATCAAAAAATAATATTATTGTTTGAAAATTTTATGTTCGTTCGCAAATGTTTAATTTTTTTACGAAAATTAACAGGCTCACGTCTATTTTTTTAAAATAAGAAATTGCTATTGAAAAACATAAATAAAAACAAATCATAAAAAATAGTATAAGTGTTTAAATGATACATAAAAAATGGAGTTTAAGGATTAAAATGAAACAAGGCTAAGTTGAAGTGTCAAAATGAAAAATGAGGACATGTTTGAGGGATTGTGTATGTGTTTGGCCTAATTAAATCTTAGCTAATTTATCACATAGATTTTCCACATCATGAGTTAGTCAACACTACTTGATTGACAACTTGTCAGAATAAAATCTATTGAAAGATTGCATTCAATTATTCAAGTATCACAACTCATAAGAGCCAAGAAATATTGTTGAAAAGTCATTATCAAATACCAACTTATTAAAATTGAATAAATTTCAAAAGTACGTTGAATGTAATTATGTTACAGTAAGCCAATTCAATGAAATAGTCGCTTATCAAGTGGTATTAATAAAATTAAAGTGGGATAACATTTAAAATAATATAATTATAATATATAGAAACATCACAAAAATAAAATAACTAGGGATAAGTGGTAGAAAGGAATAAGAAGGTACAATATATATGTGCCCTCGATCTAAATTCCAAATTAATCTTGAAGAAATTAGACAAAACATTCATTGAGTCAAAATTTCTTATCTAAAATGACTTAATTGTTATTTTATTTTTACCAAAAGTGGGCATGCAAGTGAAGTGCAATTCGCGTTTTTTCTTCCCTTCTTTGGTCTTCTTCTTCTTCCGGTCATTAATGACTTTTTTAAGAATCTACGTGCCGTAAACGTGAATTATTTCAAGTAAATAATATATCAAAAAACTTGAAGTATTTAGAGTATCCCATATCCACATTTTGGGATTGTTTAGAGGAGATTTAAGTTGGTTGGGATTGAAATCTGCAATGTATACTTTTATTGTAATAACGATGCATGTAGAGTTATACATCTCTAATATATAGTTATACATCATCTATACATGGTCAGTATACACTATTTATACAAATCGATATATAATGTTGTGAACCCAATACTGGACAGTGAAATAGTTGGGCCAAGTGATCTCGTTGAAGATTTTGGGCTTGAAAGTCAGCTACGCAGAAGCAAAGGGGTGAGACAGCCCAATAAGCTTTTTGAAGAGTATGTTTGGCAACCTGGAGGAAAAACAAGTGTCAATAGTTGATAGGTTCTTAGAGGAATATTATTATTATAATAGACAGGCCTAGGCGGAGTACGGGGAAAAAAAAGGATATGGGCAGCACTCTCTCTCCTCTCCAATATCTCTCTGTATCCCTGTCCTCATCTCCCTTCTTATCATTTTGCAGTAGTCTCTTGTTTGTAATTTCTTGGCTTCTTATTGGCAATCAAAACTCCCAGTTACTTGTTATTTAGAGTTTGTTCACTCCATTGGTGCTTTCATTGTTGTATTCCAATGGTGGATACTAGACTCCAGCAACTCGAAGACACTCAAACAGGCATGGTTAAGGAGTTGTCGGAGCTCCGTTCCGCTTTCGATAACCAACACAAACTGATGCAGGAGGTCCTCTCTCAGGTCGCCTCAATTGGTTCACAGTTGAAAGGTTCCGGCACGGAAACCTCTCGTTCAAAATCAACCGATGTTGCTCTGACGACAAACCCTCATGGTGGTGCGCCCATCACACTCCGGCACAAACCGGCTTCGGTGGAGTTGAGTTGGTTCTCCGGGGACCAGCCCGCTTCTTGGATTTTCCAAGTTGAAAGGTATTTCGATTTCTACTTTATTCTACCAGAACATCAACTATCTTTAGCTTCCTTCTATCTGGAAGGGGAAGCCCTTGAATGGTATCGGTGGCTTTTTCGAAATAAATAGTTGATTGATTGGTCTCATTTTGCTACTAAGTTAGTCCTTCGATTTCGCAAGAAAGAGTTGGAAGATCCCGAGGGTCGTCTTGCCAAGCTCAAACAGTTCTCCACCGTTGCAGATTATCAGGCACGGTTTGAATCCCTAGCTAATGAGACAGAGGACATTTCCGACCCTCTGATGGTCAAATTGTTTTTATCTGGGCTCCGCCAGGATATTAAGACAAATGTATTGGTCTATAAGCCCACATCTCTTGATGAGGCCATCTCGTTAGCCCAAACCCATGAGCAACGCCTTCAGTTAGAGAGAGGGCCCATGACCCCAGCCCTTGCTAAGACCCAACCCTTGCTTCCAACACCACAATCCAGATCTTTTGTTCCTACACGAAATACCCCCAATGCTTTGTCACGCGTTCCAGTCAAGCGACTCTCGTCGACGGAGATGCAACAACGTTGAGAAAAGGGGTTGTGTTATTATTGCGATGAGAAATATACGACAAATCATAGGTGCAAAACTCTTCCCCGAATACTCCTTCTTGAAGATGATCCAGACGCCCTTTTCTTTGCAACAGAGCAACTCACCTCTGATGAAATGCTAGCAGAGGAATTACAGGCCTCGGCAGTGCAGGCTCACTCTACAATATCTTATCATGCTTTGTAGGGTGGTCACTCCCCAACTATTCTGCGTTTCAAGGGGCATGTTCGCGGGTCACCTATTGTCGTATTGGTGGACGGCGGAAGTACCCATAATTTTATTCAACCTCGGATGGCAAAATTTTTGAATTTTGTAGTTTCTCCTACAACCAATTTCTCAGTTGTCGTGGGAAATGGTCAACGTCTCCCGTGTGAGGGTGTGGTTCGGGATGTACCAATTTCAATTCAAGGGACAGACCTCTTGATGGATTTGTATGTTTTGGCCTTTCATGGAGCGAATGTTGTTTTCGGGGGTTCATGGCTGGCCACCTTAGGTCCAGTGCTTACTGACCATTCCAACCGTCAGATGGAATTTTATTTGGATGGCAAGCAAGTTAAGTGGGTGGGTGATCCACCTGATGAATTGCAACCAGCTCAGTTACAAATGTTATGTCGTTACCACACTACTGATGCTGTGGCGGCATGTTTTTGTTTATTCATGGTGCATGATGATGCCGAAATTACTGATGCTATATCCCCAGACTTAGAAGCCTTGTTGGAATCGTATTCTGGGGTTTTCAACAAACCTCAAGGGCTTCCACCCGCTCGAGACTCTGATCATGCAATACATCTCCAACCACAAGCCGGCCCTGTTAATGTCAAACCATATCGCTATCCACACTTTCAGAAACAAATCATGGAACAGTTGGTTTCTGAAATGTTACAAGATGGAGTTATTCAGTCTAGCACGAGCCCGTTCTCGTCTCCCATTTTATTGGTTAAAAAGAAAGATGGTTCTTGGCGTTTTTGTGTTGATTACAGGGCCTTGAACGCCATCACTGTGCGGTACAGATTTCCAATTCCTTCTATTGATGAACTCTTTGATGAGTTGCATGGTGCTCAATTTTTTTCTAAACTGGACTTATTAGCAGGCTATCATCAGATTCGAGTTCGTCCAATCGACATTCCCAAAACTGCCTTTCGAACTCATAATGGCCACTACGAGTTCTTAGTCATGCCATTTGGATTGTCGAATGCTCCGTCCACTTTCCAAGCTACCATGAATGACATCTTTAGGCCATACCTTCGTAAGTTTGTCCTCGTGTTCTTTGATGATATTCTGATTTATAGCTCTACAGGGACCTTGCATTTGGAGCATTTAGAGTTGGTGCTAAAATTGCTCAAACATCACCAGTTGGTTGCTAAGCGCAACAAATGCCATTTTGGGCAGAGTAAGGTTGATTATCTTGGCCACATCATTACATCAACCGGACTTGCGGTGGATCCTTCTAAGATTGATGTCATCCAACAATGGGCCATTCCAAAGTCAATTAAGGAGGTTCGTAGTTTCTTAGGCCTCACGGGCTACTATCGACGTTTCATCAGACAATTTGCTACTATTGCTAGTCCCCTTTCTGACTTGTTGAAAAAGGATGGTTTTCAATGGACAAACCAGGCACAACAGGCTTTTGAGGAGCTAAAATGTCGTCTTAGTTCCACGCCTGTCTTGGCGTTGCCTAATTTCGACGAGGATTTTCACCTGGAGACGGATGCCTCAGGTGTGGGCATTGGAGCAATCCTCTCACAAAGAAGACATCCAATTGCTTTTTATAGCCAAAAGTTATGCCCTAGGATGCAAAAGGCCTCAACATATCACAGAGAGATGTATGCCATTACACAAGCAGTGGCAAAATGGAGGCAATATTTGTTAGGGCGCAGATTCACTATCTTTACTGACCAGCAATCCCTCAAGAACCTCACAAACCAAGTGATTCAAACTCCGGAACAACAAAAATGGTTAGGCAAGTTGGTTGGGTATGATTTTTCCATTGTTTATAGGCCAGGGAAGCAGAACAAGGCTGCAGATGCTTTGTCCAGACCTCCAGATGGAGGCGTATTTTTTGCTATCTCCGAGCGCACATTTGAATGGATTTCAGAGCTGATAGAAACAAATAAGACCCATCCAGAATTGCTTGAGATTCAGCAAGGGCTGGCAGACAATCACATGGCCTATGCGGACTATATTTTTCGCCAAAGACTTCTTTTTTTTAAGGGTCATTTGGTACTACCACGGGACTCGCCCTTGAAGCAATTTCTACTTCAAAAGTTCCACAATTCGAAGATAGGGGGGCATGCTGGGGTTGCTCACACTTTTCATAGATTGTCTTCCAATTTCTATTGGCCAGCGATGCGCAACGATGTTAAGGTTTATATTGCGTCATGCCAGACTTGCCAGCGCTCCAAGGATAGTAATCGATTACTCGCAGGCCTCTTACAACCGTTGCCGATCCCAGATATGGTTTTTGAGGAAATAGCTATGGATTTCGTTACTTGCTTACCTAGCTCAAAAGGGAAGGCGACAATCATGACAGTGGTGGATAGGTTGTCCAAATACGGTCACTTTATTCCTCTTCCATCTACTTTCTCCGCCCATACTGTGACACAGGCTTTTGTCATTCATATCATCAAATTACATGGTCCTCCTCGAACAATTGTAACAGATCGTGATCCCCGTTTCTTGCATACTTTTTGGCAAGAGATCAATCGCTTGCAGGGAACTATTTTGGCCATGAGCACAGCATATCATCCGCAAACGAACGGGCAGTCTGAAGCTTTGAACAAATGTGTCGAGCAATACTTGAGATGCTTTGTTGCTGACAGTCCCCATGAATTGGTACCTATGCTACCTTGGGCAGAGTTTTGGTACAATACAGCCTACCAAACATCGGCTGGTATGACACCCTTCCAAGCGTTATACGGGAGGGAGCCTCCTAACATAACCAGGTATGTGTTGGGTAGTACTTCTGACGATTTGATTGACAAGTATATGATGCGTCGTGATGAGGTTTTGAGTCTCTTGAAGTTTAATCTAGCCAAGGCACAAAATCGTATGAAAGATTCTACAGATAAACGGCGAACTGATGATCAATTCAATGAGGGGGATTGGGTGTTTGTCAAGTTGCAACCATATAAGCAACAATCTGTCAGAGGTTCCCAGCAACACAAACTAAGTAGAAAATACTTTGGGCCTTATAAAATTATCAAGCGAGTGGGGGCAGTTGCGTATAAGCTTCAACTACCAGAGGAGGCTAGAATTCATCCTGTTTTTCACATCTCCCTGCTCAAGCGTTGTAAGGGACAGCCTGATCAACAAATTACTCCTTTGAAACTCAATGATTCTGCTACACCAAACCTTGAGGACAAGGTTCTCTTTTCAGGAAGTAGTAATGTTGTGAACCCAATACTGGACAGTGAAATAGTTGGGCCAAGTGATCTCGTTGAAGATTTTGGGCTCAAAAGTCACGCATAAGCAAAAGGGTGAGACAACCCAATAAGCTTTTTGAAGAATATGTTTGGCAACCTAGAGGAAAAACAAGTGTCAATAGTTGATAGGTTCTTAGAGGAATATTATTATTATAATAGACAGGCCTAGGCGGAGTACGGGGAAAAAAAAGAATATGGGCAGCACTCTCTCTCCTCTCCAATATCTCTCTGTATCCCTGTCTTCATCTCCCTTCTTATCATTTTGCAGTAGTCTCTTGTTTGTAATTTCTTGGCTTCTTATTGGCAATCAAAACTCCCAGTTACTTGTTATTTAGAGTTTGTTCACTCCATATAATATATACATATCAATATGTTACACATACATATGGTCATTTTGTTGAAACTATATTGCTAATTTGGACTATTTTTTATGTAAATGAAAATTTGACTATATTTGTTACAAATAAAACTACCTTATTGTACAATTATGAAATCAACTCATTAACATAGTTATAATTAAGTTGAAACTTAAGGATGATCTTTCACTTCTCAAAATAAGATTAATGACATTTTTTTAGATTGACATTATACAAATATGCAATTACAACGTGAATCGAGAGTATAGAACCCTAGAATCAAGTAAAATTTCATGGGATGCCTTATTTTTGTCTCGTTATTTAAGTAATATCCGCCTTCTGATTCATCCATTTCGCCAAGAACTTAAACATGACAGTTCAATTTGGGCAACATGTCATCAATTAACCATCTTGTTAACCAACTGTATGCTGCTTGTGTCAAATGGAGTCCATCCCAATTGAAGTGAGTACTAGGGTCATCACACACTGGGACTCCTTGACTTCCACATTTTCTACTTTTGTCGTAATTATAGTCTCCTCCTATTCCACAACATGCTTTTTGTAGAGAGTTTTTGTCAAATCCTGAAAATACATAAAGAAAGTTTGTGAATACATATAGCTTTCTTCGCGTTACCATTTACTCTAACCTCAAAAATAGGAAAATAAAACGATGCTTTGAGCACATACCAAGAGTGACCGCATTTTGTAGAAACCACATATACGCGTTGTAGTAGTCGCCATAAATGAGTGTAATGTTTGTATACTCTTTCTTCATCTCATCAATGGCTTGTTGCAAATGATCATTATAGAAAATCGCCAAATTATTCAAGTCTTTCAAGCAATGGTACTCATCGTAAGAAGATGAGTCGTTGGTCATGAATTGCGTTAGGGAAGCTGGACCACAACCTTTTGGGAAAGTCCCTGGAACTACAATTCGAGTAGCACCAAAACCAATGACTCTCTAAAAAGTAGTGAGAATCGATCGTTATGAAACAAACTTCAGGCAAATGAAAGTGACAAATAACAATCATGAAAACAGAGAGATTAAAACTCACTTTAACACCATGAATGATGGTCTGAACAACATCTGGAACCAATCTTTGCAACTCTTCCATTGTTTTACCTTGCGATAAGCCATAAATGATATCATTTCCTCCTATATGTCCAACTAGGAAAAGAGACTTCTTTAACTGTACTAGGCAATCTAGCAAGCAAAAACTAGAAAATTGTCAATCAGTGGATCACACTATTTCCTTAATCGGAAGTACAACAACAACATATTCAGAGCAAAATGTACGCAAATGTTATCACTCCTTAATTGGAAGTATTACCGGTGGAGCAGGTAGTCTCGAAATGAGAAGACATCCAATCAAGTTGAACATCTAATGAACTATTTGTGAAGGACAGAACAAACTTCTTCTCTGTCATGACTTGGGCTGATAAAGCAGTAGCCCCTGCTACTGCAAAATTTGCACCATGTCTAAAATTTGCACTTTGATCTTTATAAGGATTTAGGAGAGGAAGACCAGATTCCAGGGCTGTATGAAAAAACACAAAATCAAAAGGTGATAAAATTTGCTCATGAAATCATAACTCGCCCAACCTTATGGATTGATAATTGACTCGCTCATTTAGTATCTCAGGCCTGTGTTGTTCGGACTCTTTCAAAATGTCGGTGGATGCGTGTCGGATGCTTCAAATATAGTGTATGTTTGAAGGATCCGACACGGGTGCAGCATCATTTTTGAAGAGTCCGAGCAACTTAGTCTCAAGCCATCAAAGTTTGATCCCGCCTAAATCTTATTGTTAGTGTTGGGGCATTTTAATATTACAAAAAATGTTGCATAGCATTGCCACAGTGACCGTTGCCTCAGAGTAGTTACTTCCTCTATTCATTATTGCATTAGAATATGCATTGGTTGACTTTCATTTGCTGTAATATGTTTGGGAGTTATGGCAATTACTTTGTTGCCGTTGGAGTGGCTAATTGCTGCATTACAACTGCATTACTCCATTAGGAGTTATTGCCATATGCACTTCAGGTTTGCAACAGATGCAAAATGCCGTTGATGGCATTAGTGTCTACTTGGTTGCCACTCATAATTCCTCTACTATATAACCTATGTAACTTCTAACACCATTATCTTCACTATTTACTACACCATTATCTTCCTATTCATTGCTTAGAAAGATTTCTTCAAGTATAAATAGTGATGGTCTTCATTTGGTTTGTGGGATACAACACACAAGAAAAATATAGAGTGAAAGAGTTAGTCAAATAAAGAGAGTTCTTATTAGTTGAAGGGAGGTGTTCTTTTTTGTGGAGCTTTAGACTCAACTCTTGTCCAGAGTTGTTGAGTTATACTTTGTGAAGGCTGTTGTATCCCGGAGGGGACAAGTCAAAGAGGACTACTGTTGGGCCGGCGAAAAACATTTGCTGCAGTGGGCTTGAATCTGCTTAAAGAAAGCGAGATATCCGCGCCTCAGCCTGAAGAGATTTATTTCTTCATTTTTATTTTGAATTGTAATCTTGTATTTTTTGTTATTTTGTAAGTTTTTCACTAACACTTATCTTATCAAAATATTATCAAGACAAAAAATATTGGGTGATTCTTTTTATCTATATTAGCCTTGGTGGACAAAATTACCGTATCTATTGCTAATGAAAAGTGGCAAATATCTCGTAAAATTAGTTAAAGTGCGCGAAAACTGACTTGAACACCACGGTTATAAAAAAAAAGACATTTGATTTTAAAATAATTAGTCCAATTAGCAACCCATGATAGCAATAAATTCAAAATTGTCATACTTTTTATCAATTATACATATAGTAGCTGGTCGGTTCATGCTTATCTGGTATTTTATTAGATGCCACTTTTCTCTTTTATCTCTACAGTTGCACATTCCTTTTAAAATAATAAAGAATTTTTATTTTATTTTATCTATATATATTCATAAAAAAAATTTATAAGATAGCTTAAAAAAATTATAAAAAAACAAATAAAACAATTGAAATTTGGTTAAAATTCAGTACATTTTGACCCATCCAATTAACCTCAACTCGCTCAGTTGCCATCTATACATACATTATATATATAATATTAGCTACGAGCAATTTAGTAACGAAGTAATTGGGGATTGAGCTTTGCATACCTATGAAATCAATCATGAGCAAGCCATTAGAACAACGCCCAGTTGGTTTATGGAAAAAGTTGATTCCATAAGGAGATTTTGCACAGGAAGAATGAGATCCACAATAGCTTTCTCTGATACAGTTTCCGGTATCGGAAACTGAATCACCCAATTGATAAATTTTATCAAATCTGCAGTTCATCAATCTTCGTTTTCGATGGATTTGCAATTTTTTAGCATCGATTTTCAGTTGAAACACCGTGAAAATAACTAGGAGAATTAGCAGCACTCTGGTGGAGAACGCCATGGTAACCAAAACTTACGAGCGGTAGTGGTGGGTTTTTAGAGAGATAATTAGTGTTATTTGTTGGTTTAGTTAACCAATTGTGACCCAAAGTTCTAATTTGTAGTATTAGTTTATTAATCAATTTAGCTTTAATTTAATCAACTTCTTTTCAAACAGTAGCAGCAGCTGGAGTCAAAAGGGTTATTTGAAACCTCTCGAAAATTACCTTATTATATATGGTTTTAAAGTTATTATTTTTACGTATATATAATAAATGCTTTTTTGAAATTTCAAAATAACTTGCAATAGCTATAACTTCTGCACAATCACTATGTAATAGCCTGCAGATCATAAAGTACGTAAATCACATTAGATAAATTTTATAAAATACACTCGACTTAAAGGGTATTGCTTCCAGATCATCTACGCTCTCCAAAGTCATTCAAAGGACCCAAACCAATTAAGTCATTAATCCCTTTTTGACCCTCTTTATATATTTTTCTTTTTATATTTTGAACTCTTTAGCGAAGATTGCAGTTATCTCCCTCGAAAAGCAAGAATTTCTTTTCAATTAAAGAAGTTATGGAGAAATAACCCAACCATCATGGCACCATTTATGGATTGAAAAAGCAACTACGATCGGCATAAATCATCGTATTGAAATTTAATTTATCATAATGAATTGAATTATGGATATTCACTATTTGATATTTACTTTCAATTATCAATTGAAATTGAACTTTAAAATTATTAAATATTAAACGTCTATAGTTATTATTACACAGTATAAATAAATTATTTATATATAATTACGCAAAACTGATACATTGTTCATCTATAGTTATACACATAAGATACATTATCTATTTATGTATAAAAATGTCAATACATGACTACACATTGTGTAATATAGATTTAAAAGAATTGAAAATGAAAAAATAAGTAGTATGTTTGTTCTAGTAGTCAGCTATTTATGATTAGATACTTCATATGAACTTTTACTATTGAATTATTTTTCGAGAAAAGGGTCAACAATACCCCAATACTTTCGTCTATTAATTAGTCAAGTTTTTTCAACCTTGAGTGTAGTCCCAAAAACAGGGTCTGACAAGGGTAAGGTATACACAGACCTTACTCCTACCTTGAGGAAGTAGAGATGTTTTCAAAAGACCCTTGGCTCGAGTAACGAACATTAAAGAAGCAAAAAAATACAGAAGTAAAGATGACATAAAATAATAGGGAAACATAACATAGCATTCAAAAGAGTGCTCAACATAATTCACTAATGTGATAACTGAAGCATATTGAATAACGATGAGTAACAAAAGTCATAAGACAAGCAACTACGAGACAAATCCTACTACTACTACTGGTGTAAACAGGGAAACATGTACAATGCACCAACCTACTACCAAGCCTATCCTGCTAGGAAACGAGACAACGTTCAACTAATCCACATAGTTTATACAACCACGACCAAGCCATACTGAGTCATCGAGGCCTGGACAAAAGCTGGCTAGTCAGTCATTACTTCCAAGTCTCACTCATTTACTTACCTTACATGAAGATTTTGCAGAAACATTGTACATAGGTTTTGAAGTTTATATACCAAACATTGGATCAACCAATTTGTATTTTTAATAGTGAACTTGCTTCATTACTGTTCCTCGCTCTTTGCAACCTTTCCAGAATATTTGCCTGCAAAACATCATTTTATATTATACTGTCGGAGCATAGAACTTAATCTTGACAAAGTACATTACTACATTAGAACTAAAAGAACACTTACAATGGAATTGTGCTATAGGCATTTCCCCATTCTTGATGAGTTCAAACTTGTAAGCATCTCCTACTCGGAGTCCATTTTCTGCTCTGAATTTTGTCCATCCACGTATAATTCCAAAATGACGTCCAGCGCTCCCAATCCACACTGACCAACATCTTTGTGCTTCATCTTTCAGAACCATCTCACACTTTCTATTCATCAATCCATTTGACTTCACAAAATCCAATGGAAGATGCTACCATAAAATTCATTCAGTTGAGTCGATTAAGTTACCGTTGTATTTAAAAAAAAAGGACTACAACAAAAAGAGTCCAAGTCCTAGACACTCAACAGAAGTTGCCAACATTATTGTATATAATTAACTTCAACCTTAACAAAATTTAGTTCAATAACTTACCAAAAATGCCCTTGTGAAGCAATAAGGTTTAACGGTTGAACTAAAAGAAGGATGGTGATCATCACCAGAAGTCGAAGTAACTACTTGTGCATTGAGAAGACTCATGTTTGAGGGTTTTTTCATAATGTCTGCTTATTATGAAAAACATAGCAAAAGAAAGAAAACTTGATAAGGAAGTGTAAAATTAGGATAAAAAGGAAGAATAACATATATATAATTTTCGAAAATTAGCAGGGGACACTTTCGTGAACTCTTTTTCAAATTCCAAATCATTTTGGAAGGAAAAAAACAGAATAACAACTACTACTACTACTATACCTTAATGCAAACTCAAATTACGGTCTGATATATGAATCCTCACTGAGGATGTCGCTCTATTTAGAAAAAATAGAACAACAACTAATACTACTATACAATGGCATAGTCAAAATTTTCATTAAGGGGTTCAAAATATGAAAAGTAAACACACAAAGAAGTCAAAGGGGCTCAAAATCTACTATAAATATAAAATAATAATTTAAACCTGTATAAACAGTGTAATTTTCCGCCTATGAACCATGTTCACCCACCTAGCCTTGCCCCTGCTACTATGCCTTGATCCAAACTCAAATTGTGGTTGGAGAAATGAATCCTCATTGAGGATGTCGCTCTATGAAGAAAAACAGAATAACAACAACTAGTACTACTATGCCTTCATCCAAACTCAGATTATGGTGACCGATGTATGAATTTTCACTGAGGATGTCACTCTAATTAGAAAAACATAATAACAACAACTAGTACTACTACTGTGCCTAAATACAAACTCAAACTGTGGTCTGATACGTGAATCCTCACTCCTCAGTGAGGATGTCGCTCTATTAAGAAAAAGAGAATATGATATCAAAATAAAGTTTACTGGTTTGGAATTGAACTTGACTATATTCTAAAACACGCAATTATATATTTTTAACTATCAGCCCCCCTGATCAGTGACTTTGATATTGATTTTCAGCATAACCGGTAAATACCGTTTTCAAGCTGCATTCTTGAGTGAATACATACAGCAAACTGCACTTAAGCACTATTCTACTAACACGAAGAAGTAGCTAAAAGGTACCCCATAATCGAAAAGAAATAACAATCATACATAACACTTCTATTTAATCACATGAAAAACACATTACATAGATAGATTATAGGTAGCAAAGGAAATAACAACTACTATATTGATCGAAACAAGTGATATGAAATACAAACAGAAACAGTTTAAGTAATGGAATTACACCCATTTTTTTGTTTTATTGGGTGAAAATGATTTACACACTTGAGAAAACGTACCAAGAAAAAAAAAGACTCAATCCAAGACGTAATACTTATATAAACAACACAGAATAATACACATATATGACAATGAAAAAGATCATCATCAAAGACTTAATTAAGAGATTGGTTACATGAGAAAACTTGCCTTGAAACTTCTGCAATGGAACTTCTCGATAAGTAACTTGAAATTTCCATATTGGTGTTTCTCCATTAGTAACGACCTCAAACATTATGCAATCTCCCTTCTTTAAGCAATTATCAGCAAAGAATTTGGTCCGCCCACATCCAATGATAGAGGTTCGAGTTTTAGAAGAACTTAGCTTTACATTCCACGACGACCTTTGTTTTTCATCTCTTATAATCAAATCACACTTCTTATTGGTGAGGCCATTTGCATATGCGAATTGTCGAGGAAGGTGCTAACATGGAGTATAACCATTTTACAAAGAAAAAAAAAATAACAAAAGGAATTTAGTTTACATACATTGACAATGTAAACGTTTTTATAATTCTAGTCTAGTTTAACATGTGATTACAAATTAGTTATCATTTTTACCATGTAATTAGTAACTAATTAATGGTTATCATAGCTTCTAATTATCTAATACGTGGCCTGATTGTGTAACGCATTCACTTGAAGAGTTTGCAAGTAAAAATGAATTTTGAAACTTACCAAATAACCTCGCGACAAGCAATATTCTCTAATAGTGCATTCAATTTGAGAATGACCAAAAGACTTGTGATGAGTAGCAGCTTTTACATGGGAAGAAGCCTTTTTTGATGACTTGATCTTGCGCCGTGGTCTTTCTGTTGCATCCTCTGGAAATTAATATGACAATTGTACTTGAGAAAATTAGCAACATTTAAATAATAACCAACATACTTTTTGGCTAATTTGAAATTAGTTTTTACTTACAAAATAATCATCATTTGGTTTATGTAGTTTCCATTACAAGTTGCGTGAAAATAATTTCCATAAATAATACATTTTTTTCCATTTTTGGCAACTCTTTAGTTCTAAGTTTCCACATACGTGTTTAAGACCATAAGATTAAAGAATATTTTGGTACATTCTACCTATCTCACAAGATTTAGAAGTCTTGTTACTTTCTTAAATTTTGTGTCAAGACAAAAAATAAGACAAACAAATCAAAACGGAGGGAGTAATTTTTAATATAAGCAAGTTGAGACTTATGCTAAGATCTAAGGGAATTAACTTGCAAAAATCATCAAGTATAAATCAATGGACTCTAATGATGTTACCTTTACACCAACAACAATATACCAGTGAAATCCCACAATGTGAGGTTTGATGATGATATAGTGTATGCAAACCTTATATCTGCCCCTTGAAGGTAGAGATACTGTTTCCGAAAGACTCTGGACTCAAGTAAAACAAATCAAAGTAGTAATGAAAAAAAAAAATAGCAAATTAAAGCAGCCAGAGCATATATGCAAGAAAATTGTAAAATCACAACACAACAAGGTGCGATCACCTAAACACAATAAACACCAGATGGCAACAAAGATGTTACCTTTGAATTTAAATTTCTTGGAAATCTCTTCACTTGTATGATCTCCTCCTCCTCCTCCTCCTCCTCCTTCCTCCATATACTCTACATATTCTCTATCACAATGAGTTGAATCAAATATGGAGACCTCAAATTCCATGTTTCCTTCATGTCTAAACATCAATATATCTCCCAATTTCAAACCATGTTGTTCTACAAATTCAACCCAACCCGCTTCGAATCGATGTCCATTCACCTTCATAGGCCACTTATAGCCACCCCTTTTCAATATTGCATGTTCAACATTGTCATTTCCCTTCAAATACTTCAAGAAACCTATAGGAATTTTCTACAATATATATACAACATAAACTTGCCCTAATTAATTAAATAAATACTACAGTACCTTAGTGAAAATCATGAATTCGCTGCTATTGCATGTAACATAAGGTAAATAAAGGAAAAATGAGAAAAAAAAAAAAAGGATGACTTACAAGACCATTCTTGAAACCTGGTTGAATAGGTTTGAAAAAATGAGGTTTTTTTGGAGGGATTTTCATGGCAGCCAAAAATGATTATGTCTTGACAGATTAACAATGCATGACAATTTTTTATTTTTTATTTTTCATTTTATAAGGAGCTATAGAGTCGCCATCAATAAGAGAAAAATGACGCACACATTGGGACAAAGCAAATAGTTCAAATCGCAATAATTAAAGCAAATATTTATATGTCGTCATTTTAGATTCTACGTACATTAAGAAACTAAGTTAGTTTATTATTCTACTCTTATTTAATGTTTTTTTGAAGTCAAGTTTTCAATTATTAAACATGAATTAATTTATTTTGATTAATTAATTTGATCAATGGATATGAATTATTTACTTAGTTTTTCTATGTCGGTCAAATGTATATATTTTCAGGTTAATAACTCACAAGGGTAAAATAGGAAGAATGATGTTGTTAATGCATTGATTTTGTGAAATAACGAATATTAAGAACCATATATTTTTAGTAAGGATGACATATAAATAGGGACGGAGGGAGTACGTGTGATTTCTTCGAGCATGCTTATTATAATTTTAAAAGTTCCTCATCAAAGTTTGTCTAATTTAAACAAGTAAACACACGCGTTTTACGTGCCATAACTCACGTATGACATCACGTAGGAAGAATGCATTTACTTGTTTAATTTTATATATGTTGAACTGTCTTACTTGTGCATACCCAAAATTAAAGGTTGATATCAAATTAACGGATATGTTTATATTTATACAAAAAAAAAAAAAACTTAATTAATTATAACCATAAAATCATCAAAAACATTTATAAGTTTGACATAAATTATCGTTTTCATAATAAACTAGATGATACATTATCCAAAAATTACAGTAATATGATATTTCAATAAAAGCTACTACTAACCCAATTATTAATTACTATAATTCGTTAAATTATATTTAATTACGTAGATATGTCCAAAAACAGTATGGAAAGATAGCATATTTGTATCTACGAGAAAACAACAAAATGGAACCTTGTGTTTGGAAGTATATTTAAATGTTTTAAATATTAGTTCTTTAATTTTACTATCAAAATATGAAAACTTTTGGGTGGCGCCCAGACTTTAATAATTTGGTGGCTGTTAGATTTAACGAAAATAGTAAGAAAGAATTAACTTTAATTATGTAATTGTTCATGTAAAAATGTAAATAGATACTAATATTATATTAATTAAATAATATTTTTATCTCAAAATATTTTTTTCGTGTACAAGAAATCAAGCAAGTCTCTATTTGTAATATCTAAAAAAATTCCATAACATCTCAATTTTTAATATTTTAGTTAATACTATTATCTTTGGTTTAATTTATGCAATTTAGTTTGTATCGGTATAAAGTCTTTTTTAAAAAAAATAATGTTTTTCTTTTACTTTATTTGAAATCAATATTTGATCATAAAATTTTTGATGATATCTTTTAAGTTAATATTTGAAATTTGAAAAATATCCAAAATCTTGTTTCACTCTTAATACTTTTACTATATTTTTCTTTTAATTTTTTTAATTTTTAATTTAATAGAAAAAACTCCATTTTTTAAATCATATTTTATGGGCTTTTTGAAAAAGTACTTTTAAGCAATAAAATATTATTTGTAAAAATTATAATCAAACACAACTCCATCTTCAATTTCAACTTCTAAAAATTTCAAATAAAGCGAAAAAATATTATAATAATAAATAATAGCTCGTATATAAAATCTAATCTATTATATTAAGAAACTATTTATTTTGAAATATTACTCTTTTAGAACAAATTTGAGTGGCAAAAGGTGGAGGATTTATGACTTAGGTCGCAGGTTCAAGCTCCACACCTTGCAGAGTGAAACCCGGTATTTAAGGTAAGAATGGTAGATGGGCGAACTCATTATCCACAGAGTTTAGAAGACTATGATTGGTTCAAAGACCGACGAGTCATTATAAAAAAAAAACAAATTTGATCATACCACATAAATTAATCAATTTGCATGAACTCACTAGTTTTTAAATATTCGAGGTATATATAAACCATATAAATAGAAACTCAAATTTTGAAATATTTTTTTTATAAAAAATGACCAAACACAACATTTGCTTAAAACATTCCAAATAAAATATCATAATTAAACACCTACTTAATTGTTTCTAAAAAAAAAAAAAACTGCAAAACAGATAACATGAAACAAAAGAACCAGAAAAATGCAACTTCTTTTTGAATAAACACAGAAAACCGAATAAAAAAGGCCCCTTTTTTTCTTCTTCAAGTTTTTAGCGTCACTCTCTGTGAAAAAATATCGCCATGGATTCTCGTTCTGGAGGAAAAATTGTAACTAACAGGCGAAAGAGATACGCCGTTGGTCCATATGACCGTCCACAACAACCACCACCGGCAGCGGCGGCGGAAGAACCGTTTCTCAAAAGCCCTAATTGGCTCACCGGACATGTTTTTCCGGCGACACGTACGATTCTCTCCGGTGCCGCTAAGATTCTGACTTCTGTCTTCAATTCCGACTCTTCTTCTTCGTCTTCGTCAGGCAGCGATTCCATGTTTGGTACTCTTCTTCAAATCTCACTCCTCCTTTTTTTGTGTGTGAGAGATCTAGAAAGTGATAAATTACGAAATTGCCACTCATTGCTCATCTCAAAGTGGTGATTTTTAAAATGCCTTTGGTTGATGTTTGTTTGAGTATTAAGTAAAAAAAAAACTCTCTTTTCATGTTTTTTTTTTTTTGTGCAAATTAAGTTTGTGTAGGTTGCTTTTAATTTATTTTTTCTTCTAAAAATACTGACTTTTAATGGAAATGTTATAGTACAGGCTAGGTGATTTCAGTTTTCTTTTTGTTTGCGTGCCATTGGAGTTTAGAATATTTTAGTTTAGTAAGAATGTGAGGTATATTTTTTGAAATTTCAGAGGGGGAGAGAGGTTGAGATAATTAAAGTTGGTTTTATGGATGTAGTTTCTGTCAGATACTGTTCATTTGATGGTTATTTTTGGTAAGTACTATTGAATTGATAATTAAATGCTTTGGAGTATAAATGGTTTAATGCAAGTACATTATTGAAGTACTTATTAAGTACCATACTCCTCATTTACAATTAGGAGTTAGACTAGTTATGATGAAGATTTGTTGAGCCTGTTATTTTGTATTTGGTTCTGATATGAATTTGAATGACCCGAATCTAACATAATGTGTTGAGGGTTGTTTATGAGATCCTGTAACCTAGAGGCAAATGCATGATAATTGAAGCGGGGAAGCCAACTGAACCCGCTTTTTTTGGGGGATGGGGGAAGTAGAATTTATGTATGTAATTTGTTTTTGAAAAAGATAAATATAGTATGTGTAGTAAAGGTTACAACCACTTGATAGTTGATATCTCTTGATGTCGTGCTTATACCACACGAGTGAGGCTGCTTGTATAAAAGTTTCCCCCCTTTGCCTTGTAGCCTTTGATTTTATATTATTACTTTATATTATTTTCTTGAAGGAAACCCAAAATAAGATAAAGAAAAGTACAAAATATTGCAATGCAGGGGGGTGGTTTGGTAATATGATTTCTAAATACCACTTTAGTGGTACAAACATATTGCAATTCAGAACATGCTGTTTTAGGGGCGAGATGCATCTAAAATATAATTAATAGTAATATAACAAAAAAACATATTGCAATTCATTTGAGTTTGGCAGATGCGCGTTCACTGAAGCTGGTTCAACTGAATTGGCTTTGCTTGGAACAAATCGCTAATTGCAGATGTGGATTGTATTAAAAAATAAAGTTGCACTATGTTGTAAAAAAATTAAAATAAAACAAACAGAAAAAAATTTGAAGTTGCAGTATATGTTGTAAAGGTTGTAATCATTGATGTCTGTCTAAACATTTGCATAAAATATTAAAATTGTATTGTGGTCTCAAAAAAAAGTGTGCAGTCTTAAACAGATGCGTTGAGACTTGTTATCCCCCCCCTCTCCCCCCAACCCCCACCTCCACTCACACACAAAAAGAAAGAAGTAGAAGGCAAATCTCGCCTATTATACCTGGTGCAGCCTTTAGTTTTAGTGATAATTAATTCAAAGTTACTAGTCAGAGTGTGAGAGTTAGGCGTAGCATTGGAATTGATATGTAGGCTTGTACATATCCAGTGCATGGCTAGTTGCATTGCTCTTCTTTGCAGACTCCAGCACTTGGAACTTGAGAACTCCCTTGGATTTTTTCTGCAACTGGTTGATATGTATTCCTCAGCATAAAGCATTAAGGACATGTGGGACACCATCAAAAGTGTTAGATACATAAAAAGAAGAGGAAATACTTACAAGGTTCTTAATAAATCTACCAAATGGTCTAAATCCTCTAGTCCTACTACATTATACCAAAAGTATACTATACAATGTCAGTTTACTTTCTGAATGAAATTGGATCTATCTTCAAAGCACCTCCCATTTCTTTCTCTCCAAACTGTTCACCAGATGCATTGTGGGATTATCCTCCACCACTTCCTTTGACTCTTGCTACCTCCTCTTTTCATCTGACAACTTTGCACGTTTGCAGTATGTTCAGGCATAGTCCAACTTGTCTCTGTTATGTTGAGGAATAAGGACCACAGTTGTGCTGTGAATGTGCAATGTTAAAACAGATGATTATTGGTTTCATTTGTTTCTTTGCACAGGAAACATCTGGAAACTATGATGGCCACCTTTTTCTTCAAGACTTCTTGTGCTAGACATGCTCTCTTAGTCACCAACCAAGTGAAGCATTTAACCTTGGTTGGAGCTGGACACTTCCATATGTTTCTCCATAGTTTTGGCTACCCTCCATTCTGCACCAAGTCTTCCATTCTATATGCCTTGTTAACAGGGAATTGTCCATCAGTATTGTGTCTCTATCTCAAAGTATCTTGCTCAACATTAGTGCCAATGAAATCACCAATCTTACTTAACAGAGCAGACACTCTTTCAATCTCCCAGTCATTTAGCATTCTCCTGAAGGATAAGTACCAGCCCTGTAGCAAAGAAACCGAAAGGGGACATCCTTGGATTCTTTATGCAGTCTTGGCACATGTAGCAAAGAATACCTTATTCAAGCTTTAAATAAATAAAGCTCTCTTGTACCGATACTATTAGCTATCTCTTTGACATTTTAATATTAATTTCATCTAGGTGTGAGCTCAAATATTATGGTGGCCAATGAAACTATTTTGTTATAGCATGCTCTCATTTTTATTTTGTTTTTCTAATAGCTTACATCTGGCTTTTATTGTAGAGGATGATGACAGAGAAGAGAATGATATTTGCTCGGAAGTGGATGAGTTAAACAAGGTAATATATCCCATCTGATTATGTTATTAATTTTTAAGCATTAGGAATCAAGTGATTTTGTGATTTAGTACCATGATTCTCCCTGTGATACCAATTTGTTCATCTGGAATATGAAAGTTATCAGTAGTATATCAGATAGGCTTTCCTTCTATGGGATATAGTTGGTCCGTTTTAAAGATATAATTAAGTAAATAAAAGCTATGTTGTATGGACTCTTCAAAATCCTTGCCGCACCCATGTCAACTTGACCTGATGTGGCCCTGAGATCCACACCGGATTTGGTCTACTCATCGTGGGTGCTTTGATTACATGTATAGCCGAGAAGTATACATTGATTGGGTAATTGGTTGGATTTTGTAGGTTTATGTTATAGATATATATAGTTATATAATATGAGTATGAGAATGCTATGGCCTATGCTATTACGAGATGTCTTATGAATAAAATATTAGATGTCTATAAAGAATTAAATTTTATTAGCTTTAATTCAGTAACTTTAAAATATATACTGTATATATGTCACAACTCACAATATAAATTTATTGCCTGCATCCCAACATTTGTATCCATACCCCAAATCCTAAAAGTTGTGTTATGAAGATTCGAGCTCTAGATTTGCACTCGTATCGGGTACCCACACCCGAGTGTGTGCGACATAGAATAAAAGTGTGATCTCTCTAGCAACTTAAACTTTTTGATGAGTTGGTCTCAAACTTCAACATGTTATCATAGTAGCCAAAGGTCCCAGGTTCTCGAGCCTCACTGCCACCTATTATTAAAAAATTCACGTGTTATGCCCGTTAAAAAATTCAAGTTTGTAGGGGGGGAGGGGGGCGCATTGAAGATATAATTAAGTAAATAAAAGTGTGTTATCTCTAACAACAAAAGTTTTTTGATGAAACGGACACACAATTTAACAATTTGGATGCAACCAGAGGTAGCACAAAGATGCAAGGGGACTGTAAAAACAACAATAGACTTCCACACGAAGGTCCTTATATGGAATGCCAAAAATATCGGTAAAGTCGTTAATGGTTGACACTGTCATCTGCCCTATGTCCAAATGAGAGAGAGAGAGAGAGCACTTTTCCACTTTTTAGTTTTGAACTGTATGTCCTTGAGGAGATAAATACTTCTCTTTTGGAAGATGGAAAGATCATCGTCATAATCCAATATTCTGACTTACTCATGTACAACCTTTATTTATTTTGTATTCCGTCATTAGTGGTAAAGAAAATCAAAAACTAGTCATGAATTTGCTATATGTAGGGTCTCAACGGAGAAAGATAGTACTCTCCGGTGGAGTGGAACTAGGTGACCAACCCCCCATATCCACACCTTTTCTTTATATTTTTTATAAGGAACTATGTGACTAACCCTTTGTTCAAAGGAAGCATATGAAAAAGCTACTTTCAATAAAACATAGCTAAGGAAGTGGCAGATGGATGTTTTGCTTGCAATGAGTGAATGGTTGTCAGAAGTGATGACATACTCATTTAGGGAAAATAAGCTGAAAAAAGACTCAATTCATTGATTTTGAAATAGGTTTTGGTAAGATGTTTGGTGCGGAGAATTGGCCTCCAATGAAGCATATCCACATATAAATGGCATCATGAAAAACAGGTATATTGTGGTAACAAGTTTCCTCACTAGGAATAAAACTAACACCTTGTGAATCTAGGATTCAGGAGAACTTTCCAAGCTTGGGAGCTAGACAGTTGAACTATTTTTTCGTAAAGATTTGTGATCATTCATAAATTTATCGCGGGAGAAAGTTGGTTGATTTACAGAGGGTCAAAAAGTGAAATTTTCTTTGGACCATTTCTTGGTTCCATGTTGACCTTCTCGGTATTGTTTCAATTTTATTGGATGTTTCCTGAAGAGACCTAAAAAATAAAATTTTCTTGGTAAATCTTTTCATGTGTGGTTACAGATGGAAGGATATAGCGTGCCTATGTTTTAATTGTTAAGGAGAACTTGTGCCTTGATGAATATCTATTGCATGGTGTTCAAAAATGGAGAGTCATCCTAACGATCAATCAACTTAGATATATGACTACTCTGTATGCATTGCACTCAATAGGCCAATTTTATTTTTTACTGAATAATTTGTCTCCTTAGAGGTTCTCTAGTCCTTGACTTATCCTTACATGGGCTTAGAAGTCTTTAAACTGGAACAAAAATAAATTCTCAGTAAATACTACCCCTTTTGTAAGTGTAACCGGAACAAGTCAACCTTAAGTTGCAACTAATTGGTGTTGTCTAAATGAATCCTTTTCCCCCCGATCTCCATTATGTTCTATTCTTAGCCAATTTCATAGTGATTCCAAGAGATCATATGTATTTTAAGATAATTTCCTTACTTATGATTTTAGGTTTACCTTGTCCCAACACCTTCCATTATCATATTGTCGTGTGTATGAATTCTAACATTATGAAGAGGAAACTCTTGTTGTAAGTCGCTTCTTATGCAAAAAATACAAAAACAAAAAACAAGGAGGTTGTTCCCCCTGCCCCCTCCCACCCAAATTGAAGAGGATGAACTAGGCAAGGAAGGAAGTGTGGATCTAGTTGCAACATGTCTTTTATGGTGAATTTGGGAAGTAAGAAATAGAAGGGCTTTTGAAGGAGTCTAGAGCACATCATGGGCACCTAAAAGGTCCCTTTTGTCATCAGGGTATTGTTGTGGAAAAGGAATTTACCACTTCATGAAGTTGGGATAGATACTCTGGAGCTCAAAATGAAAAGATTTAAACTTTTGAGCTCCAACTTGGTGTAGTATGAATAAATTACTCTTGAAGTATCAAAAAAAGAAATTTATGTATTCTTTTGAACTTCTCTTTTGTGTGTAGCATCCTCAATTACGTGGAGAGAGAAGTCAAACCAAGCACCTAATTGAGCAACTACTTATGCAGGAGACATTTTCAAGGTTAGTTGCAAAACTTTCATTAATTTATGCTGAAATTTTGTTTCATAGTGTTTTAGTGATATTTCTTGTATGTGACAGGAGACTTGTGTCTTATCGATGCTGTTATTTTTTATGTTTTTTGCACGTCTCATTTCTTTGTGGATATCCAACTAGATTATTCTTAAATCTTACCTTTATATTTAGCATTTGCATGTAGTGTGATATCTGTCTCAATTTGTTTGCATTTTATCAATTCATTGGGCTTGTCTGCTCCCTTTTTTGCGTCTTTAGTCCTTTCTAAGTTTTGCTAACATTTAAAACTTTTCACCCCTGATGTAGTTTGTATAATTCTCCAGGAAAAGGACAATATGAATTTCAGATTTTGGACTGTTTCATGATTTATAATTTATCCTCATGAATTGAATTTTCGTTTTCTTTAGTGTTTTTAGCAGAGGGAGGGTAATTTTTTCTGAGATTTTATCGTTAGGCTTTTATTTTTTAGTTGTAAATGCAATTTGATGGAAATGCTGGGTGTCATTTGTCTGTTTTTTGGGTTGAGGAACAACATAATATGTTTATTGATTAGCCATTTTTAATATTCTTTCAGTAATAGGTATCTATTTGAATATATAAACGGTTCGCAATGCCTCAAATTCATAGGAACAAGTCAATACAGAATGTTCAAAGCTGAATAACTATTGCACTTGACACTCAAGGGATCCAGCAGTGATTGAAAAATACACAAGCACACAGATACATGCATGCACACGTTCAGTTACAACCTACCATTTAAAAAATAGGAGGAATAGTATTTCAAATTGTATGGATGTTGAATATATGCACTGCTAATCTTGAAATGAAAAAATATTTATGATAACTTAATGAAGTCTCGACTAAAAACTGATTTATGATCACTTAATGAAGAATCCGGGACCTTTGCTTGCTCCTGAATTAGATTCTTATCACCACCCATTAACTGAATCAGGCCCGCACGTGAGGGGGCGTGTTGATGGGATAACTAAAAAAATAATGTTCTTTCTAACAACTGAAGTTTTTAGATGAGATAGTCACACACTTCAATATCAGAAGAAATTGACATTGGGCCTAACTCAACCCCAAAAGCTAGCTCATGAGATGAAGATTGTCCAAGACCATATAAAGAAATCAATTTTCCTCTCACAACTGACGTGAGACTTCAATACCCCTTCGCAGTCCCAAGACTTAACATTTGGAGCGTCGACAATAATATGGGGGCCCATCATCAAGAATAAGCTAAGAATTGGGATGAATTTGACACTGATACCATGAGAAGAAATAGATATTGGGCCTAACTCAACCTGCTCATGAGTGAAGATTGCCCAAGACCATATAAAGAGACCAATTTTTCCCTCCCACAACCAATGTGGGACTTCAACATCGTCTATGATACTACTAATTGTAGAATAGTGTCGAGCATTTTGAGGTTGAGTGAACAGTAAATCTTTTTCTTCTTTGGGTCAAGAACAGTATATTACTACCTCAGGAAACTAATTCTGCCTTCTTCTGTCTCTCTCCAAATTCTAAAGTTATCTTTACACATACAAAGAGAGAGAGAGAGAGAGATCAATGAGTAGAAACAGGTCTTTGCTGCTAGCAATTTGGGAGAAAAGGTCTACACTCAATACTAGATGGTGAGAGAAAAAATGGAATTCATATTTAGTACATATGACAAGCGATCCAACTTGATAAGGCAGGTAAGGCTTACTCAATAGCTAACTGTGTCCGTCATATCAATACCAGATGTTGAGCTCATGTAATACTGGTGATTCCCGTCTTTACTTTGGATATGGTGGTAGTCGAAGCTATTTCCTTGTACTTCCCTGGAATCCTGGGTGTCGGTGTATTTCAAGCTGAGGAGCACTCCCATTGGAAAACTCAGTCATCCCTTTGCATTTTCAATTGTGAAGTGGTGCAGTTAGCTTATTTTTTCTTCTTTTTATGTATGCATGCCTATGTTTTGCTTGTCTTTTATGTATGCATCCTATCTTTTTCATATTAAGAGACTGTCAATTTCCCTCTTTTATGCTTGTCTTCAATATTGTAGTTTTCTTTGTAGTTGTATTTGGATTGGATACTGCTGTGACTTGGTGAATCTTGAACAAAAAATTAAGTAGGGCTTTGACTCTTTGACAGCCAGATGACATGCATGTGTATCGAAAGAGCAAGATATGATGTTTGTCTGTAAATGCAAAAAAAGGGGACAAAAGAAATATGATGTTTCTTTCTGAACCTAGTTATACTATTAACTTTGCAGGGAGGAGCGTGACCAGTTAGTAATGATCATCAACTCAAGGGTTGTGGATTCTTCATCACTTGAAGGGAAAGACAGTTTGGGTTTGCACTCGACACTACCTGATCAAACAATTGCAGATGATAATAACTTAATGAATCTATCATGTGGTTATAGCTTGCGTTCTTCCTGCAAAATGTTTGCATAAAGCTGAATAGTCTTCTATGTTTCATTCAGATACGTTGGACCACAATAGTCAAGCAATTATAGAAGCGAGGAAATGGTTAGAGGAAAAGAGAGATGGACTCCGTTCAGATAATACTCTCGGAGGTGTAAGCTCTGTAGTTAGTGTAAGTAACTCGTTTTATCTGTCTCTGGAGTTCTCTAAGTGACGGTTTCATTAGATATCTTACAACCAGAATCCCTCTATCCACATGGTTTACATTAATTTACAACATAATGATCTCCCAGCTTTATCAATTTGAAGTTGTTTGCATGGTACTTTTGATATTTTTCCCTTAATTGGCTTGGATGTCTTCTTTTAGTTTCTTGACCAGATCTGTCTCCTCTCTTTCACATACCTAAGTTTATTTTTCCTTGAGTTTCCACGTACTAAAGATAGGATCTCATTGTTAGTTGACTCCTCATTAGAGACTGCACCACCATTAATAACCAGGCTGTTTATGTGATTATATTTTCGATGTGCATCTGCCATTTTCTGGAAAAACTTTGTATTATCGTCACCCTGCTCAAACCAATTGCTTCTTAATTTTTGCCTCCAAAATCTGTCCTCGAGTTCAGAAGATCCTCCTTTCCTATTTAACTATATCTAATTTTGGGCCCGCTCTCCTTATTATACGGGATGAATTTGTCGAGTACTTTTTGTCTGTATTACATTAGTTCCTTCATTTATATTGTACCGTTTCTTAAAAAAGTCATTTTAATGTTGTCGAATTTGATTGTGGAAACTTGAACCATGAGAGTGTTTTTCCTAATTGATCTGAATTAGATGCCTAGTTTATATGTATTTTATCTATAATATTATTTCTACCTCGAACTTTCAATCCTTCTTTTTCTATAAGGAGCTTTATGGTGCTACTAGTGTTTCTCATGTAATATTTTGTCAGCACAATGACACATATTTTACTGCTTTCAGCTATGTGATACCGAAATATAGCTATGTAAAAATGTTTATTGATGCTCTTATAGGTGGATGATACTTTTGGCTCACCTGTAGAAATGGCCAAGTCATATATGAAGGTTCGTCCACCGTGGGCGTCCCCTGCTGTTGATAATAGTGGACTTAGAACCCCCTCTCAAATGAAGGCAAAGCTTTTTGATGAAGAAGCTCCATATTCTGTCAGTGGTGATTCTCTGTCTTCCTTGAAGGTATTGAAAATTTCAATTTTGCTTTTATTAATGCCTGTTCACTTTCATTTCAAGCCTTTGAGGATGTACACTCCTATTTTGTCGAACGGTGGTTGAACCTTAGTTTTCTAAGATTATACAACGATGTCTACAAGTAGCACTAGAAGCTTTGATGATTCAGAGTGCCAAAAGTTGGTAGTTTTCAGATAGAAAAAACTTATTTAGCAAAGTAATAAATTGGAGACCAGGCTACTTTCTTGCTAAAAAAAGTCCAAAAAGGGAAGACAGAGAAGAAAGGTTGCCTAGATGCATACCAGCTTGTCTTTCTTGCTATCTCAAACTTAATCTTGATTGTGCCCACACTGTGTTTCAATCAAACGAATGTGCTTCTTGACTTTGCTTAACAGGTGTGCTTAAACTACAAAAGATACTTGCCAAAGAATGTTGCTGTGAGAAATAAAAGCACGAGAAAAATATTATCGAGAATGCTTTTACTACTATTTTTTTAAAACTCTATTTATACCTATATTTACATTATATGTTATAGATATTTTCCAATATACATGAACTATCTACATTGCAAAAGTTTCAAACTGACGAGATGATGAAAATTACAAAGCAGCCATGCACATGTTGATCTTTGGAATTTGATATGTACAATTGGGTTGTTGGATATTTATGAAGGGATCTTATTGCCTTGCAATGGTTTGATAAATTTATAACTTTTGAAAGAATTATGCTCTTGGACTTGGATCTACTTATGAGAAGTCGTTTACATTAGATCAAATTGTTATCAATCAAATATTAAAGAGCATTGCCAAGGTTACACCGTTACAAACTAAAGGTTGTAAACTAAAGAAATGAAATAAATTCTAAAGCAGCCATGCACGAGTTCATCCATGTTGTTCGATATGTGCATGTGGTTTAGAGGACATTGATATGGGATCTACTGACTTGCATCCAGTTGATAAACTTAAAACTGTGCAAGAAACAAGCTGGTTGATGCTTTGACTTAAGATCTACCCTTATAGCAACTTATTAACTTGATAACAGAGACTTGATATATCAAGCAGTTTACCAAGTGACTAGTCCTTATCTTTGCATGTTTGGTTGTTCCATCACTAGTCTCACTTTTGGTGCATGTGTTATTTTAATTTTCTAAATAGGTAGAATACTTCTGTTTACTCCTCTTGGCAATTCCTCAGAATACTGAATTAAATATTATGTCATGTTTCATTTATCAAAAAAATAAAAATAATAATAATAATGTTTCATATGTGTGTGTGTGTGTCATGTTTCAAGCTGTACCTTTGATCACACTTCATCATTTTAGTGATTTGAAGGAGCTCTGTATTCTTAAACTTAGTTAGGCATTTCATGTCAAAGATGATGAACAGCTACTTAGTAGTACTAAATCCATTTACTTTATCAATTTTCTGTTCTTTGCTGTCTTCTGATATATGCTTTTCTGCTGGATCACAGAAAAAAAGTTCTTATGCATCTGGGTCATGGAATATTCATGAGGAAATACGAAAAGTCCGGTCAAAAGCAACAGAAGATATGTTACGTGCCCACCCTTCCAAGGAAACTGACTACCAGTTACGTTTGGTAGAACGCAAAGCAGAGCCAAAATCTGCAGTTGGTGATTTGACAGGAACCAGTACCGCGGAGAAGATAAATGACTCAAGTTCTTTGAGACTTGCTAAACTGTCAGATGTACCCATTAAGTGGTCAGGTGTGTTGTGCTCTAATCTGGCCTCTTAGACTGGTCTTATGGTGTTGTCTTGGTTTAATTTGTCTTCTGCTGTAAATTGCTAGTTTTCTGTAGAAACCTCATTTTTTCTCTTTCAGATGTGGAAATAACACAAGATGGTGGAGAAACTGAGAATGGGCCTTTAAATGCTGCCTCTTCTATTCAGCTGCGAGATCAGGTAACCGTTTGTTTTAGGGATTTCAGTACTTTATTCATCATTTGGCACATTTGGACTAAAGAAGATAGCATTTCAATATGGACAATAAGATGTTGAGTTTACTTATGTACTTTTTTTTGAGAAATAACTTATGTACGTCTGACCTCATACTGTTCAAACTTACAGGCAGTTCGGGTTGGTGAGCAAGCTTCTCGTGAATCTTACATGCATACTGGTTCAGTTTTCCCCTCTGAGCACAATGATGGTACTTGACGCCATTCTTTAAGATTTTTTCTGTTTGTTTTATGTTGTGAAGCTAATTTGCAGTAATGGGTTCAGAATTAAACTTATTACTACTTACCAATACACAAATATATGAAGTTGGCCGAGTGACATGTAATTCATATTTGATCATCTAGACAAGTCAAAATTGTTGCCTTCTATTACCTGGTCAGATAGGAGTTGAAAGTTGGCTTACTAGGTATGTGGGTTTATCTTTTAAATGGTCTGATAGAGACGTAAACAAAGATGGAGGCATTTGATACTTCCCTAGTGTCTTCGAAGGTGGAAGTTGGTTTCTTGGCTACCTATCTCCTAAGCAGTTCTCATGTCAGGCCAATGGTGGATATAAATCAGGGACCACAAATCACAGCCATGATAGTGACAATATTAGTCTGTTGATTGGGGGAGTAAGGAGGATATGTGAGAGAGAACCATGGTGACTGCAACGGTGTAACCAATGGCAGGCCTAGAATGGTCAGGATGGCACATGGAGGAATACAAATTTGAATTCATCCTATATCTTATGTAGTTCTGACTTATGGGTGTAAAGGAACTAGATGCAAACCAGGAAAACTTGTGGCCAATGTGGTGTAATGGAGTCTGATATCTGGTTTAGTTTAGAGCTATTTTGAACCCTAGTGCTCGACAAGTTGGTAATTTTGTGACGCTTTGTAAACTTGACAAACAAATCCAGCTCTTAGTTTGAACCCTGCATTGATCGTCAAGTTTACAAAGCTGCTTGACTGACAGGCTCCACTAGCATTTGGCTACCATTACTGGTGGATGATCTAGGCTGAGTCTACAGATGTTTAGCACTTCTCACATAGTGTGAACTATAGTTCTAGATTTAATATATCTTCTTGTAAAGCATGTGCGTCCAATACTAAAATAGCTTGTGTATCATGTGCGAGATTAGTAATGAGTCTCAATTCACATTTGTTCCTCCATTGCTCTTTCTTGTGATTATGGCAGTGTGTATAGTTGGATAATTATGTCCTAAAATATGCAAGTGACATTTGTTATATGCGGTTTTCTCTCTCTTTTTTCCATATGATCTGCGGGGTTGGGTTAACTGCTGATATCTCTCTCCATTATGGCCAGTTTAATTTCTCTTATATTTACCCATTTTTACAAGTTCAGGTCTTCATATAACTGCCTCTGACGCACATGAAGTGACTCGACCAAATTTAGCCCCAAGTTCTAATGGATATACATCATTAGAAGCTAGGTAAAAGAATGAATGATTAAGCACTTCAATTTTTCTGGAGCTCGAATCCCAATAATGCTGGTTTTCTTCCTCGATAGTTTGTCTGCAGGTCAAAGTAGAGGACAAAACGACTCACACATTGGTGGTGAGAAGCCAAAACCAGGAACGTCAAGTCAGGACAAGTCGACTAAATCTCACCAAGTAGCGGATAAGTGTGAATTTCTTAGCGAATCTGCTGTGGATGTACCAGACATGAATGAAACAATAGAGAGTCCTGCTGCTTCCATTCCTAGTGAAGATATGTCGCAGGAGGAACCAGTCTTGGCACGTGACTTGTCAAAGAACGGGAAAGTTGTGAAGCAACAAGGAAAGAGACCGGTGAGAAATGTTCGAAAGACCACCAGACCCAAGAGGTAAGTGATGATATATGTAGACCAGGCAGTCTGTAGACCTGAAATTGTTGTATATTAGCTTTACTTCAAGAAGAAATTTAAGCTATTGTAGGAGGATCCTTGATTCATCTTTCCCTTCTTTTTTTCGAAAGACCATGTTGTGTAGTATTTATTCGTAAGTTCATGTAGGAGACTTCACCACTCTCTATCTCATTATAAATTTGAGGTTTTTAAACCTTTTGGCCTTATCTATTTATTTTTCTGGGTTGGGGGTGTGTGGTTACCAAACATTCATACATAGTTAAGAGGCATGTTTATGTATTATGCCTTTCGGAAACTATACACACTAATAAATATTATAACACTCGTAGAAATATTGCAAGATAATCCATAGGGAAGAGACTAATATGGTATATTTTTAGGGAGGTTTCGAATAACATTGCTTTTCCTGCCAATCCCAGAGTGCATAGCATCCAGACCACATCTATTCATGGCCTTCAACACCTTCATTTTGACGTTGTGCTCCCTCGATTACACGGTTGCTAGGCTCATGCTTCGATACCTGAGATGAGAAAACGAATGTTGGCTCAAACGACTAAATATTAGTTGCCATTGTGTGTCATGTAACGAGTCAAATTCGTACCTTGAAGCTTAAAGCAGAGCTTATAGCTGTATCATTAGTGCGCGTAGGCCTTGGTTTCTGGCGATAATATCTCAAAAACTCTCTTGAACCGATTGATTTAACAGACAATCGATCATCGGTTCTTGTTGTTATTATGAGTTCAGATCCATCACTTCCTAGTTCTACATTGTTGTTAAAATCTTCAGACGAAACAAGCTGCTTTCCAGTTGCATCAACATAGCTAGAATATGAAAAAAATACAGATCTTAGTAAAGGATAACAACAAAATTTTCCTGCATGATGATGTTCTTAACCATCAACTTTAATAAAGTTCCCATTGGGAACAACCTCTCCATCTCTACGAGGTAGGGATAAGGTCTGTGTACACTCTACCCTCTCCAGAGTCCAGGCATCACATGTGAGATTACATTGGATATGTTGTTGTTCAAACTTAAAAAATATAGGCTGCATCTATCTTCTGCTCAAATGTACATTAGAAGCTATCAAATCACCAAGCATACCTGCTGCTATAGTCGTAAAACTCTTCTAATTCCGCCTCTTCATCGTCACCACCATCACCATAATGCACCTTGCAATGGTTTTTTGCATCCATATGCTTCCGAACTGCTTCCAAACTACTAAAAGGACGACATCTATCGTTGCAATACAGACACATATAATCCCTTCTAACCTGAGGACGTAAAGAGCAATTTTTACTGTGTTATTTAAACGGACTTGAAGATCATACAAGAAAAACGAAACCTAGAGTATTACCTTGAGACCAAGGTAGGTGAGGAAGCCTTCAGGATCCTTCAAATACTCGATATCAGGTATGAAGAACCCGTGCTTCTTGTGCATATGAACCGCACAGTTTTCTACTGTATCGTGTTCCAAATCACACATGAAACAACTACGCGGATCCAACTCATCAACATTGTTACCTTCATCATCCATAACACCATTATTAGTACTACTTCCATTTATCTTTAGTTGCCTCAATGAGTCATTGTCTTCACACGAGATCTCTTCCTCCCACTCGCTCTCATCCCTTCCACTAATAACGCTATTCTCATCGTGATGATGACCTGTCTCTCGCGAAGCTCGTGCTAAGTGAGTTTTAGATTTCAGATGTTGAGCATGAGCTTTAAAGCTTCTATATTCTTTGCCACAATCTACACAACTATATAGCAATGGAGTTTCTTCTGCAAGTGCAGACTGTCTGGCTACAAAGAGTGCCTCATTCAATCCAGGAACTCCAGCAACCTGAAATAAATACCAAAGAAACAGAACAATGAACTCTAATCCATTCCACAATCATGTAGCACTTAGTTTAAGTTTAACTGGAAATTTGCGCGTGGAATCTTCAAAATGAAATTTATATATTTGTAAACTACGTAAAAAGTACTATAAGTCACAATAATTGATAATTAAAAATAACTAAAAGATAGGAGTATATAAAAAAAATTACGGTCAAAGATAGACCTGTTTGAATCTCGAAATCCAAAGGGACGAGGGAGTAATGTTTATGGAATAAAATTCATTTTTACTTTCCAAAAACACAAAAAAGGGGTAAATTTAGCTGTTTACCTTGCGTTTAAGATTATAAGTGTGCCATTCTGATTTGTAATGAATTTTTTGCTCATTTTCGTCAAAAAATTCCTTATTACAACAGTTACAAATTAAACTCTTCATTTTTCTTCTTTTTCTTCTTCTTTGTTTGATTCAAAATTGGGTCTGTAGGGTTCTGTATATATACAGGCAGCAGATTAAGGGCTTGTTTGGTGGCAAAGTCAAAGAAATATATGTTTTGACCAAATGCTGTCACAAGCACAGACGTAAGCAAATTTGAAAAATACTTGGGACTCAAGGAATACTTGGCGCTCAAGGATGCCTAATTTGATACTCCCTTCATCTCGTTTTATACGAGTTAATTTGACATAGTTACTGAGTTTAAGAAAGAAAGAAAGATTTTTAAATTTATGATCGAAAATGAGAGGTAAATATTTGTGTGGTTGCAAATCATTTCATTAAGGTAAAATTGATGATTAATATTTTAAAATTAAATTGTTACTTGAGACGGACTAAAAAGGAAAATGAGTTAAATAAAGTGCAACATAGGGAATAACTAATTTTAGGATTATGTTTGGTTGATAAAATAAAATAAAATAAAATTTGAATTATCTTCAAATGAAAAGGTATTTATTCATTTTAAAATGGACTAACAATATCTTTAATTTTAATGGCTCATAAAGTGGAATAAAAGGGTATTAATTCTTATTAGTGTTATGGTTCTCAATTACTTGTGAAAGTTGTAACAAACATTAGGGGTGTGCAAAAACCGATTTAACCAATAAACCGAACCCAAAAAAACACTATTGGTTTATTGATATTGGGTTATTGGGCTAACGGTTTTTAAACGGTTTTGCAAATTTTTTTATTGGGTTATTGGTTCGGTTTTTGGTTTTATAATTTTTGTTAATGGTTAAACCGATAACCCAATAAGACTATACTAAATTTACTAGTCTTATTGCTAATGGTTAAACGATTGTTACTTTCACACTTTTTGTTAATGGTTAAACAATTGTTACTTTCACACTTTTTCCTTTGAATGTGTCTAGTGTCTAAACTTGCAAGAAAAATGATTGTTACTTTTATGATTATTACTTTCATGCCAAATGCTGGAAAAATCATATGGTTTATTTGAAAAAAAAATTATCGTGTATATAATATATATGAGTATTTTCTTATTGGTTAAACCGAAAACCGAACCGTTAAGTACCATAAACTGATTAACCAAAAACCGATAAGAAATATGTTATTGGTTTGGTTGTCGGTTTGAAGTATTTACAAACCGAAAACCGATAAACCGAACCAATAACACCTAAAACCGAACCGAACCAACCGATGCGCACCCCTAACAAACATACATTTTCATCAATAAAGTTTTACTATATTTAATTGAAAGAGAACCACAAACAAACCACTTAATGGGGGAAAAAAGTGAAAAATAGAAGCAAACAAAAGTAACCATTAGAAGAAAGTCTATTTTTTGGTACTTTTGGTTGGATTGCCTACTTTAGATAATATGAAAATTGATACTCCATCAACCTATTTGGACCAAAATGATCACCATTTCAAATGATGTTAGAGGGAACCTACCTCCTTCCAACAACTCGGTCTCAAGTTCGCCCCTACTGAATACAAAATCACCTTTGTTTAGTGAATCTAAATTTAGTCAGGCCTCAATATAAGTACTAGAATGCGGATAGAGTAGCATAACAAAATCAGGAAGTTGAGATAGATATGACAACACCAGTAAGTAAATTCCAGAACACTTTTTATAAGGATTTTTGAAGGAAATAAATATCAATGTTCATCAGCTATCACCACAAAGCCTGCATTGGCATGGGTTTATTGGTTTGATGTGACAAGAACTGTATATATATACAAAAGCAAAGAATTCAAAAAATGAACAGAAACACCCCCACCCCACCCATCAACTTGATGAATTTGTACATTAGGGAAACAAATTGAGCTTAAGATGGAGCTGCTGAAGCTTTGCATATAGGACACCAATTCTTGAGACTCAACCAATGTTTTACACACTCCACATGATACCCATGATCACATTCCAACCTTCCTATTTCATCTCCAATCACATACTCCTCCTGCGAAAAACACGTCATTTACTTAATTGAGTCACAACTTTGAATTCATTTTGGTATGCATAATCCTAGATGCATGAAGTGGCGGGAGACACCTTTTCATAACAAAATGATGTTATAGAGAACACATAATATAACATTTAAAAACGGTTCTAAAGATTAACTTGACAAAAATAGTGAAATGTTGTTGCGATTATACAGAGGTCTAACTATGTGTGTGCGCATGCATGCATATTATAAAATATATTTCAAGAAACAATATGTATATAGAATAGACCATCACTGCTTGAAAGTATCATCAATTTGGAACAACTAAAGCATTAGAACCTCTACATAGAACCAAACAGACATGTGGAGTAGTGATTATACGCTAACACCACATGTACAAAGTATGGTCGCTAGATGCATGGAACTATGTCTAGAATGGGATAGACTTGTCTATATTATGCAAAAACAGAACTAAATCTAGTGACATCCTCACTCAAATTACGGCTCTAATATTAGGCCAAGAATTTTTCTACTCCATCGTATTCAAGAAGAGAGATTGACAAGGTATAAACCTAGAGAACTCTACTAAATAAAAGTTAGCTAATTGATGACTAAAACATCTTAGGATGTATAACATAAAACTAATGAAGTGTTGACTGCACTTCGAGTAAATATTGCATCAGAAAAAAAAAAAAAAACAAAGTGACAAAGCAAGGTGCTACCTACTTATAAAGGGAGGTGAATAACATCGCAAATGATAAATTAGATTTAAGTATAACACATCAGGAACATTGGAATATACAAAATATTGCTTGAAGTGGGAACAACCTGACAAATAGTGCATTTGACCTCATCTTCATTCTCGTCGCTTCCAAATTCTCCTATTTCTGAAGGCATAGCCTGATAAATGCTTTTCCGGATGCACTTTGACAATGCCTCCTCTGACAGAGCTGTGCTAACACTCCCCATCCTCTCCTCGAGAGCTAATAATTCCTGTTAACAGGCAAAAAATGAAGTTTTGCAGGGCGTAAAAGGTATAACGAACGGTGGGAACTTATCTTTTGTGCGACAGTGATCTTGAAGCTATTGGATGAACCTCAACCCACTACCCCCATAAAAAAAACCTCGACATTTTGATGAAAATTAAGTTTGGATGAACATAGTCAGTAATAATATCCCAGCCTTTAGTGCTAAATATTAATACACAAAACTGTTACCTTTGTCAAAAAAAAAAATATATATATACTGAAGAGAATAAAGACCTCATAGGACATATTGTCTATATCCAGCCTCATTCCTCTATGCTGGTCGTAGAAGTTGAGGCCACCAAGAAACAAGTTGGTTTCCAACACAAGTAGTTGCTGTAGAAAATAAGAGTTCATCATAAATACGAATAGGAAACGCCTGAGTGGTACGAAATACTCAAAGGTGGACTACCTCATATGTTAATTCCTCATCTTGTTCCATTCTTTCGAGTGCCACTAATACCTGTACAGAAAAGCAGCGATCAAAGTGAAATACCGTCAAACCTGATCCAGAAAAACAGTGACTGAGATTCTGTTGGGTAAAATACCTGAGCAACTCCATCCATGTTATATCGGTGCAAGGCATCATGGTTCATTAATTGGTTTATACCTAGTTGTGCAGAAGTTCCAGACACTCCAGCTGGGAGATCTTCAACATCATTTCCAGGAAAACTAAAAGCACTTGAATCACTCGAAGAGGCATCTGAGAAAAATTGACTTGATGACTGCAGACTGAAATTTGGAGATTCAGGCTGAGGTGAATTCTGGAAAAAGCCAGATGACGAATCTCGTACTGAATCTCTAAGCCTAGGCACATTCATTGACCTGCGAGTCCTAACTGATACAGCACGACTATCCTCCCTAATATCAAAGTTTTTACTACTCCTTGAATCGGAAATTGAGATACCACGAGTTGGACGAATGACATCTCCTCCTTTTGGTAATGCCCCACTTACTTTCTTCCCTTTAGAGGATGAAGTGCTTTCACCTTCTGAATTTCTTCTTTTTACCATGTCCCTTCTACTAAATCTTGAATCTGCTGTTGAACAACTCTGTGGAGAGATATCTGATTGTGAGTTGCATTTTAAATTTCTCGGCACATATCCAGCCCCACTAGCAGTGCCCCTGGTCCCTGCACCAATGGCCTTAGACGACGAAGAAACAGACGAACCTACTGGACTATTTTGATTGGAATACTTGGGAGTAAATAATCTACGAGGTTTACTGCTTGAAGCGCCACTAGAGCAACCTACTTCTTTCAATGTAATTTTACTTGATCCAGTATCTTGAATTACTGAATTGAATTGGGGTTGATGCGCTTTTGATGACTTCATGTGTTCCGAAGCTTCAGGTTCACCATGTGAACAAGTCGTTTCTGATTGATCATTTCCAACATGAGAATTTGCTTTCCTGTCCTTCAGTGATTTTCTCGCATTAGCCATCACAGAGGATGTCCTACATGAACTTCCAACAACTTCTTTTCCATTTGAAGAAGTGAAAGAAGGCCTGAGAGGTCTTGGTTTCTCTGTACTTCTAACTTGCGGGCTCTTCATAGAGTTGTGCCGGCTGCTGCATCCATATCGAGAGCACAACTGAACATTTTCATCCCTGCTGTCAGCTATGTCCCTCAAACCTCTTCTGGGAACGTAAAGGCCATTAACAGCTCTTTTGCTTGAATATTCATCCATAGATTACATACAACCTCTTAGTTCTGTCATGTCAAAACCAAATAGCATAATGTTACTACTAGTTAGACCTTAAAATCACGAAGTCAAAGACTTACTTTTTAGCAAATGAGGACAGGACTACCATAAAAAAATTCAATCACAGCAATCAACAAATTTCAAGAAGAACGATCAAGTATATTGCAATTGAGAAGAAACCTCAATTTTACCACTCTGAAATTCACTTTCAAGGTGATGAATATAAGGAAAACCTCAAGCAAAATTAAAGTCACAAACTCATAGTGATAGATGACGAGAATTTTCTCTAACCCCTATCATCAAAACTCAGTTTTCCTACAAGAAACTGAGAATCTTTCGATGGGAACAACAAAAGTAATACTATTACGAAGACAAGCAGTATGAAAAGGCAACTCGTAATCACATCATTTGCAAGTTAATCAACTATCAACAATGTAGCATGTGTCTAGGAGATCATAACCCGATGCATTCATTATTGTGATGATTGTCATAATTTACTACATTTGGTGCAATTCTTCCCCTTTAACCGGAATTGCAACCTTACGAAACTCACATAGGCAGCAAGTAAACCTCAATATTAGTAAAAATTTCTCACATAACTCTGAATATCACAGATACAAATCTATGAATATATGCCTTAAGTTGCACAGATGATTTGCCAATAAATAAAATCGTAAAAGATGGCTAATGGTATCACAGCTACCCAACAGTGAGCACCACTTGTCTTTCATCAATTCCTTGTAATATATTTGAAGAATCATCCAGAAATCAGAAACCAACTAAAGGAAAAACTCCAAGAGTCTTACAAACCAAACAAAAGGGGAAAGACGACGGAGGGAAGGAATATAATCATAAGGGTGACACCAGTTATGAATTCAAAGATAGAGCCTTTACAGAATTCAAACAAAGCTACTCAGAAAAACAAAGTAGACATCAAAATTTTCATCTTAGTCACATAAATAGTCAAGAAAATAATTTAAAAATAAAATAGAGAATCCCAATAAAATTGAGCATAACAAGAATAATCCAGTCAAAATTAAAGCTTGAAAATATGAAGAAAAACAAATACCATTGGAGTCTACTACAAGGGAAGCCAATAAGCATCAAAGAAAGAAACTTGGAGACAAACCCATGCCAAGAAAATCATACTGCTGACATATCATCAGTCAAAGTCCATTAAAATGGCTTTTTTAGTTCTTTAAATATCAAAATATTATGAGAAAGAAAAAAAACAGCAACTCCAATAAAACTGAGCATAACAAGAAACAATAAAAGGGAAATACCACCTTTTAAATTGAAATACCATTAGAGACTATCAAGGAAGCCAGCGGACATCAAAAGTAGAAACTTGGAGACAAAACCATTACAAGAAAATCACATTATTGACATATCATCAGTCAAAAAACTATTCAAATTAGCTTTTTTTACAATCTTTTCACTCAAACCCAATAAAATTGAGCACAAATAAGAAACAATAAGAGTAAAAAAGATCAAATTTTTATATGAAAATATTACCATAAGAGCCTATCAAGGAAGCTAGAGCACATCAAAAATATCAACTTAGAGACAAAACCATGTCGAGAAAATCATATTATTGACATATCATCAATCAAAGACCATTGAAATACTAACTTCTTAAGTTCTCTAAAATATCAAATCTAAAAGAGAAGGCAAAGAAAAAAAACAATCTCAATAAAACTGAGCAAAGAAACACTAAGAGTGAAAAAGATCAAATTTTTATATGAAATATTACCATAAGAGCATATAAAAAAAAAAGCAACTTTGAGACAACCCCATATTAAGAAAAATCATATTATTGACATATCATCAATCAAAGACCATTGAAATACCAACTTCTTAAGTTCTCTAAAATATCAAAACCTTAAAGAGAAAGCAAGGAAAAAACACAATCCTAATACAATTGAGCAAATATAAGAAACAATAAGAGTGAAAAAGATCAAAATATTACCATAAAGGCCTATCAAGAAAGCCAGAGAACATCAAAAATAGCAACTTTGAGACAACCCCATATTAAGAAAATCACATTATTGACATATCATCAGTCAAAAAAACATTCAAATTAGCTTCTTTTTTTCTTACAGTCTTTACACTCAAACCCAAAAAAGTTGAGCATGAAAAAGAAACAATAAGAGTGAAAAAGATCAAATTTTTATATGAAATATCACCATAAGAGCCTATCAAAAAAAAGCCAGAGTACATCAAAAATAGCAACTTGGAGACAACCCCATATCAAGAAATCACATTATTGACATATCATCAGTCAAAAGACCATTGAAATAAAGTTTTTTTCAATTCTTCACACTCAAACCCAATAAAATTAAGCATAAATAAGAAACAATAAGAGTGAAAAAGATCAATTTTTTATATGAAAACATTACCATAAGAGCCTATCAAAAAAGCCAGAGCACATCAAAAATAACAACTTGGAGACAACCCCATATCAAGAAAATCACATTATTGACATATCATCAGTCAAAAAACTATTGAAATTAGCTTTTTTTTCAATCTTCACACTCAAACCCCATATCAACTTTACAAAAATAAAAAGTGCATTACAGTTATCATATCATCCTTAAAAAAGATTAAAACTTTACTTTATTTGTTCCTCTTCCTTCTTGTTGTGCTTCTCTTCTTCTTTACACAAAAGGAAAAAGAAAATGCAAAGAAACAAATGAGGGGAAAAAAGGGTCTTTTTAGAGAGAGAGATAAGGGGGAGAGAGAGAAACGTGTAAATTATGTAAAGATGGGAAGGTGGTGGAGATTTGGAGAAAGAGAAATTAATTCTCAAACAGATAAATACTGAAATGCCGTCCTACCAATGTTTATTTTTATGTTTTTTTATTCTTGATCTCGTTGTTTGACTATTTTGAATTTATGTTGTATAGGCTCCATTCGGGGAAAGAAGAACCTATTCAGAGAAAGTGCTCCTTACCAAAAAAAATTCATACTCACTCTAACTCGAGAATTAAGAAAGAAACACCTTCATTCACTGCACATATCCTATCAATATTTTAATTTTCATAACGAGAAATATCTGCCGTTGGATAAAATAATCTTGTTTTATTTACAAAGTCAAAAATTATGGACCACTTTCACTTATGTTCCCACTTAACTCCCATAATTAATTTTTTAGGAAAGTGATAATATTGCTCTTCTTCTTTTTTTCGCAAAGAGACTAGAAAAGGTAAAAATTACTATTCCCTCGGTCTAAATTCTAATAAGTAATAATAATTAATAATCATTCATTTTATGAAATTAATAGATAAATTTACACTTAATTCCTAATTTATTCTTATTATTAAGTATAGTTATTTCTCTATTATATTTTTAAAGATATTATATTTATTATATTCAAAGGATGATCTAGTAAAATTAGTCTTCTATCAGGGAGAGTAATTCTATTTACATTTCAAAATATTTATTACAATTTTCATTTTAAAAATTGAAGTTAGGAATTTTGATTAATTTTTAAGATGTTTTTTTTTATCATATTGATATGAGAAAAATTATAGTTTATAGTATTTTTCCCACATTTTTTTTAACCATGTCTCCATATTTGTGCTCGCACTTTTCTTGATAAGTTATTCACTAATCTATAATTATAAATTCAATAATTAAAACAAATTATAAGTTTGATGACGATCCTAAAATTCATAAACTCTTCCTATTTTGACCATTTGTCCTCCACTTTTCTTGATCAATTTTCTCAATATAATAATAATAATAATAATAATAATAATAATAATAAGAGGCTTTGACAAGTAGAATCGATCCATGCTATCATCAAAGTATGTACTGCTTTTTTAATTTAATAAGAGGTTCTTGGTTCAAGTCTGGAATATATTTTTTTTTTGTAAAGAACAATGTTTCTTTTATATAACACAAATTAAAATTAATTAAACTTTAAAATAGATATGAAATATCGAATGAGAAATAAATATTAATAAAAAAAATTCATCCTTATTTTGTCTATTCATAAAAGTTTCAAAATTGGAACATTTTTCATAGTTTAAAGAAACATGTTTCATCTTGTACATGTATATATTCATAATTGCGATTCAATAATTAAAACATATTATAAATTTATTAATAAATTAAATTCAGAACTCTTAAAACTTTAATTCAGAAGCTTATTTCATATTAGTTCTACTTTTCTTGATCAGTTTTCTCCCTACAATAAGGGGTCATTATATTTGCGAAAGAAAGTTATTTCATAATTTTAATCTTATCTTTAGATAAAATAAAATAACATTTTAAGATATAATTTTATCTTAGTATTAATTATACCTTCAATAAAAAAAAAATTATTTTTGAGATATTCTATCTTACCTGATGAACTAGACAACTCCTAATAAATCATAAGTAGAATTTCATCTATGAATTCATCTAGGTTTTTGTCGATTCATAAAAGTTTCAATAATAAAAAATTATTGATAGATGTCATCTTTTATGTCTTCTTCATATAATACAACCAAATGGACATTGAATTTATCAAATACTCAAATCATATATTATTATATTTTTAATTATTTACGAAGGGAAAATAAATAATTTTCTTGATATGTCATTTTCTTTAAAAGTAAAGTACAAATAACTACGTTACTTTCAACATAAATAAATGGACAAAATAAAAGGATTAGTATATAGTTACATGAAGTCCAAAAAATAAGAGGAGCCACCTACATCTAGTTTCGTTTGCTTTTTGTGGACATAACCAAACCCCACCATAACATGAAAGGGAAAGTCAAACAAAGGGCCACCTTATAATAAACTACTACTTCTACTTATCAATTTACGATATCAGTATTAAAGTCTGATTAAATTCAAATTATCTATTAAAAAAATTTATGAAAAAGTAGAGCATTTCCTAACAAAGATGATTTTATCTCTAAAGAACTTTTTTCTTTTTGAACAAGTAAAAAGATTTTACTAATGTTTGATAATCATTTTGAAATTGATTTTATTCGAATAATTTTATCGTGAGATATTATAAAGAATTACTTCATTTATACGATTTGAACATGGTACATATAGTTTAGAATGAAGAGGTATTATATCACTCCTAACAACCTTATGGCGCATTAATTTTTGGAATGTTATGACATCAATTATCTATTTATATTAGGCATTTCTTCGATCCATTCTTCCTAACACGCTCTTCAATCAAATTCATAATTGTTGCTATCGATTAACACCATTTTTAGATATTTTGATAAGATTGTATACGAATTGTAAAATATTAAAATTTTCACAAAATATTAAATTTTATGTTTAAGAAAAAAAAATATGATTTTAAAAAAATTCAAATTATACGTCTAAATAAAATTTGATTTCAAATCATGAAATATTTCATACTATTTTTTTCTTTAAGTAGAAGATACAAGGCTTTATTTTTATTTTTTTGTGATTGAAGCAAATAATTCCGTTCGGTCTGTTGTTCTATTTTGTTTTCTAAGTTAAAACTTTGATATATTTGTACACTTCTAATATTTTACAATTATTTTGATATAAAATGATTGAGAAAATATTTTTCATACTAATAATAAGTACGAATAAAAGCTTTATTGAAAAGAGGAACTTTCACATATAGCCACTCAAAATTAGCCTAATTACTTTCCATAACTATAGTTTGATAATTACAATTCGTAGCTACATGTCATAGGGAGGAGAAAGGTGAGCGAGATTGGGAGAGAGCCGAGCAAGAGAGGGCAAAGAGTGGGAGAGAGGTGAACTGTATATGTATATCGGTTAGATAATTGTATATTATACATATGCATTTTATGGCAACCGAAATTGGGAGAGGGAGGAGAGAGGAGAGCGAGAGAGGGCAGAGAGTGGGAGAGAGGTGAATTGTATATGTATATCGGTAAGATAATTATATATTATACATAAGTATTTGTATATTCTTGCGAATTATACATATACAAACGTGACTAATTATACAATCTCGAAGTCAGCCCACGTAATTAATGTATAATGTTAGTCGCGAGTGGTAATTATAACAAACTATAGCTATGATGAGTAATTAAGTAGTATAAGTTTGCTTAACCACGTAATTTTCTCTTGAAAAAATTACGTGGCACAATATTTCTTAATGAGCGTAAAATAAGCTAAAGTAATACCGCATATGTGCACTTTTAATTGTCATGTTGTGTTTTTCGAAAGTTAATTTGACTGATTTTCAAAGTTAAATTAGATTACATTAATTCGATATTTAAATAAAAAAAGTTTAAATATTCAAAAACTATACGAAAAGTACTATAAATTCCAATTTTTTCATAACAATATGATAAAAAAATACATCGTAAAATGTTAGTCAAAGTTATTACTATCATTTAACTCTAAAAAAGAAAATTATGACAATTAAAAGTGAACGGAGATAGTACTTATTATATGTACAAAAATATCTAGACAATTATAAATGTGCGAATACATTTATTAATTTTGCAAGTTCAATGTATTAATACATTTACTCGTGCAAATATAATATATTCCATTATAGAGATATCATTTTGGCGCAAATACATTTATTATGCACAATATGTACGCACAAATACAATGTATTTCTTATATTTTTAATATTAAATATTTCTACATTTAGAATTAATTAGTATATAATATTCGCTATTGTTCATCAATCTAATGCAAATAATGTTATTTACAAAAAAAAATCAAACTTTATTCTCGTTAAAAATTGAATGTTAAACTATAAAAACACTTTTATCATGAGTCCTAAATCCTAACGAATTATAATAACATAAAATTGAAAAATTAATTGTTTTTATTTTTTAAATACACAAATACGATAACACCTCTCTCTCTAAGACTATAACAACATGTTAGTTCCGAGAATTTTTTGGAATTATTTGACTATTACAGGCAAAAATAATATGTAAAATTATTTAAATTTTAAGCTTACTCATACTTTGTATTAAGAAGGAAAATCTTTTAATGAAAAAAATATATTCATACAGTATTCTGTGTCATAAATAGTGTAAATAATTTAATGTCAAATTTTAAGTTTAGAAACACTTCATATAAAGAAGGAAATATTTTAAATGAAAAACATATATTCATATAATATTCTTTGTCATAAATAATGTATTTAAAACATCAAATATTTGATCAAAATTACTAAACATATCATTGGTAACCTCAGAGAATTTGTCTATATAAAGATGGTTAATTAAGATATTACCAAAAAAATAAATATAAAGCTAATATTTTTTCTAAAATATAAGCTAAGAATTTTTTTCCATATATTATATATAAAGTCATTTTACGTCTTCTTAGATTTTAGCTAAGTATTTACAATAATTGAGTCAAAGAATATTTATCCTTTTTTTTTGGTCTTTAGAAGATTTTCGACCCATAATTATATTTTGACTTACGCATTTTTTAAAGATTTACTTCTTATTAATATGTATTTATTTATATGTGCTAAATTTCCAGCTAATACTAATGAAAATAAAATGAGCTGTGCACTATCGAAATTTCCTTATGTATATTTTCTTCACATAAAAGTAAGCTAAACTTTTTTTCATTCTTACAAATAAAATATTTACCAGTTAGAAGATTTTTTTTAAAAAAGAAAAATAATCATATCTTAGATTATCTTTCCTTAAGTAGTTTTGAAAAATATACTTTTCAGAAAAGGAAAAAAATTGTCTCTATATACGTAGTTTTATTAAAATATATATAGGTTGATTAATTAATTACTCCTAAGTTTTGATTGAAGACCAAGGGAGAACAAATCTAATACCAGAAAAGTTGGTGAGTGCTTGTTAGTTTTCTTCTTTTTTCTTTTAGTTTAATACTCCTTCTTTTCGTCCATTTTTACTTGTTATATTTCGTTTATGGAGAGTTAAATTGTATGAACTTTAATCAACTTAATTTTAAGATGATGAGAATGATTACAAATTTGCAGTTTATAGTATTTTTTTTATGGTTATCAAAAATCTAAATTCTAAATTTAGAATATTGAATAACTCTGATTTAATTAATTAGCTCTAAAAGTTAGTCAAATTAATTTTAATGAAGTGAAACGTGATAAATAAAAGTAAATGGAGAGAGTATCTTCTAACTATTTGTCATTTTTCTAGGCAAGTTGCAGTTTTCTTCTTTATTTTTTGAATAATTTCTGTCTTAATAAAGGGTTAAATTTTTATGCTTTGCTATTCCTTATTTTTTTGTTTTATAGCATAGTTGGTTAAAAAAAAATCAATTTCAAACGTTTTATTTCTTCTTCTATTAATCAAGTACGAATAAGTATTTATCATTTTTATTCTCTATCACCACGTATTTTTTTTAGTAAATCACAAAATCAACCCCAAAGAAATGAAAACATGAATGTTTTGGTGGATACTTCTTCCGTCTCAATTTATGTCACTTTTTAAAGTTTGAAATTCAAACAAGAACTTTTTTTAGCGTATTTTTAAAAATATTTAGAATAGTCAAATATTGTAACTTTTTCTATAATTTTTAGTATATAAATTTTATTTTAAAAAAATTAAAAAATTTATCACCAAATTCACGATCAAAATTAAATGTAATTTACTTGAAAAAAGTTTTTGTAGGGTGTGGAAGCATTCTTCAATGGATCCTGACATGATTCGTCCACGGAAATGCAAGGTAGATTACATTAATTGGAAAACTTGAAAAATCAAAATACTTCCTCCGTCTTAATTTACGTGATATCTTTTAGAATTTAATTACTATCAAAAAATACTTTTAATTGTTAATTATTGTGATTTATAGTACTTTTTCTGTGATTTTCAAATATATAGACTTTATTTCAAAAAAAAATCTTGAAGATTCCATGTCCAAATTCATAGTCAAACTTAAATTGTTTGACTCGCCATATAAACTCAGATAGAGAAATTAACTTTTAATTTTTATTTTATTTTTCTGTATCAATTCACAAAATTAAATTCTTACAATGTTTCTCTTGTGTGGTATGACAGCCTTGTCCACCACCACCATCTCCTCCGCCACCTCCATCGCCTAAAAAAGAGGAACTGCCACCACCGCCACACGGTGAACATGTCGCACAAGCGTGTCAACATGATTGTTGTGAATTTCGTGGACATTCGTTACCTTTTTTGCAATTAGCACCACCATCAGCACCACCATCATTATGGCCATGTCATTTGTCACCACAACCCCCACCACACGTCAGAAACTACTGGAATGATGACTCAGAACGGTTTTCAAGAATGAGGAGGGTTGAGAGCCTTGAGATGGGCTATAGGATGAATTTTCATGACCCTTTGGATGATTTGCATGAGAATAACCATCATACTCTACGTCGTTTAGGGGGACACCACCAATGCCATGGGCCACCACCAATGTTAATGGGGCACCACCTTTATCAACCACCACCATCGTTGGGGTACCACCGTGGACAACCACCCTTGTTGTTGGGGCACCACCGTGAACCACCAGCATCCTATTTCCCTCAAGCTGGTGACTATTATGGCTACCAATATGGCTATGATAATCCAAATGGTTGCATGATTATGTGATGTCCACAAGTTAAAATTATTGCAATATTTTTTTTATCTATATATTATTTCTTTTGTTCACTTTTATTTTGTCGACTATTATAAAAATATATTTTTATTTTTAATATATCAATAAAAGGTAATTATTTTTAAAATTACAAGAGATTTAAGATTCTGATTATGACAATGACAAACACATTAAGGCCTCATTTGTTACTCTTAATAGAGTTTTGAATTTGAATGATCGTTCAAATCTTAGCCTAATAAGTATATTTATTTTTGTTTAGATTTTGCCACATATTCGATTTTATTCAATCTAATTCGATCAAATCTGCAAATAAGTCTTAAAAGCATTCAGCCCTTCATATTTTATTAAAGATAAAGTATATCATGAATAAATATTTTGGGTCACATAAAGAATATAATAGATGAGATTATATATGGCATTCCTTGACCTTCAATCATTTTGGTGCTCTTATTCTTTACTATTTTGTTGTCGTATTTCATGATAAATTATATTGATATATTTCATATGTTGTCATTTTAATGATTTTATTATGTTATATTAATATCGTCTCAAATATATAAGTGATATAATATTTAATTTAAATACTATATGTTTAAATTTTGTATTTAATAATAATACTCCTAATTGTACACATTTAGACCTTAAGAAAAGTAGATTACTTTGACAAAATAAACATAGATTACCAAGTATATATTTGCTAATTAATGAAAAACCTAAATATCCAATAAAATAATTATCCATCATGCATATGAGATTGATGCTGAGACATTCGGGTGCGGATGGGAATTCCCCAATAGAATCTACAGATTCCCATATTATTCGATAATAAAGATTCACGATGTATCTATGATATAAATAGTGAAATAAGTTATTCTAAACTTGACAACCAAATAAGATATCAAAACTTTATCCTGAACTATTTTTATCCCAAAATTAATTATTTTTATCCCTTTACATCGAACGACCTCTTAGATATCAAATTAATTCGAACACCAACATTATCATAAAAAAAAATGTTTGTGATTGAGTTGTCAAAGTGCATACAAATGTATAAAATAAATAAGCATTTGCGTACACGTACTATTAGATATCCATGAAGCATAACAACATTGACCCACCAAGATTAGTATAACTCACTAATTTGTTGTCATCTTGCCTTTGGTCTATCTGTACTAGCAGAATCTCAATAATAATAAGAGGCTAGACACCTTTTTTATTGACGTATCTGTTTCATATCGAGAGTAATTTTAAAATTTTAAATGTTTTATTCATATGTTTACTTTATATCATTCAATGATTATATTTTAAAGGTGGTTTACAAAGGTTTTTCCACGATAGTTTGATCCCAGATCAATAAAAGGTTTTTTGCTAAATATATAAAATGTTAATAACATCATTAAATATTCATTAAATAAAAATAGATATATTTTTTTAAACTGGCTAGATCACTTTGATCTTATTAGTATGATTTGTTGAGCCCATGCTGGAACAGGACTTAGCATCTGGTGGTTTTACAAGGCTTTTGGTTTTATTTCTTTTAATTCAAAATAATTGAATACTTTTATAGCAACATGTTTTGTTTTGATACTTTGATTGCTAGCAAAATGTTTTTATAAAGAATAAATAATATAATCGTAGACATTAAAATTTTGTGGGACTCTACAAGATGTGTTCAAATTCGAGTTGAAACTTTACAAGACGTGTTTAATTTCAGTTGTGATTTTTGGAGGCTACTTAACCCTAAATCCTAGTTCATGCCTATATAAAGGGTACCATATTCCCTTAAAAAGGCATCTCGAATATTCTGCAATTAATGAAATATTCATAAAGAGATCAAACTCAAATCATCCTAGTTCGAGAAATACGTCACTAACATCCCTCGAATCATGAATAAATTCTGCAAACAATAAAAGATTAATTCAACGAAAAACATGATTGTTATAGTGAAATATTAAATCAATCTTTCATGTTATGTTATATTATTATAAAGAATGATTGTTATAAAGATTCTATTTGTATTAAAAATGAGGTGATATAAGGATCCATTTACCCTAAAATGCTACTTTTGACACATATCTAAATAAGTCGGACCTCAAAATAGAACTTCTTCAACAAATAGCATTTGTCAAGTTGGCATTGAGAGGTTTGATTCACTTTTTAGCCCAATAAGTAATGGCATGCCAAAACAATTTGATTACTAAATTAATGAATGCAATTAGCCTATATTTAATTAGTGGAATTTCTTAAGATCACATTAATCATTATAATAAAGTCGTTTTCCCAATTAACAATTCCACTTATCATTGATGGGTATTAAAGGGAGGAAAATGGAGATATTTTCAAATTCAAACAACTTGAAATTGTTATGTTGATCATAATATAATTAATTGCGTTATTAAAGTCAAAGATGATATCTTATCAACTTCAATTCGTAACTTTGATATTTTTGTCTTTAAAGATTCCCTTTGTTATCCTTAATTAAATTATTCATAGTAAATTGGGTCAGTTATATTTGTCTGATTGTCAAAATAATTACATTTGCTAGTTAACTATATATATATTTATTTATTAAAATAACATTAATTTTGAGATGGAAGAAATTATATTTTGAATCATCAAGAATATAGATAATCGAAAAGTTTGAGGCAATTTTTAGCCAATTAAGTAATGACAACATTTTGACTGCTGCCTTAATGAATGCAATTAGCCTATATTTAATTAGTAGAATTTTTCTAATCATATTATAAGGTCGTTTTCCCAATTTGCAGTCCCACTTTATCATTGATGGATATATATGTAAGGAAAAAATGAAGATATTTTTCGAGTTAAAAAGACTTGCAATTATTAGGTTGATGTAATTAATTTTGGTATGTCAAAGGAAATTTAATTTTGGAATTACTTTCTTAATTATGAGAAAATTAATATTCTTAACTTGATCATTTTTTTATTTTGCACTTGCATTAAGAAATGATGTAACTTTATCCTTCTACCCTTATTTAATGTTTTCTTAAGTCAACTTTATTAATAAATGACAAGATTAATTAATTATTTTATCAAGGGTATAATAGGTAAAATATGGTAATTTATGCATAAATTTTATAAAATGACAAGTATTGTGGTTCAGCTATTTATAGAAAGGGATGACATATAAAATGGGATGACCTTTTTCTTTAAAGATTGCATTTCTTATCCTTTTGTTTAAGCTATGATTAATAATAAATTAACTAAATAATTATCCGCTCAATCATTTAAATTAAAATACTCGCACAATTTTTTTAATATATATATAGTCTTACAAAAATAAACAATAAATCTAACGATTTATGTATGTATGTCAAAGTCATATAAAGAGATCACTCATCTCAATATGATTGATGTGAGACTTCTGTAACATCTTTCTTATGTTCAGGATTGAACATCTGAAGTATGGACAATTGTTATATGAAACTCAACATCAAGAACAAAAATGGAAAGGGGTATTACCTAGGTACCATAAAAAAAATAATTAAAAAGAGAGTTTTGGACCTAACTCAACTAAACTAACTCATGAGGGTGAGAGTTATCCAAAACATCAAGAAACCACTCATTCCATAATTGACCGATATGGACTTCTTCAACACCTTTCTCACACTCAGAACTCAACATTACAAGCATAAACAATTTTAATATGAGGACCCAAACACAAAAACGGAAATAGGGATTCATCCTACCTAAATACTATAATAAATGAATGAATTTTGATCTAACGCAATCCAAAAACTAACGTAAGAGGTAAGAATTATACCAGTCATATAAAAAGACCACACATCCTATAATTAACTGATGTGAGACTTCTTCAACACATTACTCTTAATGGGATGGTTGAGAGCTAACTTATGTCATTCTTGTTCTAAGACATTATTATAAAATTCATCCTTTGCAATTATTATTCTTGTAATGTCTAATCAATGAAGGTGAGATAGGGAACAATTAGTTATATATAAATTAGTTTAGACCAAAAAGATTGTATTTAATTAGAACATATACTTATAATTTATAATATGGTTGTTAGTGCAGATATACATTATTTTGAAATTGAGATACTCTGAGATTGTCAAATTATTATAAACCAAACTTTTTCAAGTTTCTTTATCTTTTGTTTAAATAAAATTTGAGTTTGTCTCTCCTTTTAATAAGTAAAAATAATCAAAATATTCCATTATAATTTATAATTATATATCTGCAGTCCCTTCTTCTTCTTCTTTTTCCCTTTTTAATAATAATTTATTTAAGATAAAATATTAGTGGATGACAAAATTGATACACTTGTCATATTCTCTCCACAATTAAATTAATGGGTGGATTATACAAACTGAAAATGTGTAGGTCCCTTTAATTTATGGTATAAATGGACAAACGTAATTAGCCAAACTACTTATCTGTACTTATCGTTAAAAACAAAACAAATAAATATATATAATATATATTTATAGTAATTAAAAAGAGATTAGTAATAAACAAAAATTTTAAACTAAGTGACAAGTTTTTTTTTAAAAAAAAAAATAAATTATCAATGTAATGATTTTAACTAGTGGATAATGTATTAATAAACAATAATAAGGAACAAAAACATTAATCCATGATTATGTGATTTGTTTTCTTTAATTTCCTTGAGATTTTATTTATTGATTTAATTACGTTGAGAAACTAGATGTCGAATATTTTGAAACTAATATGATTTGATGTAGTCAAACAAATTATATTACAATTCAAAATGTGATTAATTTTTTTTAATACTTCTTGTGCATTGTATTAGTTTTTTTGTTTGGCAATATTGCTTGCATATTTGTGCGGATATTATATTACTATAAAGAAAAAATAGAGAATAAGAAGATAAAAGAAAAGAAAAATCAGTTGCTAAGATGACCTTTAATTTTAAAATTAAAAGCCGGCAGCGTTTGGAATTTATAGTTTATTTGTGACCAATTCTATTATTTTTTAACCTCTTCGTATAAACATTATTTTTTTCTCCTCTGTTTATTCGAGTCCGTAATTTCAAGATTGGATATAAAAGATATTTATCATACGAGCAACTCTCTCTTGAGATATTTAGTGATGTTTGTGGTCCATTTCGTATAGAATATCGCCTATTGAAATTTGTAGGAGAGGAAATCCTATTTTTGCGTAAGATTGTATGATATCGTATATTTTTATATAATTGGATAAAATATGTATAAATAGCTCTTTTATGCTTTTAGTTTTATACAAAGTTGATATATTGTTTAAAGTAAGTGCAAATATTATATATGACTATGTGGATTGCGACGTGTTATGTTTGGGCTGTATATTTTTTTTTAAAAGTTCCATATTTTTATAAGAATAAATTGCACCCTTATTGGAAAAGGTAAAAGTGAAAAAAAATAATACATTCATTTGGTGTGATATTTTAATGTTTTTAGAAAGGGAAACTCACATTGTTAAGTAAATATATACTAATTAATTAGTTATTATAGCTATAATTTTAGTTAATTATCACTCGCGATCAACTATCAATGATCAACATGAAATCATAGCTATTTGTTATAAGTTATAACTATCATACCACAAACTTCTTTGTTGGCAGCTTTGATATTATGACGATCCGATTATCGATATGATTTATGAATTATTAATAAGATAGCTAGATTGAATATAGAATAAGGTTATACCACTCTATTATTAGTATTTTATTTCTAATTTTTAAATTAAGGGCAGGGGAAGAAGAAATAGGATGAAGATTACGAGGTGAAAATTCGAATCCAGATCAATTAACAAAACTACTAAGATTCTCAAATTACTCTATTATAACTTTGATGTCATACACTTTTTGGTTTGTGGCTTTAAAATCATGATAACCTAACTATCTTGTTGGATTAGTCATAAGTCATCAAATAGTCACAAGCTCTATGTTGACTCGAACCAAAGCTTGCTTCGGAAGTTGGCGATATGCACGGGAAAATATGTTATTTGAATTTTGAATACTAGAGACATAGGAGTTTACCCAAAGCAATTTTAAATTGAATTTAAATTAACCGAATAAGTGAACTTTGAATATCAAATAATTAAATTGAAAATAAAAATCACATATATTTGTGTTTTTATATGTTTTCCACAACCTTAGGTTGTGCATACTTTACGCATAAATGTTAACAACCAAACTACCAATTTTTCTAACCAATTAAAAAATTATCCAACTTCTTATAAACTATTTTTCCCTAATCTTTATTTTCTTTCTTTTTCTTCCTTCTTTTTTATTTTCTCTCAAATCCCTCAATTTCTTTTCCTATCAATTATCCATATATAATATGAAGGCTTTCATTCATCTTCTTTATTGAAAAGGTGCATTTCCTTTATCAATTTGTATATTTTCCTTTGATAATTTCAAGAAAAGTATTAGTGTATGTTTTATAATTGGAAAATTAGAATTGAATAAAAGGGATATTTAATTAAGTTCTTATATATGTGCACAAAATGCATGAAGAAAATGTATTTTCTTTCATATAATTTTTTATGAATTGGTTGAGATTTGGAGGAATGATTTTTTCTTCTTTTATTGAATTTAATGATATTTATATTTATTTGATTATGTTCTCCAGAAAATTGTTATAATTTGTATTTAGAAATTAAGTCTCAAAGAAGTAGCACTCTTTGTAAAGTTATGGTGGAAAAAAAGATTCATGTATAATTTTCAATTATGATAGAGAATTGATTTTGGCATTGAGAATTCCCATTCTTATTTTTCATTATTCACTATGTTCTTTTATTGCTTAAAGATCGAATTTAACTTAAATATATTGATCGTCTAAAAATTTAACATATGATCAAGTCATTTAAAAAGGTAATTACATTCACTATATCAGTTATAATCATAGTTGAAACTAACTTGTTATGTGTTGAATTCTTGTTCACTATGTTTTTATTGCTTAAAGAGTTTAACTTATATACATCGACAGTCTAAAAGTGTAAACACTATGATCAAATCATTTAAAAAGGTAATTACAATTAATTAACTACGTCAGTTATAATCATATAGCCGAAACTAACTTGTTACCTTTTTACAGGTCCAAATAGTCTTGTTGAGGACTTGAGGCAAAGGAATGGCAACAAAGACAAGGGACATTGCCCCTATAGTAAAAGGCAAGAGGAGCCCTAGCACATCCAAGACAAGGTCTCTTGCACACACAAATGCCATTAATCTTATTGCTTCAAATAGGAAAAATACCTATCTCAAGTCCAAAGTTTCTTCTAGTCCTGAGAAAACTCAAGGCAAGAAACCAACACCATCAACTTATCCCAACATTCACCATAAACAAACCCTAGATTATAGAACATCGATCGATAAGCCTCCATCTAATTTTGATAATACTCAAGTCAAGAAGAATCCAACATTGTTGAATGATCCCAACATTGTCCACAATAAACCAAATGTAGCTCGAGGAAGTTTGTTCGATAATAGGCCTTCTCTACCTTCTAGTCTTGACAATGTTCAAGCCAAGAAGATAGCTTCATCATCTTCTAGCATTCATAATAAACAAAATCCAGCTCAAAGAAGATTATCGTTTGATAATAAGCCTCCTCAATCTCCTAGTCTTGATCATAATACTCAAGGCAAGAAGATAGCTAGTGATACCAACACTCACAACAAACAAAATCTAGCTCGAAGGAGATTGTCTTTCGATCATAGGCCTCCCCTATCGTCTTTTCATGATCATAGTCCTCAAAGCATGAAACTAGTCCCAAAAAGTGATCATAGCATTCATAGGAAACAAACTCCAACACGAAGAAGATTATCGATTGATCATAAGCCTCCCCTGTCTTCTCCCCTGCTAAAAAGCAGAACATCCTCTACTCCTAGGGAAAGAGTTCTCAAACCATCCATTCCATCTTCAAGTAAGAATTCCACTTCTCATAAACCCCTTTTGAATAAATTTCCCAAAACACCACATACTAGTAGTAAGAATGTTACTGGAAAACAACTTAGTGTTGGCCTCTATGCTAAGGCATTGACCATGAACAATACTATCACCAAGAACCAAGATAGTCCTTTTGGTTTAACATCAAATATCATAGCGAATATCGTTCTTCATGAGGGCAAAGAGTTAGAGCAAGAGGAAGACCAAGAACTAGTGATTGAAGATAATGGAGAGCTAAGTGAAACTGTAAACATTGATGAATACCTCAAGGCTGCAGAATCATCCTCATTATATGTTGTGGAAAATCAAGAAGTCATCAAGAATATGGAAGTAGCAAAAGAAGAACAACTATTGGTTGACGAAACAAGCATCATCGAAAACCATAAAGAACTAGAAGAAATCAAGAATCTTGAGCCTAGTAATCATGATCTTGAAGAGATCGAAAAACAAGAAAACGAGAATCAAGAAGAGAAAGAGAAAGATCAAGAAAATGAAACACCATTGGATGATTGTGAACAAAAGAAAGATGAGGGAAAAGAATTGGATTTGAAGATTGATCAAGAAGAAAGTGAAGGAAGAAACAACAAAGAAAAGGAAGAAAACAACAACAAAGTTAGCACAACTACAATGACATTTGCAAAGGCTTATACACATTTGGTGCATAAGAAGGAAATTGTAGTATCATCTAATGATGTTATTGAAGAAACAGCAAGTAAACTTAGAGAGCAAAGGAAGAATAGGGTGAAAGCATTGGCTAGTGCTTTTGAAACTGTCATCTCTTTGCAAGATTCCAAGTGAGTTTACACTAAATTGTATGAATCATTATTCATTCTTGAACATTGTAACAACTTTTCTTAAATACGTTTTGGACAAATATGAAGTAAAAAAATTTCCATGTATTACACGAAAATGTGGAGAAATATTTAATTCTAACCATGACAAGATTGTACAGTCAAATCTCTCTATAACGATGTCATTTGTTTCGATGTTTTTTAATTGTTATAACGAATTGTTATTATAGAGAACATATAATATAGCATGAAAAATCGATTCAAAGAAAGATTTGTCTGTCTGTTATAAAGGATAACTGTCATAGAGAAGTTTGATCGTACACATTTGTATTTATGTAGTCATATGCCATTCATCCCATAAATAGAAAATTTACAAGTGAAAACAAATTCAATAGTAATAGTAATAGTAATAGTTATAGTAGTAAAGATACAAATATAATAAATTATGTCCTCCAAAACTCTCAACATATTATTTATTATTTGCTCAACAAAAAATCTTCATGGATCATTTGCAATACCGAAGTTCCAAAGATATTTGTCTTTCCAATCTAAGTTGTCTTCTAAAATTAGCAATAAACATCTCTGCTCTCTGATCAATGTCCTTTTCATCATCATTATTGCGAGCAATATTACTTTTGATTCTTCGAATGCAATGTGTAGAAGGACCTTCTTGTTGTTCAAATTGATCATCTATGTCGCGAATTGCATCGTATGACGAGCTCTTAGACTTCTTGAACAACCTTATAGGATGCTTCCTTCTAAAGTTTAGGATTTTTGAAGTTAATTTCCATTTGTGCATTTTAGAGCTAAGTAGAAAAATTATGTTCTTGGTTGCTTTGTTCATGAGTGACTTTAATTGTGACCAATTTTGTGTTTTCATGGCTAAGTATTTTTGCTTGCTAGAGAAGCGTTGTAAGTAAAGGAAGCTAAGAGGTTTCTTATATTGAGAAAGAGGAAGGATTAAGAGAGCTAAAAATTGTGAGAGAAGTTACACGGTTTGGGCCAACAAAAAAGAAATTTTTATTCACACTACACACAAATTGTGAGAGAAGTTTTTTTTGTTTATACTGGTTGAACTGTATAACCATCTCATTTAAAAGTTTAAGTTATTCGATTAAGGTAAAATTTTTGTTTAGCTTTGGTAAGATTTAAATTCACAATCTTCGTTATACTATTACCGTGTTAAGAAAATAGATCTTAGGTCTAACAAGAGAGGTTGACTAAGGCCTTATTTATTTTTATTAAGATTAAGACGGATTGTGAATTTACATCTAAATATTTGGATGGTATACGCAGGATAAAATATATTAAGAGTGGTATGTTTTCTTAATACCCTGAATTTTTCAATATTTATAAATCTTAAAGTAAAAGAAAATACTAATTAACCTAATACTATACTTCAACATTCTTTTAGAAATAATTATATAGTGGTAATTTGTAATGGTGATGACTAACAATGGGGAGTGCGAGTGCCGATTGGGACAGTGATTGATGGTGATGGTTGATTGCTAATGATTGGGGTGATGGATAATCGATGGGTGACGATATATAGTAGTGATTGATGTTGAAAATTACAAGCAAAGAGTATATATAACTTTAAGCATGGTTAATTTTGAAGTTACTAAACGTGGGTTCCAAGGTTGAACTTTAACCAAGTTTTAGTTGGGTTTCAAAAGTAGGCAAATTGTTTGGTCCATTGTGACTTAATAATATAATAATATAATATTAAGAAGTTATTAATCTTGGGCTCTAAGGACAAAATTATCACTTGATCTTTAACTTCATAAAGGTATTTAAAATTTAAAGGTTGAAGCTAGTCAATAATATGAAACTTTTTTCCTTTTCATTTTCTTGGGTCAACCAAATTCATAATGAGAAATTGTTTGATAATTGAATGCAATATATTCAAGAAAAAGAGAGGAAAAAATGATGCCATCATATACTTAAATTCAATAGTAGCAATAATAACAACAATAATTATCATCAAATGACTAGCAAATTAAAGAAAAAATTTAAATATCCCGTTTGTTCAATATAACTAAGATATATCATATATATACACTATTTATTTCTATCTTTTTCTTTTTGGTTGTAGAACTCAATAAAAGAAGTGAAATTAAATAATAAATCATATCCTTCAAAAACTCTCAATAGTTGATCGATTACTTGCTCAACAAGAAATCTCCATGGATCATTTGCAATATCGAAGCTCCAATGATATTTGTCTTTCCAATCTAAGTTGTCTTCTAAAATTAGCAATAAACATCTCTGCTCTCTGATCAACGTCCTTTTCATCATCATCATTATTGCGAGCAATATTACTTTTGGTTCTTCGAATGCAATGTGTAGAAGGACCTTCTAGTTCTTCATATTGATAATCTATGTCGCGAATTGCATCGTATAACGAGCTCTTAGACTTCTTGAATAACTTTATAGGATGTTTTCTTTGAAAACTTAGGATTCTTGAAGTTAATTTCCATTTGTGTATTTTTGAGCCAAGTAGAAAAGTTATCTTCATGGTTGCTTTGCTCATTAGTGACTTTAATAATGACCAATTTTGTGTTTTCATGGCTAAGTATTTTTGCTAGAGAAGAGTAGTTTTTTTGTGTTTTGTGTTGGAGAGAGTTGTGAGAGTTTATGAATGAATTAAGCTAAGGATGTCTCTTATATAGAGAGAGGAAGAAAGATGGGAAATAGTTTATAAATTGTGAGAGAAGTCACACGGTTTGGCCACACAAATATACATTATAAAATAAATGTTAGATTGAACCTAAATTTGACATTTCCTATTTGTCACAATAATTCTTTTACGTACATATTCAGTGAAATTTACAAGTGTAGTCTAGAGAAGGCAAAGTGTACGCAAATCTTACTCTTATCTCGTCGAATAGAGCAGTTATTTCAAAGGACATTGATTCAAGTGCAACAAATCAAAATAGTTATGAAAAGAGAAAAGGACATTAACATAAACATGATAACTAATAAAGAAAGCAGTGCGGAACATTCAGAAAAGGATTGTTAACAACAACAAAATAGTGTGCTGACGAAAACATCTATAACCACATGGTGCAAATATCAAAAATAGAACACAACAAAAATAAAGTTAATATTACGATAGACATGGTGCTCCAAAATTCAAATTACCACCGAGCAAAAGGTAACAATTCAATAAGTTACTTGTTGTAAACCTTAGGTTGATAAATAAGATACTATTAATTCTATTTTCAGAATATTCATTTATTAGTAATATTTTCGTTTTAAAAACAAAATTACTTAATCCAAAATTATTTATTTTATATATAAAAGATGTTACAAACAACGTGATTTGATATTTAAAGGCTATTTTATATAAATTTTGAGGAAATCTGCTTGACTTTTTGAATATACTAAATCCATCCATTACATACATATATACATATACATATATATAAGTGGGGATACCAGGCAGGTCATGGTCGACATGCCTGGCAGCTACCCATATATTCAATTTCTTTTTTTTTGTTTTAATTTGTTTATCTTATATTTAATTTCCTTTCTTTCGTTTCAATTTATTTGTCTTATTTTTTTAATTTTTATATATTTAAAAATTACGTAATAAATACTACTATAAATCATGATAATTAAAAACTTCAATTATTTTAATTCAATTGCTTATAAAAAATCAATTCATTCATAAAATTAATCCATTTTATTAATATATAAGTGGGGATACCATGCATGTCGAGGTTGACATGCCTACTTGACAGCCACCCATATATTCAATTTCTTTTCTTTCGTTTTAATTTGTTTGTCTTATTTTTTAATTTTTTATATATTTAAAAATTACGTATAAATTCTATAAATTATGATAATTGAAAATTTCAATATTTTCTAAAAAAGATATAAATAATTCAATTGCTTATAAGAATAAATCAATTCATTCATAAAATTAATCTATTCGTGTCACATAAAATGGGACAAAATAGATAGTATGTATTATTTAATTTGGAAACTACATAAAAGATGTTGTAAATTTCAATAATTAACAACATTTGATTGACTCTTGAAATTTTATCTATGCTACATACATTGGGACAAGAGAAGTAACATATATTATTTAAAAATTACATAAAAAGTACTATAAATTACAATCATTAACAACTTTAAATATTTAAAAATCATATTAAAATTTAATTGACTCTCTAAATTCTATCTATATCACATAAAGTGAAACAAAAAAAAAATAGATATTGAGCGGGCACTTGTGTTTAGTAGCATATATAAGATACAAAATAAGTAAAAATGGTAGAGCTGGTAATAACACATATGTAGAGTAGATCTTTTTTTTTCTTTTAAGGAAATTCGTCATAATAAATTAATAATATAACTAGTCAAAGTAATGTTACGAACTTCATTTTCTTTTTCATCGTGATAATCTAAAAAATGACTAGTATGTTATCAAAATAATAGTCACAGGAATTTCAAACAAAGTACCATGTAACTACTCAGTTGTGTGATAGACATACTAATGCTTTTACATTGACTTGTGAGTTGTGACCTATTCAACCAAGCTTTTAAAATCTGTCAAATTATTTTAAAAATACATTTAACGAATAATAGTGTGTATAACTAATTAATTGAAAAATAACTTTCGTCGATATTAAAGACGTACCACTGACTAGCAAAGTTAAAGAGTGACAATTCACAGATATGCAATGAGATGTGCTTGATGTAATGACACAATGAATAGTTTTTCTACACAAATATATATTGTATATTTGAAAAACCTAAATATTATACTTCACACATCAAAAGTAGTAGTTTGTATCAAAAGGGAAACAGAAGAATTTCCCTCTTTACTCAAAACATAATATCTGACAATTGAAAATTGGTGTGAAATCACAAACTTGATGACTGATATGAGGTTACTATAAGTAATAAACATATTTCGAAGGTAAAGTTGCTTGAAAGTTTCAAGCCATTTGAATACAAAATATATCATAGTACGCACTCAAAGCTCTAGCAAGCAGGCAGTTTGAGAAGATGGAGGGGGGTCAATGAGATGTCGCTTTAACAACTTGAAGCTAGCAAAATCAAGCCGCAGGTGTTGTGGAAGGAGAAAACCGTGTACGAAGCAAGTAAAGCTCAATGATGTTTCCCATGGAGTAAGAGCAAGTTCATTGATCAAAAGCAGAGCAACAAGGTTCCTGCTAATATGCAATGAACCAATCTAAAATAGGTGCTTCAAATGACGATTGATGTAGACTCTCAGATGAAATTCACCCTCTTCTAAAATTTTAAAGCAACGACGACACTTCACTGAAAACTACAAGTCGAGTATAGCAAAATTTTGAAAAAGAAATTCATGAACCATTTTTGTCTCCAGCAGAAAGCAAAATAGAGAAACAGATTTTGCAATACAATACAAAATTTTAAGGAAATAAAAGGGAAAGAAGTTCAAAAAGGGAAGCGAAGTATAACACAGGTCTTTACTTGGTATCACACCAATATCATGCAAATCTTTCAAAATTTTGAGTTTTAATAGGTTGCAAGGCCACTTTATAAAAAGGAAAACATCAAAATATGTACGGATAAGTACAGAGATGAAAGGAAATATTTTGATGAAAGATTGTTCACTTCTCCTCCAATGACGGGAGAGATAATGATGGAAAAAAATATTTTGATAAAAGAATATGATGAAAGCAAAAGGCACAGAAAAATAGTTTAAAATGGTATAAAAAGATAAGCAAATAATTGATTTTAAAAGGGAGCAACAAATAAGAGGCAAAGGGAATCACAGGACCTAGGATGTTACATGCAACCCTTGAAGCCATGAACTTCCACGAGTAAGCTTTCAGATACCGGAACAATGACCTTGCTGAAGTGGCGATCAATTGTTTAACAAGAATGTGAGATTCTCAACCTCTCTGTAACAGACTAGGTACCTGCCATATGACTGTGATGCCATTCATCATCCTTAATATCTACTTTTAATATACCACTACACTTTGAGGTGAGGCGTGTCATAGCAGCAGAGATTCAATCAAACAGAAGAGCATCTAGTGATGTAGCTAGCTGGGATCCACAATCATTGAAATTGAAGATCCCACAGCAGGGCAGTGAAGAACGAAACCACAGAGAGTGGGAGCAGAAAACCAACGAAGCAGAGTACCGTGAAGACACCTCGACACAAGAAAACAAAAGTAAATTTTTAGCAGCATTCTTTAGGATATTTCTTTTCTAAAGATAATAGACGCCATAAAGTACAAAAGGTCTATGTCCCTAACATTATGGTTCTTAAAAAGGGAAAAGTTGAGAAATTAAAAAACACACTTATAATACCATACGAAAATTAAAGCCGTTGAAGTTGAGGGCATGGCCTCACTTACACAGCTGTGATCAAGTCAAGCATAGTAACACACATCGAAAAACTCCTGAATGAGACAAGTAATCAACTTCTCTGTTCAGCTCCTGCTTCTGATTCGGTCCCTGACACCATTTCTGTTTTACAAAGCAGAAGAAGGATAAGGGTAAGGATAACAAGAGCATTGATAAGATTCATTATCAATATGAAAGAATAAATAAACAAACATATTTGTATAGCATGAGACCAGACAATGTCCCAAAATCAAAAACCCAAATCAAGTAGGTAGGTAGCAACACCGTCAGTACACAAGCTACACGAACTAAGGCATGAAACACCAAACAGATACAAAATAATTCAAATGAAGATCCAAGAAGCAAATCCTAATGTATATAGATATACACATTAGGATGAATCACCCAACTTTAATCAGGTACGAACACTTGAAAAAGAATGCCCAATCAACAAAGATGACACAATAAATGATGCCAAAGTTAGGAAACTCACCCATTGGAATAAGGAACTTCATCTCTTCCACGGTATGGAGATCGGCTATAACTACGGCCACGAGGTGACACGCTTCGGCGTCTGGGGGAACGTCCACGAGGACTATAACTCCTGTTTCAAAAAGGGTATTACAAGGGGGTAAAAGTGAATGTCATGTCCTACTACATATTTGAAAAGTTCTCTTCTGACCTGCGACCATAACTTGGGCTCCTCCGATATCTAGGAGGGCTACGACTTCTACGTTTACCAGGACCTGGACCTCCTCGCACTCTGCATTCACGAGCAAAATGACCAGACTCACCACACTCATAGCACTTCAAATCAGAGCCTCCAGAACGACCACGACCTCCTCCACGGCCCCCACCCCTTTCTCCTCTAGAATTATGTGAGAGCTCCACTCTCCATCCATTTTTACCTGTTTAATGTATCAGGAAAAGAAAAACTTCAAATGCTTCAGTATTTGACATATTGCCAGACTTTACAGATGCTGATGTATAGAGCAAAAAAATATAAAATTGATTATGAAGCTGCAAAGTATTTTGAAAAAGATTGAATTCGGAAAAAGGCAAGATACACGGCCATAAGTAAGATAAGAACCCATTCAGAAGGTTCAACCATATGCATGAGTAAGGGGCAATACCATCCAGATCCCTGATTGCGTCTTGTGCATCTCTACGGTCATCAAAGTCAATAAAAGCATAACCAGGTGGGCGTCTTGCAACCCAAACACTGCAAGCATTTCAATTTTTTTTCATCAAGTGCGTTATGCGCTAATCAGAAAGCATTATAACAAAGACGGATGGAAAAACAAAGTAGTCAAATTCCATAAATGAAATAGCCCCTACTTATACTGAAGTTCTACGAATGTTCTTAGTAGCTGAATTTATATCCCAAATCCCTTTGATTTAAATCTCAACATGTCACTTTATTTGTCATTCAATAATCAGTCTTTTTTTAAAAGAATTCAAAACAATACTTAGGAGTTTCAACAGATCAAAGAGCAACAAAAGCATGGATATCTGATATCTTATACCAGATCCATTTCCTTAGAAATTTCTGGCAAAAGTTAGTCATGAATATAAGGAAATAATGTGCTTGCAGTACAGCTTACAACCATTACATCTAAAAACTGCTTTAGAGAAACAGGTATACTCATTAAGATAGAGTAAAATTATCTTCTATCTGATAAAAAATAAAACTTAAATGCTCCTTCATGTCAGATTGTTAGTTTATGCTTCATTCATGAACTGAGAAAATATAAGCAATAAGAATGGATGACTAGTAATCACTAATAACAGGTTCTAGTTGTAAACTAAATATTTACTTGCTCTACTCTATAAGAGTATTCAGCAGCCAATTACTAAAAAATTTGCACATCCTATTTTTAAGAGGTCAACAATGCATACAGATCAAAAATACAAATGTAGTGTAGAATTTGCTTTACCTTCTTATAACTCCAAAGACACGGAATTCATCTTCTAGTTCTCTTTCAGTGACCCTAGGATCAAGATTTCCAACATACACTCTTGACATCTCGGAATAATAACCTATAGAGGAATACACACTTTGGTCAGACATATATATATATAAAAAAAAAAAGTTAAATATTCATAAGGTAATTATAAGAATTGAATGGTACCGTGTCTGGAATATGCCAAAATCATCAAAAACAAAAAGTTATTTTCAACTCTGTTTTCTTAGTAGCACTGTAGTATACTCAAATTATTAAGGATTTATGCTGTATATGCTGATGATTGCAATATCTGAAAACAATCTGTCTATCCTATTTCACTAAAAACACTAATCTACAGTTGTATGAAAGTGTGTAAAAAATAGTTTTACTACAAGTGACTAAGAACTAAACTCCATCATCAATTATTCTTTATGGCGAATACTACGCACTTTGGAATACTATTTTTTTAAGAAGTAGATATATATATTTTATGTTTTAAATTATATAAAAAAGGTGAGGCCACCTATTAAAACTGCTTTCACTATGCAACAACAGCATACTCAGTGTATGCAACCTCACACCTAACTTCTGAAGGCCGAGAGGTTCTTTCCGATAGACATTCAGGTCGACTAAAGCATATACATAACACATATGAAAAGGAAATACATCAGTAAAGAAGCCATGCTAAAAATAAAGAAGAAGAAAACGGTAGCAACAACAAACAATTACAAGAAAAGACATTAACTAATGAGTTCAACAAAACATTATATACATCTACAAACCACAAAAAAAGATGATCTTTTTCATATTTTTATTCCCAAAAGGAGTAGGGAAACGGAAATGGCGAAGCAGATTACACCGACGGAATCGAAAACCTTGCCAACAAGCTGAAAATTCAGGTAGTCAACTAATTGAGCTACTAAAATTCTAGTAAGATGTTCGAATTCAATAAAACGATTAATTTCTTCAATTCTATGAAATTTTTAACAAAATTAGGATTGACGGAACCGCAAAATTCAACTTATCAAACTAAAACAAGTCATAAGTTCAATATTAAACATCAGATCAAACATAAACAGATCTATACAAGTGAAAATTGAAGCAAGGAGACGGCAAACCTGAAACCCTAGTGAATACCGCGAGAGAGAAAAACCCTAGGCCACCACTATGAAAAGGGGAAATGTTAGAGATATGAATAACTGGATTTGGAATGGGCTTGAAAGCTGTACTCATTGGGTTTAGGCCCAATAGAGCTGATACAAATTTTGGGCCTAGGCCTTTTTAGTTGTGAGGTTGATCCAACTTACTTGATACCTTTTTTATTTCGAAATTCAAATGAATTTTTTTTTGTTACTATAACTTTTTTCACATGTCATTTAAATATTTTTATTGTAAAGTATTCTGATTTATAGTACTTGTTATATGTTGTTTTTAAACATGTAAACTATAATTCCAAAATTTTAAAAATTTCATGTCTGAATACTCGGTCAAACTAGAGAGATTTGATTCTCAAAATTCGAACTATGTCACATAAATTGAAACAGAAGAAGTGATATTTTGTAGCTACTGTTGGAATATAATTGAGGATTAATCATAGCTCAGAGATTAGAGCGCATCGCATTTGTAACGCTATGGTCATCAATTTGCTTCCGATAGCCGATATTTTTCCTATTCATTTATTTTTTCATTTTTTAGATGATTGATAATGTTTCTTTGAAATTAAAGAAGATTGAAATAACATTTTCCTCCTTTTCCCAAAGCTATCAATTTGTTATAGGAACTTTCAATTATGTCAGAAAATGATTATATATAAAATAGAAGGAGTTTTTGTATATTTATCCAATTCATCTCATTCACATCATTCTTTGAAATATTATATTTTAATTTAATTTTGAAACTACTATAACTCCTATTTTTTTCTGCGGTAAGAGGGGCCTTCTGATTTTGTTTTAAAGCGTCTAAGAAAAAGATAAAACATTCTAAAAATAGTTATTAAGAACACATTTATTTATTTAACATCTCAAACAATAACATTTTCACAGGATGGGAGAAATAGAAGTGACCCAAAAAAACAAAAAAACAAAAAAGAATTGAAGATTACTGACCTTCTCCCATGCAACTCATGAACAGACCCATTATATTTTCCAATATGAACAAGCAAAAGTTTCTCAAGTATATATAAGGTTTAAGAGAAAGAAACACAAGTGAGGAGAGGATTGAATTACCATCGAAAGATATAGCGCAGTGGATAAAGTTATTTCTTAGTTAATCAAAAGTCTTAAGTTTGAATCCTTAGTATTAAAAAAATCTTTGATAGAAAGTGTTTCCCCTTGAAAGGGGTCTTATGTTGAACGAATTTGAATTAATCGAACTTTAATACAAATATCGAACACCAATATAAATAAAATAAAAAAGAATAGGGGATTGAATTGAATTTGATTCTATCTTGTTTGTTTAATTGTCTAGGTGTGATGGCTACTGCAACCTAGAATTTTTCAGCTAGCATCTGATTCCTAACTTTCACCAATCCTATCGAATATCTTGTTTGGTTCAAATATAATATTGTTAGTCAGAGGTAAAATCAGATTTTTTTTAAGATATTCAATATCAAATATTTATTATGTATAACAATAATATAATAAAAGAAATTGCAATAGACTTTTTGAAATTTATATCATACCAATAATTTTGATTATCATATTTTATATAAGTGAAATTTGATTTTTTGAAGTCGTCCAAATCATTTCGATTTTTCTTCAATATCTATATGCTTACTTAGGTGTGTGTTTTTGTCACTTATAAAAAATATCACAAGTAAAACTTGGGACATAATGGATATCATGCGTACTCATTTGAGAAACTCATATAAAAAATTTGGGATCATCTAGAGGTGATTTGAGTTGATCGGTAATTGAAAAATAAATCAATTTATTGAGAGGATGAACTACAACAATATATATGCATATATATACAATATTGTTACATTACAAATATATTCCATCATTTAAAAGACTCAAAACAATCAAAAGAAGTTCATATTTAAAATTTTGGATCATCTCGAGGAAATTTGAGTTGGTAAAGATTGAAAAAAACACTTTATTAGGACTTAAGATATCCCATTGAAACAAGATTTAGCTCAAGCATCTAAACAAAATATTCTGATTGTCAATACAGAAAACATCTTGCGTTAACAGAGAACTCGAGAAAGAGTGAATAAGGTGTTTGGGGGTAGGCAAGCACACGTGATTACAAGTTACAAGCCATAATCAGTTTAGTTGGCTGCTTGCTCTCGAATTGGCTCAAGCAGTAGTACTGTTGTGTATTCTACTCCCGTGACTCCTCCGTAGACGACAGAGACATCTACGAGCAGAGGCGGAGCTAGGTGAAGATTCATGGGTTCGAACGAATCCATTAATCATAGATCATATATTTGTATTAGAAAATTAAATAAATATATATGTATATTAACTTGTGAACTCCCTACAAAAATTGATTGACAACTCAATGGTAAGAAAATATGGTGAAAATGCTTTTTACACTAATATTGTGGGTTCGAACCCCACTATCAATAAAAAAGAATTCTTTTCCTTTTTTAAAAGAAGCATGTTTTGCAGTTTCAATTTGTATGATATAGTTAAAAAAAATTATTTAATAAAAAAAATTGTAGAAAAGGGATTAAAGACGAAAGGAGTTAAAGCTGTTGATCAAATTCATTTCCTCTAAGCTAAAAAACAAGGTCATAAATTAGAATTAGACTTTGTAATAAACATCTAATTCAATTGACTTCCTTTTAGAAGGGTTTGAACTCTGAATTAGGTGGATTTAATCAGAATTACAACTTATGAATCTGTAAATTATTTTTTGTTTAGTTGGATAAGCAAGTGCTGAGTACAGTATTTACTATTATGCACAAAATATTTTATATTAACAGGTCTATCAAAAGGTTGCATTCTAAAAAGTGTGATATAGTAATTGAGGTCAACTTTTAATGCACCCACAAATATACATGATCGTTCAAGTAATATAGACCTATGAAATCCACATATAGTATCCAAAACATCACAATTGAGACAAATGTTTAAGTAAGCAATAGAAGATTTCTGGTTGTTGGAGTATAATTTACATCTAAGTTGATTTTTCTCCATATTTTTTCATGCAATACATCTAATCACATGTTTTAGCTCATTATAAAAAAAAATATGCATCAAATGCAAGATAATGAACCATTATCATTCTCAAAATAAGGTGAAATGTGGATAAAATATGACAAATAGGTGTACAAAAACACCCAAGATCATAAAGACATTCAAATTTTGTGGTCATAATTTACATTCTCAACTCGTTTATCCTTAGGAAGGGAAAAATATTATTAGGAATGTTGTCCCTAGAAATAGACCCTCCAATGCGCAAAATCAAATTTAATCAAACAAAAGTTTAAAAAAAAACTCATTTACTACTTCGAGGCAAGATTGCAGAGTCTACTTTAATCAGATTCATTGTTTACTTTTCCAATTTGTATACATATATTATATACATATTATATATGAATTATACATCTATCAGTTATTTTTAGTTTAAGCTATTGAATGAACAACTATTTAGTTTTTTCAAAAATAAAATAAAATTAAAACACAACTCAAACTTTTGTAATAACAAGAGGACGTTGTTCAAATGGTAAATTAAACTCCCCGTCTCCAATCCTAAGATTGTTAGTACAAGTCACCGAAAAAAACAAAAAGAGTAAAAGCTCTAAAAAGGATTTAAAAAAAAAATTACAATATTCTTTTCACTAAAAGTTCCCAAAAACAACCCAACATACAAGATCAAAGACATAATAACATCACTTAGATAAGATACCACATAGTTACATGAATTACATATAATAATACCTATAGAAAAGACAAATAAAATTTATGAGAATGTTTCACTTAATGTGCTGAACTCACTTGATCATCAAAATTCTTCAAATTTCCTTTAGAATTTTTCTCAAATCTCTTAATTCTAAAATGCATCAACTCCACATCTTTTGTTTCTCCATCTATAACAAGATCACTTAATATTTTCCCCACAATTGGTCCCATTTTGAACCCATGCCCAGAAAATCCACCACCAACCACAACATCATCTCCAAACTCTCCACCAAGAAAATCAATCACAAAATCCTCATCTGGTGTCACCGAGTACATACACGACTGCGTCACGATCGGCCTCGTTGAATCAACGAGGTCTCCGAATTTCTCCTGGATCCACTTCTTGAGTGGATCCAGACTCTGTGTGGGCTCCCACGTCCTATCAGTAGGCTCACAGGGGCGTCCACCATGTATCGGGATTTTAATCAATCCCGGATACTCGAGTGACGGTGTGCCGTATATGTACGGCTCACCGTAACTAGCGAAAGATGGAAAACCATTTCCAATAGTGAATTTTGACTCATACCCTTTTTTAATCTTCCAATAAACTACAGTTGTCTCCAATGGTTGAATTGGAATTACAATTCCTGTTATATTTCTAACTAATTTATTCATCCATGGACCAACAGTAACAACACATTTTTTCCCACTAAATATTTCTCCATTTTTCGCCATAACCAAAACACCCCCTGTTAAACTATCCTTCTTGATATCAACAACTTCCATGTTATCTTTCAAAAAAGCTCCATTCTTGATCGCAAGTGTTTGAAACATCGAAACAGCTTTCGTTGGTTTAATAACACCACCATACTCTGTAACAACACCAATCCAATTATCAGGTAATTGAATCAAATCATCGAATTCTTGAAACATCGTGTTACGATCAATAACACGAAAAGGGATCGAGTTTTTGTTGCAGCTAGAAATGACAGCTTTAAGTGCTTTGTTGTTAGAAGGTCCTATATCGAGTTGTGGAGTTTTGAAGTAGACTTTGTATCCAATTTGTTCTTCAGCATCTCTCCAAAGGGTCTCGGATTTTAAGACCATTTTCGGGTAGTAGTCTTCGGGGTAAGTGGCTCGTATGGTTCTTGATTCGCCATGGGAAGAACCAAGATGGTGCAAGAAATCGAATTGTTCTAAAAGTAGTGTCTTTTGATAACGTTTTGATGTTTGATAAGCTGTGCAACTACCCATTATACCAGCACCAATGACGATTACATCGAAAATTTCTATTGATTTCTCCATTTTTTTTCTCTTTTTTGTTTGTGTTTGCTCTGTTTTTTGTGTTGGAGATGGAACAGGGGAGATGAGTTTTTGGAGTTGTGGAGTAAGCATTAGGAGAGAATGGCTATGTTTTTAAAGGATTAAATTCCATGTATATAATAGCATACTACTCTGTGTTACGATTTTGCCCCTGATTTTTTTTTCCATATTTGAGTTTTACTTTTCAGAAAGAAAAGTTAAAGCATTATAATATGCAATTGTTTTTACTTTCCTGAAAAGAAAAAAAAAATAAATCTCTTCTATATTTGGTTATTCTTTCTTCAAAGAAAAAATTTGAAGATTTATAAATTGAAGATCTCTATTCTCATAGCATAACACAATAAAATCTACATATAGTTGTTTAGAAACTTTTGTTTATAGAGAGAATTTCCCTCTACAGTTTTTATGTTTTTTATTAGTTTTTAAACAGATAGGTCATCTAATTTATCGTAATATGATTTGCAAATTATAAACTTCCCATGACGTCCCGATTCTTTCAAATCCAGCGCTTTATGCCAAGATACACTAATATGTTGAAAAAAAGGACATGATGAAGCGGTAAGTATCTATTCATTCTTAATCAAAGATTTCAAGTTTGAGTTTTAGAAATGAAGTCATCTTTGATTGTGAAGCGTTTAACCTTCAAAGTAGGATTTTTTGACGTGAATCTGAAGTCACTTTTCGACATGAATCGAATTAGTCAAACTCTAAAACGAATATTAAACATTGAGTGAAAAAAAATATGTTAAAAGGAAAAGTCCAATGTACAAAATATTTTACCTTCACACAAGAAGCGTGATGTAGATAAATTATGCTGACACACATATTAGTGGTTGGTTGATTCCCACAATTCGAGCTTGTGACATGTTGATGTAGGTGAAGGCAGAGGTAGGCTTTACCATTTATGGATTTGACAAAAAATTAATAATTTTAGTCCAAATTTTGTAAATACATTAAATATGTATATAGAATCTATTTACTAACACGAAGTTAAGGTATTAAATCACACAAAAATAATTTTACCTTTACTCTAGGCTCTCCTCCACTTACAAATTGCCTACATAATTTAAGCTTTATTGCACCAATAGTCAATTTAACTATCACTTTAGCCTACTAAAAAAACGATAAATACAAGATTTAGTTTACTAACACATCATTTATTTTCACTGAAAAATAATTCTGATCTTAATAATTCATATTTCAATTCTTAAGTCTGTTTGGTTTTAAATTCAAAATTTAATTATTAGGTGTGTTTATTTTTATGATCTTACAATTATTTAATGAGACTAAATAGATATGAATAATTAAGATCTATATTTATAATATAGACTTAATATTTTTAAGATGTCTATTCAAAGATTTCTACAAAAACGACATGAACTACCACCATGCATCACGACCTACAACTATCATCATCAACATCAATCACCATAGTCACTTATAACAAGAAGTCATGATTTTAAGACGTTAAAAAACATGTTAAATGTTGTAATTTTATGTTTCGCTGGTAGCAACAGAAAGGAAAGGGTTTGTGTTCACCCTCTTCTTAGTTAATAAATATGGGGCACAATAGAACGGTCAGTGGACTCTTCAAAAGTTACGAATTCATATTAGTATTAGCTCATACTCAAAAGTCTTTTCATACAAATCCTAATCGTTGTGCTCTGAAATGAAGAATAATCTTGTCGTATAATGACAAACTAAATAAATAAAGATAAACTCGTTATATAAAATATTTGAAAACATATTCCATATATATATAAAATATCCTAATGGGCCTAATTTGAAAGCAACCCTATTATTTGCTTATTCACATTTATTAGATAGTAAAATATTGCACTAAGAAAGTCAACTTAAGGATGACCACTAATCCTTTAATTAAGAAAGGTCAAGACTTTATAATGTATAACATAATATAAGTGATATCATAATACGATGTTATGATAATGAGGAATATATCCGATCAACATATATTTGACGTTTGAAATCAAGAATTAACAATCCGTTTACGATCACAAGGCAAACTACTCTCTAACAATTACTTTGTTACATATGAGTGATTTATATATCTAGCATCATGAACAACAACAATAAAAAAGCTAATGAAATTTCGTAAGTAGGATCTGAAAAGAATAATGTGTATCTCGTCTTACTTCTACCTTATGACGAGCGACCTCTTTTGATAGACTCAACACTCGAATAAAGCATGATTCATCTAGCATCATATATATATAATATATATATACTAGATATGGGATCCCGTGCCAGCACGGGGTCCAATATATGTTACTGTTTTTGTTTTAATTTATGTGGTACATATGAAATTTGAAGTTGATCAATTTTTTAGTATGTTTTTATATATTTTAAGTTGCTAATTATTTTTATTTAGAGTATGTTTTACGTAAATATATTATAAATCACAATAATTAACAAGTTGATATAAAAAAAAAACTTATAAAAAATTCATTGACTTTTGAAATTTCATTTGTATCACAGAAATCAGGACAAAGCGAGTAATATATATGAAAATTACATAAAACGTATTATAACTCACAATAATTAACAACTTAAAATATCTATATATCTATATTTCTCTCAATTTATGCGGTATAGATGAAATTTTGAAAGTTAACAAAAACTTTTTATATGTTTTCAAA
>NC_064291.1:2833817-2850601 GCF_019186545.1 Solanum stenotomum | reverse complement strand
AATACATTAGAAATTAATTGGATATAACTGTAAATGGAAAATGAATCACCATTTAAGGAATATAAATGTTTGCAATACCATAATAATTAAGGAGAGAGTAAGATATTATTTTAATATCCTAATTCGGAACTTTTAATCTACTACTCAATTAAAAAGAAAATGCATTTAATAACATTTAAAAGTTATTAGTTTAATATTTTTTCTCATTGTACTAATTCAATTCAATCAAACTTAATTTTAAAGATAAAATAACAGCTTCATTTTAATTATTATCAATATATTTCAAAAAATTATCGTGAAAAGGCTTTTCTTGCACCTTATTTTAATTTTCATATACTATTATTATTTTTTCTGTCATTTTTTCAATGATTTTTTATTTTGATTTAAAATTTAATATTTATTCTTAAAACTCTGATGGTACAAATTAAGGTGAAGTAGAATATAATAAATGATGATTCTTATACTAAATAAGAAGATATAACAAAATTGAAAGGGTGAAGCTTTTTTTTTTAAATGGATAGGAAATTCTATTAAGGTATCATTACGTCATTATTCAATATATTTTTAATATAAATTTCATTTACTGATGCATTTGTTTAGTACTCCCTTTGTCCTTAATTACTTGTTCACTTTTCATTTTATAGTTGTCTCTAATTACTTGTCTATTTTGACAAATCAAGAAAGAACATTTTTTTTACCTATTATACCCTCAATTAAATAACTAATTACTTTGAAAATTGCAGAACTTTTCATCTACTTCATAATTAATAGGAGTAAAATGATAAACTCACTATGGCATTAATTGATTTATTAATAAATGTGTTAATTTAAAAGTGGACAAGTAATTAGGGATAGAGGGAGTATTACAGTGTTATTTGACATTATGAGATATTTCTTAGACATTTAAGGAGAATGATACACCGGAATATATATTATATATTAAAGGATCAACTTCATGCAATGGAAGAATTTGTTATTAGCAAATATATTTTAACTTATTTGATAAAAAATATATTCTTCCTCATTTAATAGATGTAAAATTTGTAAAGCTTTATTTTTTTCACAATCTTCATATTATTAAACAAATAATAATATTACTATTAAGCAACAGAGTAAATATAAAATTAATCAAAAATATTTAATTTAAATGATCGCGCGAGGTGCGGCCAAGTTCTCTAGTTTAAAACAAAAAAGTAAAATTTAAATGGGTCTACTATAGAATTCCTAGAAATCCAACTTGAAAAATTATGTTAAAAATGGAAAATAAAAAGTGAAATAAATTTAATTGAGAGTTATCCTTCGTCTGTCCCATTTTATGTGACACTTTTTATTTCTCGAGAATCAAATAGTTTAAGTTTGACCATAAATTTGCGTATGATATCTTCAATTTTTTAAAAAAAATTAGAGAAATTAGATAAATAGTAATCTTAGCTTCTAAGAAATGTCACATTATTATTTACATATCCAACTTTTATATATATAAAAGAGTAAAAAAGAAAAAAATAAGTGATTTAAGAAAATTATATAAATAACATTAATGATGAGATGAAGATTAAGAAAAAACGTCAAATAAATTAATAGTATTGATGATGATAAAAGTTAAATAAATCATTTTTTCTATTATTTAAATTTTTAACATAAAATTTCCAATCTTTTAAAATTAAAAATAAATGTTCAAAATAAAGATAAAAATTGAGGCAATAATTATTTTAAAGAAAAATATAACCAAAATTATCAGAAAAACACGTGTACAGAAAGCAGTACACATTCCAATGTGTAGAAAAAGTAGAATTAGATGAAGTTACTTTAGTTCATCTTTTTGGTCGGTCTCAATGTATAATTTCTATAGCTTTTAGTTCAGCTCTTTAGTGCAGTGTTGGTCCTCCCAAACTCGCATTTCTAAATAGGAGTAATATATATCAATCAATCAACTCCTAGTCAAGCATACGTGGCAATGACTTCTTTGATATACAAAACGACAGTAAAAACCACCATTTTTGTTAATGCAACAACAACTGAAATCTTTTAATAAGAAAAGATTCCATCAAATCAATGTTCAAAAATATGTTGATATCTTTGTGTCTTTTTCCTCTTTGACAGGACAACATATGAAACAAAGAATTTCCTGTCATTCACATGAATCACGAGTACACATTTGTTCCTTTTCGAGTTTGTTACGACAATATTTTCCATTCGGTGTTCAATATTTATTTTAAGGTCTGGTTAATTTTAATTCGCGCTAAGTAATCTACTTAATATAACTTTTTTTCGATTTCTTGTTGGGTTTGATATATGATAATGATACAAAGATTAGTAACGTAAGAATTTTAATTCATGAATTATAATATAGAGATTTGTCATTTAGTAATCTTAATCCATGTAATACTAATTTTCATTTATGTATTTCACATTTTATTCCACGTAAAATTATATATAAAATGCCAGCGAGTATTAGTTTGGGAATCTTTGTTATTGGAACCAATCATTTGTAATTTGTATTATATTGGTAACGAACATGAAAAAATTAGAAAATATTTTCCAACTGATCAATCCCTTTCAAAGACTTATGTCGCTATATTAACAACTTGACGTATACGTATAAGAAAAAAAAATCCCAGCCCCATATATACGTGGAAGATAAATGAATTTCATTATTCTATCCATAATTAAGTTGAACTACATCGATGTTATCATGTTATAATATCTACATCTACATGCCATTAATTTGTGCATATTAATAATAACTTAATACATTCATGATATTCAGTACCTTAGATTAAAGTTTCAAGTTTGAATCTTGAAAATCGAAGAAACCTATGATAAGAAATTCTTTCTCCTTTAATGGGTCATACACCTTTGAATTCTTCCATCCCATCCTTTTTCTCTTCACTTCAAACCTCAAAAGGCAAATCCAAGATTTTAAATTAGTATATTAATACCCATTACTTCTTTACAATAATGAATATAGTGATGCGTCTTGTCTTTTCTTTTTAATTCAACTACGTATGCATAATTTAGTTTTTAGTTGCACTTGAGCCCGAAGGTCTTTTGAAAATAACCTGTCTACCTCCATGAGGTAGTAATAAAATCTACTTACATTCTCCAAACCCCACTTGTGAAATTTCACAAGGTATGTATGTTGTTGTATGCATAATTTATTTAAACAAAAGGCATTGGATTTTGAAGTAAGTTTTGAATATGTTAAACAACTAAACAGAATGACCATTCACATGAACATTTTAATAAATGTAAAATATAACCACAAGAGAAAAAAAAAGTAGATCAACCATAATTTCACATTTTTATGTGTATGTGGCTACACCTAAACCCCAAAATTTAATAGACAAAAAGCAATGTGGTAGTACAAGTACCACTTACACATTTCTTATTGAGAATCAGTAACAAATGGGTACTATTAAAAAATTTACACATCTTTTGACTGTGATCTTCACTAAACTAATTTCCCATCAATGTGCCCAGTTCCCTACTGCTATGAAATATCATATTTAGATTTTGCCTATATATGAGTGTGCAACCAAGAACGTGATTTCACAAAAAAACAGAACAAATCACGAATTCCTTGGTCGAGCAAAATAATGAAGTGATCAACCACAATCTAGTCAAAACTAACTTGGATGATTTACAGAAGATTGTGAAGACAGCCATATCTTGCCCGTGACTCCACAATTAATCACAGTGAGAAAATCAGACAACAGACCTGCAGAATACGGAGACAATCAGCAAAACTGTATTTCATTACTCAATAAGAAATAAAGACCTGTGAAACATTCAAAATTCATGTGTACGATGAAGAGAATAATTAAACAAGGCATTCCAAGATTCCTGAAAATCCATTCTCTTACAAATATGGAGGAAGGATCAACAGTTCAAGTGTGTGTATCACAGATAAAACAATTAGGATCTTATCATCAATTCATTTAGGTAACTTAATTCTCTGCATACAGAAAGAAGAAATATGTAAGGAAATTCAGTACTTGGATCAAAGTAGAGCAGATAACGAGAGGGGAGACGACAAAAAAAAATCTGACCTGTTCTGCTCTCATACTACAAATGTCGCAAGAAGAGCATGCAACACAACCCAATAGATGATCACACTAAGCCGTAGAACAGGCTGCCGCATTAGTGTCCGATCACAGGATACCCTAGTAGTGTTTCAAACACAATATTGTTTTAGTTAGATAACAACATTTCAGATGCATACAAAAATGAAAGCAGGAGATGAAATTTGTACCATAGACCATCTATCATGTCGGTTATGGGTCTTGTAAACCGTGGGACGATTCTTGATGTCGTCATTGACTTGAAACCATGAGCTGAGAGGAAAGAAAGGTGTTATCAGCAGTTCAAACATGTGAATACAAACCAAACCATAAGGAGAAGAAGACAAGAAGACTGCGTAAATGAATGTAGCCAAGACACAAAACATGTCATTAACAGAAAACTCCACAACTGCATACCTAGCTCAAAATATGACCTCATATACAGATGTAAAAAGAATCAAATACCCTTCCTCTTCCTATACCCTGTGCCCTACCACCCCGAAGAAAAAACAAAGTAAAGAGGGAAGAAAGGACTCTTATATTTCCTAACCAACCATTGAAGTGTTCTCTTAAAACCATAATGCCTTTCTAAGATTATATATCACCACAAAAACAGAATCTACCACACAGCAAGAATGAGTATAAACCAAAAACAAAAAAAAAAAAAGGAAAAGAAAAAAGACAAAATTGACAAGGCATGAAACCCCACAAGGTTAGAGAAAGAAGTGAAACCATCGAGGTTAGTTTTTTAGGGTTGAAACTATCGAGGTTATATAAGAGCAAAAAAATGTTATCGGCAATATATGTTTGAAAACCTTCATGCACTATGTTACATCCCTAACAAAACCACATCCACAATCACAGTGAAAGGAAGCTCAATCTCAAACCATTTGACATTATTATAAACATTGGACTCTACTCACAACATATGACCGGGAAACAAGACAATAGAATACAGTAAACATGCTTAACAATCATAAAGATTCAAAATAAACTAGCAATAGGAAGTCATTACCCTTATCATCATCTTCATCATCTAGTTTCCCACTATCAGGATCCACATCTATAGCAACAGCTACTTGGTCATTATTAGTTTTTCGCAAACTGCGAACTTGAGATGCAACAGTTCCAGGCACTACCCTTTTGTTGGCCTGCATTGAAATTCAGAAGGAAGTAATGCCAAGAAGTATAGCCCCAGGAACATGAGGATATTTCAGAGATAAGATACAAAGAACTTTCAGTGCAAATCCATAGCATGTAATTGTCATATTCCAATTCAAACTAGGTTTTGTATACCAAGTACACTCTTAGTCTTACTACAGGTCTATAGCTTGGTGATCCTATTTTTCTTTTAAGTAGGAGGCAGTTCTAGTGTTTTTCTTCAGAACTCAAACTTTAGCGACATCGGCACAAAGTACATATACTTTGAACAGAATGATGGGCAGACTCTATATGTGTCCTCAGAAATTCATTTATTAGCGTACATCCTTCACATGTTCTTTTTTTTTTTGATAATGTGCATCCTTCACATGTTCTTCCAACTAAGGTGGATGATGGTAGTCTGTTTAGTTACTATGAAGGATCATTGGCAGAGTCCATTCATATTAGTAGTTGTAGTATTGATCTTGTAATTTCTTGGCCTTCGATTTCTGTAACTACCTGTTGTTTCTTGTACCACAATTATCATATTGTTTTGTTATAGTTTTTGTTTTGTTGCTATTGGTTGTTTTTATGATTATCTATTGTTTCTTGTACTTCCGTTACTCCTTTTTGGTTTTTGGGACTGCTTTGAACTATTTTTCCTTAAGTCGAGGGTCTATTGAAAACAATTTTTCTATCCTTAAGGTAGGGGTAAGGTCTGTGTACACTGTACTTCTCTAGACCCCACTTGATGGGACTACATTGGGTATGATGTTATTGTTGTACTACATGAAAAAAAGTGGATCAGCAATTAAGCATATTTAAATTTTGGAAAACAAAATATGCAGAAAGCAAATAAATATCTCAATATGCTACACTTCAATTGGCTGATATGTAACATTATCAATGATAAAGCAGTCGAGGCACCATGATGGAAACAACAAATAAAATTTAATGAATAGAACTAAATAAATGAAATGACATACCATTGGCTCTATCTCTATAATCTCTGATGAAGAATTTGCTAGTTGCCCCATGCCACTAGCACCTCGAAGCATGGTTAATTGAGATTCCTTGTCACGCAAAGAGTTCTCAAGAAATTCTTCTTTCCTCACCAGCTGTTCTACTTTATCTTTCTCTACTTTCAACATCAAATCTCTTGTCTGTGCCAGTGCACGCAGGTCCTCCACCTCAGATATTACAGCCACCACCTGTTTCTCTAACATTTCTTTATAATCATGAATCTGGTTAACTTTTGCATCATCATAATCCATATCATGAGCCTGGACTCGAGAAATCATCTTGTCTACCCATGCCAAAAAGTCATGGATTTCATCACTATCTCTTTTGCTACTCATCTGAGCAGAAGCTATTGCATCATTAGTGCATCTTGTAACTTCTTGCCTCAAGAAAGAAATCTCTGTATCTCGCTCTTGTAATTGTGACTGAAGATTCTCAACCTCAGACAGAAGGCTTTCAGATAGTTGATGAAGTTCATCAAATTTGCTTACTGTAACAGAAAGCTTCTTCATGGTCTTTCCACGGGAAACTTCAAGGTTCTCCATATCTTTATTTTTTTGAAGCAAGAGTCTCTCCATTTCCTCAATCTTGTTTGTTTTGTCTTCCATTTGGGCCTCCTCCTCCTCAAGTGCTTGCATCAGTGCTTCGTTTTCTATTGTAATACGAAATATAACTTCTACCAAGTTAGAGTTCAGATAAAAGCTAATAACAACAAAAAGATTTTAAGTTCAAAACTTCGATAAAATCACCTTGTTCCTTTGCCTCTAGCATGTCTTCAAGTGATTTAACTCTTAACTGTAAGTCAGCAGAGTTAGATTCCTGATCTTGCAGTTCTTTTATCCTGTGTGTCAGAGAATCTTGTTCCTTCTCCATCAGTTTCACCTTCCTGTGTAAATCATCCATCTGAGATTTTGCTATCTGAAGCTCTTGTAAATAACTCTTTGAAATAGATTCAGCTTCCTTAATCTGACTAACAAGTTCTGCACATATTTTCTCTCTCTGAACATCTTTGTCCTGAAGTTCTTTCTGCAGACTTGCTATAGCAGCTTTCATATCCCTTTGACCAAATTCAGTGATATCATTTTGCACACTCATAATATCTTTCACAGCCATGAATAATTTCTCTATTACTGACCTAATACCTTCCTCAGTAAACCGGTCAGTCATCTCAGCCAAATCATGTCCTTCAGCTAAACTTTGATACACAGAATTGATTTTGGGAGCCCCAGAAGCTAAGCTGCTTCCAACCAATTGGGATTTTCTGCTTTCAATTTCCATGACCAAAGTGGTACAAGCTTCATAAAGCATAGCATTGTATCTTTGCACCATAAGCAATTCTGCATCTTTCTCCTTTTGAATAGATTCTAACCGCATCAGGTCTGTCTTCAATGAATTTGAGTGCTGCTTGTCGTGGGATATTTCTTCATGTATGGTTTTTAATATTTCAGATAAACGAGCAGCTTCTTCATGCAATAAATGTGAGTGCCTGTTTAACTTTTGGTTGATAGAACCAATTTCTTTCCCAAAAACCTGCAGCAAGTACACAAACATTCTTACTTTAATGGTCCTTTCAATTCTCCATCTCAGAATTTCTGGGAGAATCTATAGAATGGAATTGTCCTAAATGATTTTCAGATTAGAAAGGGCAGTAAACTGACATTGTGTTGGGTGATTTGGCACACTCTGAAAGACTTCGGGATTTTGGATACTGTAGGTGCGTTAGGTCCGAGGAGGTTGTACGGGCTANTTTTGGCTGGTATGTTGTTTATATATTTTTCCTGTCTCTTAGATTTGTTGTTCTTGAGCTGAGGGTCTCCTNCCCAAAAACCTGCAGCAAGTACACAAACATTCTTACTTTAATGGTCCTTTCAATTCTCCATCTCAGAAATTCTGGGAGAATCTATAGAATGGAATTGTCATAAATGAATTTCAGATTAGAAAGGGCAGTAAACTGACAAATTGTTTGACACAAAAAGTTGGAAAAGATCCGAGACTAACGTATCTTTTGAAAATGGCAGATGAGGATGAAAAATGCAGTAGCAAATTTCAATTTTATGTAAACAGTAATTCAACTCAAACAATGTAAACAGCAATTCAAGGCAGAAGTAACTAAAAGACAAAAGAAAGCAGCCGAATGGAAGCAGGAAGCATGTAATAGAGAGCGGTCATTTGACTATTACAAGATAGGAAGGGAACTCAAAAAAATTTACGTCAAGAGACAATTACACTGAAAAATTCCTAGTCCTAATCTAGTAAAGAACCAATGAGAACTGGTACAGTGTATTTCAACAGGTTTGACACTAACAGGATTTACTAAAATATGTCTGGTAATTTTCCCTGACATATGGTAAATCAATTGCAGGAGAGATAAACAAATTTCGTGCGACATGAAAAAAATGAATTTCCTGCTCCCCTCCCCCCAAAGAAGAAAAAAAATCCTCTTTCCTCCACCAGACTTTCTGAAAATCAACTACCTTGTTTTTATTTTGAGAAGTTGAAAAGCAACTACCTCAGCAATTTTCAAATATTGAAGCATGTCCTACAATGTATATCATTCCCACCCCAGAATCAACATCAAGAGGAAATCTACCTTTATCAACCTTAATAAGATCATCAAAGTTCTTGATTATTAGATGCCACATCATTGAATAAACTAGGTTAAAAGGCTGATTGGGATATCTTTTTGAAAAGGATTTTTCTTTTTTTGTGAAGGACTGATTGGGAACTCATAAAATGCAAAGAAAAACTAAAAAACATAGAAATGACTATGAAAAAAATTCAAGTCAACTCCACAACCCAAGCAGAAAAAAATCAGCCGTAGAGCAAAAGGGCAGAAGAAAAAAGTAATCTGTTTTCTTGATGATCCTGTCACCGTTTTCACAAAACACTACGAAGATGATAGAATTGGAAGTTCACAACCCAAAGATATTTATAAGCATTAAGAAAAGTAACATGAAATGACATAAAACTACGGTACCTTGTTTTCTGGTTCCGCAAAGGTAAGGCCACTTGAATCAGCCACAAGTAGAGGAAAGTGATTTTGATCAGTTGGTTCTTGGCAAACTTTCATACTAGAACCAAGATGGTGCATAGTCTCCAAATCCTTGGATAAAACATCAGTGAGCAAACGGTCAACAACATAGAGATCCTTCCCTAGCTGATCCACACCAGATTTTAGCATCGTAATTTCAGCTAATTGGCTCTTTCTTTCTTCTGAGTGAACGGAAGATAACTTTTCTAAACGTGCAAGAGCTTCATGTTTAGCAACTTCAGCAGATTCTTTTTGCTTGGACAGTCCAGAGAGTTCACTCAGAGACTTTGCTAGCTCCTCTTGGAGGCCATCATTTCTTTCTTGCACCTCATTTAACTCGGCAAGAAGTAGCTCAGCTGCTCTTTTAGATTTCTTTGTTTCATGTTCAGAAGATGCAAGAGCTGATTGCAAATCATGGCATAATTGCCCAACTCTTTTTAGCTTCTCAACTGGATTATCGATGTTAGAGCCAACATTAACTTCATCCAGGGTACACAAAATCATGCTCAAGGTGTACTCTTTTTCTTCCAACTGATCTCTCAGGATTGAACACTCAGATTCTATTGTCTTTATCCTCTCAGGGTATACAGATAAATCTTTTATCCTTCCTTCATAGTCTGAAATAGCATTTTCCTGCAATCTGATCTCGGACTTTAAGCGCTCAACTTCACCATTCAGTTCTTCAATTGATTGCTTCAGGCTGTCCCGATGCTGCACCAATGACTTACCTTTCCTAACTGCAACATTCAATTTTTCTCTTAAAGAAGATGACTTCTGTTCCTCTTGATTGAGTAGATGTTGCAGTTCTTTATTTCTGATACCCAATTCTTCCAGTTCACGAACCAATGATTGATTTTTCAACGCAATACTCTCCTTTTCCTCCTTCAATGACAACAAGTCGCTTAAAGCATCCTCCAATTTTCTGTTGAGGGCACCTCCATCTGCATCTTCATCGCAACTGACATTACTTTCTCTCTTTTCTTCATGAGAGAGATCAGCCCCTTTACCAACATGCTCAAGAGGAGTTGTATCAGACTCAGTAGGTTTCCCCAAAGAAAGTGTGGTATACTTATCTATAAGCTTCCTTATTAGCTGCTCCAAAGATTCAGTGCTACCAGAGCTAAATAACACATCATCTGCTTCAGAAGTCCAAAGGAAATCTTTGATCACATCTTCCAATCTTCTTATTTCACCTTCAAGATGATGAATACGCTCCTCTGCTCCAAGCATTTCATTCAGTTTCTTCTGCAAGTCACCTACTCTGCTCTGCAAGTCATCATTACTCGTTTCGGATTGGGCAGCCTTCCTTGACATTTCCTCGAAATCAAAGTTCAGAGACTCCAAACTCTTCAAAAGTAACTCTTTCTCACTGACAATCAATTGATATGCATTTTCAAGCTCAGATATTTTTCTATTTGACTCTTCAAGTTCAGCACTCGTTGATGCAAATAATGATTCAGAATTATCATACTTTTGTTGGAGTGAGTTGTACTGGTTTTCAGCTTCTGAAACAGCAAGCACTAACCAACCAATCCGATCTTCTGGCTCCAGAGATCTTAAGTGTGAAGGCATGTCTATCCTGTCCAAAATCTCTTCCCATTTCTGAACAAGGTTGTTTCTTTCCATCAAGGATTGTTCAAGCATCTCATTTTGTTCTGCCAACCCATAAAACTTGCCCTGGAGCTCCTCAAATCTTATTTTAAGGTCTTCGGAAGAACCCATGTTTGGCTGTGATGCCTCTTTCCATCCATCACCAAGGGCATATCCTGCATCAGAGTATGATCCTCCAATAGTGCTCTTGTGATCCCAATCAGTCAAAGGTAAAGAGTTCCCAGCAACTGACTTCGCCAACCAATCAACTTTATCAATGATATCCTTTGAATGGAAATGATCCGGAAGCTCCAAATCTTCTAAAATCTCCTCTATTTTCTGAAGAATGGCGTCTTTGAGATAGAATGTCTCCCTTAGTGCAGTAGCAGAGTTGCGAATGTACGAGAGCTCAGATTCCAAAGCTTCCGTGCGCTCACCTGCCTCCGAATAGGTCTTGAGTTTCATTTCTACTTCCTGAAGCCTTGCATCTTTCAACTGTAACTCCTCAGAGCATTTCTGCAGTTCAGAAGATGTGTCTGCAAGAGACTGTTTAAGACTGTCACGCTGCACAATCAGACCTTTGCCTTTGGTTACTGCTATGCCAAGCTTCTCTCTTAGAGATGACACCCGTTGCTCAGACTGTTCAAATTCAGTAACTTTCTCTTGATATTGAGAACCAATAGATACAACATCCTCCTCAACTCTCTTCAAACTTTCCCTAAGGACTACAACTTCATTTTCACATTGAACAAGTAATGAGCTCAAGTGATCCATTTGTCCTTGCAAATCAATCACTTGTGCTTCCTTGGAAGCACATTCCTCCCTGGACAACCTCACATCTTCAGTTGCCCCTTTATATTTCTGAACAAGGAGAGAGGTCAGGGACTCTAGACATGATACTGGCTCATTAATGTTGATTTCAAAGCTATCTAGAGAAATGACTCCCTCAACCACTTGAACCACCCTTAAAATAGAATCTGATCCAAGGGATCTTTTGCTCAGTTCTTCAAAATCTTTTGTCCTGGCAGTCAACTCAGATTTCAGCTTTTCATTTGCAGACTCAACTTGTGTTTTTTCATCAAGAAACCTTTGCAACTGCTCCAGTAGGGAATCAAAAGCACCAGGATGAGAAAGATCTACAGATTTCTTGGGATCGTCAACTTCATCTTCTTGTAGATTCCCTGGCATTTCAGTCACAAGTTTCTTGAGGTTACCATAAATCTTATATAAAAGACTGACAGACTTTTCATTTTCAACTTGCAAAAAGTCTAACTTCTCGTTGGCTTCACGGGAGGTACTCAACATTGACTCATGGCGAGCAGCTTCAACTTGACCCTGCAATGCCTCAATCACATTGATAGCAGCATCAATAGATGCAGCAGTATGACTACTTAAGTTTATGCACCCTGGATCATGGTCTACTCTTGAAGGCAAAGAGGAGCCAACGGACTCAACAGATAAATCTAGCCTCCGCAGTGTCTGAAAAATCTGATCAATTGTAGAGTTCCATTCTTCTTGGAGTATTAATCCTCTGTCAGAAACTTCCTTGTAAAGACCTTCTACCTGATTAGAGATGCAAGAGCCCATTTCTTTGCAGCTTTCACGCATTTCACCCAGCTGGTTCTGCAAAATAGGAAGTTTTTCCTGAATGCTACTAAGATTCTCCCTTAACCGACTGTTCTCAGCTTTTGTAGCGACTTCTTGCTTGTGCAAAGCTTCATTAAGGACCATAAGCTCTCCCTCCCTTTTTTTAGCATTCCAGAAACATCCCCCTAAACTTTCATTGAAAACCATTAGCTCAATGTTTGCTCCTCCCAAAATGTCAATGTATTCATTCAGAGACTCGCATTTGGCCCTCAGTTCTTCAGCAGCAACCTCAGTGGCTGTTTTACTACTCTTCTCTCCTTCGAGAAATTGGTAGCCATTGCCAGCTGCCAGCACCAAATCTTTCAGCAACGCCCTTAATGTTTTTGTTAGCCCTTGAATCAGCACATAAGGATCTGCATCTGTTCGATTTTCAGACGACTGGAACTCCTCTGGTTGGTGCTCGTCATCATGGTCTTTTGACTCAAAAGCTTGAATAAGTTTTGACACACCAGGTGAAACAGCTTTACCAGACGACCTACTCATAGAAATTAACTGAGAGTGCACCTCTTCAATTGCATTATCAAGCTTTTCAAGTACTCTATCTGCCTCCTCCATGTGTCTATTCATAACTCCAAACCAATTTGAACCATCATCATCAATTAGATTTTCTGGTGCAAAGTTAGAGTGGCAAGAACCTTCAAGTTGATGCCCAGCTTCTTCCTTAGATTGATATGCAAAGCTACTTTGTTTAGGTGACTCTGTTTTCATCGTTTCAGACAACTCCAATCTTCTCTTCAAATGCATGTTCTCCTCAGTCAGATGTTCAATACGCAGACTTGCGTCTTTCAGGTCATATTCCACCTTATTGCACGAGTTCTTGTATTCTGCCAACTGAAATGACTGTTTCTCAGTTTCACTGAGAAGACACTTCTTCTGCTCCTCAAGCACATTTCTCTCTTCCATCACCGAGGTCAAGTGCCCCTTTGCTTCAGCCACTTCCGTCTGCAGAGCTTCAATTAGAGACTTAGACTCCAAAAACTCTGATCCTAGTTTCTCAGTTTCACTGAGCAAAGACTTATTCTCCTCTTGAAGCTGGCTCTTTGCTTCAGTTACAGATATCAAACTCTCATTTATGTTCTTGTTCTCAACCTGAAGAGCTTCGACAACATTTTTGTAGTCCGACAATTGAGCAAACAGATTCTCGTTCTCACTGACTAGGTGTTCCTTCTCTCCGTGAAGTTTCATTTTCTCCTCACTCAAAGAAGTGAAGTTCTGCGATAAATCTTCATTATCCAACTGCAATGATCCGAACAACGCTTTAGACTGTGCTAGATCTGTTCCCAATTTCTTATTCTCAAGAACAAGATTCTCCTTCTCCTCCAAAAGCTTTTTATTCTCTTCAGACAACAAATTAAGGCTTCCTATTAAGCTCTCATTTCGAACCTGTAAAGTTGCTACCAAATTCCGGCAGTCGACCATCTCTGAAGACAAACTTGCATTTTCACCAAGTGATATTTCCAATTTAGTCTGCAACTCATTTATTCTATCAGAAAATTCTCCAACCTCACTTTTAGAAATGCGAAGCTGCTTTTGGAGGTCATCCCTTTCAGATACAATCAATTGAAATTCAGATCTTGATTGTGCAAGCTGATCAGCGAGGACATCATTCTTCTCTCCAAGTTCAGACGATGAAGCTTTGGCCGCAGATATTAGATCAGTCAACTTATGATGTTGACGGCTGAGTTCCATCTGAATTTCTGACTCTTCAGATAGCTGCAAACAAGATACATCTTTTGCAAGACTTGCAAGGTATAGCTGTTCTTTGAGCTTCTCAAAAACGTCAAAAAGTTTTAGAGAAGGTGCATTTGGAGCTGAGTCTCTGCACGTGAGCAAGAACTTAAAGTCATCTTCATTAAGGTCTCTGACCACCTCCGCCAGCTGACACAAGCTAATATAACTTGCATCTGACCTAGATGAGATGTTCACCATCTTATTCTCCGCAGAATTCTCAGAAACAATATTGCTGGAGTCAGAAATTTGAACCTCAGAAGCTAGTTTTTCTTCCATGCGTGAACCAGAAACTGCATCTTCCATCTGATGACCTACCATTTGAGAACTTATTAAAGAGAGTTCATCCATTTCAGATAAAGAGTAAACAGTATTTAGTTGCCTACCCCTGTCCTCAGCTATTTCAGCATTCTGAGTTGCTAAAACAGTTGATGGAACATTGTTTGGCTCGCTGAGTTGAATGTCTTCGGCTTTTATCTCTTCCTTGCCCTCATCTCCCACTAGAGTGGCGGTCTGGCTAATAGAAGTCTCACTTGGTTCGTTCAAAGGAAGCTTCTTGTCTCCTTCAATCTCTACCTCACTGCTTGAATCACCTTTCTTCGAACCTGCATTATGTGATTCCTGCATTGTCCCTACCCAGCAACAATGAGACTTTCATTATAGGCAAATATGTACAATTGGATAGATGACATGCCAAGGGCATGGATGTCAAGAGAGAAGGCACAACCTACATCTGTTACCTGCTCCTGCACATGCAGCCTTTCCACTTCTACTTGGTGAGCAACTGCTTCATCAGCACCGGAATAAGATGAAAATTCAACAGGCACATCTGTTGCAGAACTTATAGTGGACACATCAGAAGCAATAATTCCTGGAGCTTCCAAATGATCATCCTTTACATCCTCATTTACCATTTTGGCATTAGCATGTTCAGAAATTGAAGATGAATCAACAATAACCTGATCACCAGAATCTGAATTCAATGCAGCTTCAAGTTCCCCAGCATCCTCTTTTACCAGCTTGCCACTGGCTGGTGTTATTTCAACTGTGTCAACATTGTTCGACTCATCAAGAGGAGTTTCGGCATGTTTTTTGGTGAGAGACTCCGAGGAAGGAGGAGTACCATCACCTCTCTGAAGTGGTTTTTCTCCATCAGGAACTTGGTCTGATTTTGCCGTCACATCAACAAGATCTGGTGTAGCATCACCAGCAGATCTACTGGCTTTACTTGATTTACCACCTTTACCGTCTTTCTTCTGTCGGAATTGTTGAAGCTGGTAAACCAAAAAATATCACATTTAATCAGAATAAAACGAGATAGGCTTATTTTACTTAAGAGATCATACCAGACATAAAGAAAGTCATCCATACATCTCCAGTGAAATCTTTATAATCTGAGTTTCCTCTAATACTAGCAGAGACACAAGATACGAGTCTCACAAGTCCTATACAACATTGAGTTACACATGAACATATGAAATCTTCCAAAACGAGATTTTTTTTTTGTTGAATAATTTACATGCACGCATATCCATACAGAGACCATAAATAATTCATCAAATCGTGTCGATAACTAAAAAGAACATACAACACAAACTTTTCTAAAAAACTGGTACATTGAGAACATGTTGGACACCATCAAAAAGTGTTGGATGTTTTTTTTTTTTTTAAAAAACACAATACGCTGAAGGATGGAAAGCATGAACCAAATGTTTGATGAAAACAGGTTGTTGGTTGGGAAGAAGACCAGTGCTGAGGCAATGGTGGCCAAAGTAAAGAAGACAACCTCAACAAGAAGAAGAAATATACTGTGACGTGGTGAAACAAGAATAGTTTTGCATGCAAAGCTGAGGGTTACAGTGACACACAAGGATTAAAGCATCACGGAATATTCCGTGTTGGTGCGATGTTTTGGGGATTTTAACGCTTTTACACTCTAACTATATAAGCTTCAACCCTACTATGTATCAGGGAATTTTATAGTTATAAGCACTCGCTGGATAGAATGAGAATATTAGGATGAACATAATCAAGATTGAGATTCTTCAAAACTTAAAATTAAGGGGTTTTTTTCGATCAATGAAACTCGAAAGTAAGATTTAGACTTGAACCTTATGAGATTGGGTTGAGTTACATCATGAGTGTTCCTAACGTCGAGATTAACTCACAATTAGAGTTGGGTTTAGCAAAGATTAAGGGAAAACGGCAGAATTTAAGGGTAATCCTATATTATTGTTCCTAATGATCAAACCCCCAATTCTCTGGTAATGTCAATTAATTGTAGAGATTATCACATTAATAGTGCAGTTAGAAGTAAAAAAGAGTTTTAAGAGCTTTGAAGTTGATAACCCTACTTATAGACTAATTTTCATTCTTGCATAAGCATGAGGTATATAACACTTTCACTAAAGTATTGTGCTTGAAAAACATGCTGGACGGTCTTAAATTTTCTTTTTTATTAATTTGCCAAAACGGGGATCTTAATACCTATGGTAGAACGTGGTCATTAATCCGAGCAGATGCTCCAGTAATACTCGTGGAGAAAGAATTGTACTTAATTAATGTAA
>NC_064291.1:2809940-2833717 GCF_019186545.1 Solanum stenotomum | reverse complement strand
GCCTTCATTTTGCTTCCATTGATAGCCATTTTTGATCGTCTATATACCAGTAAGCCTTAGCCACCCATTGCCCCTGAATCCATCGGCAAATTTGTTCTTAACATTACAAATTTTCTTTCAATACCAACAACTATCATATGGAGGCCTGTAATTCCACTAATCTTCCCCTTTCAGATAGACATGATTAACCCATTTAACCCACAAATTATCTGCTTTATTTGCAATATTCCATACATACTTTGCAATTGCTGTCTCATTCCAAATCATACAATCTATGACCCCCAGTCCTCCCTCTTTTTTGGACATACACACTATATCCCAGGCTACTAATAGTGGCTTCGTAGTATATACTTGCCCACTCCATATAAAGTTCCTGCATATTTTAGTGATGTCTTTTAGTACCCTTTTTGGCAGGACAAACATACTAAGCCAATATGTATTCATATGCAATAAGACTGAATTGACTAGTTGTACTCTTCCTGCGTAGGACAAATTCCTGGTTCCCCATACTTTTACCTTCATTATCATCTTTTGCACCAACATTTCACAATCTATGGCTAATAATCTCTTTGCTATTATTGGAACTCCCAAATACTTAAATGGGAGTTTACCTCTAGTGTATTCGGTGAGCTCATACAAGTCCTCAACTATTGTATTCTCCATATTTGCTGTGAAGATATTTGATTTCTGTGCATTTGTTTGTAATCCCGAACTATCAGAGAATGTTTTCAATCCACATAACATGAGAACTACTGATTGAAACTCTCATTTACAAAAAATAAGCATATCATCCGCAAAGCACATATGATTCAGTTTGAGTCCTTTGCATTTTGTGTGGTATGTAAACCCTTTCTGTTCAGCCACCCAGTTCATCACTCTTGTGAAGTATTCCATACATATCACAAACGGTAATGGTGATATGGGATCACCTTGCCTTAGTCCCTTTTTTCTTATGATGTTCCCATAAAGTCCTCTATTTAACGCTATCTGATATTGATGAGTACTGATACATTTCATGACCCATTTGATGAATTTACTAAGGAAATTGAGTCCATACAACATCTCTTCCACAAATCCCCATTCTACTGTATCATAGACTTTCCTGAGATCAATTTTTAATTAAGCAGCTTCTGGTGGTGTTGTTCCTATTATACATCCTAACCAGGTCTTGGCAAAATGTTCTGCACTATACTCCTACCTGCCACAAAAGCACTCTGGTTGCTAGCTGTAATACCCAACAATACCTTTGTCAGTCTTCCACACAACATCTTAGAGATTATTTTATAGATGGCATTGCAACATGCTATTGGCCTGTAATCTCCCACATTTTCAGCATGTATCCCTTTTGGAATTAGAGTTATCAATGTATCATTAACCCTTTTCAACATGTTTCCATTTCCAAAGAATTCTAATACTCCTGTTGTTACATCAACACCTACAATGTCCCAACTATCCTTATAAAACTGACTGTCATACCCATCAGGTCCCGGAGCTTTGTCCTCTCATGTCTCCTGTAGTGTTTTTTTTTACATCTCTAGAAGTAAAAGAGGCTATTAGCTGAGACTTTTGGTCTTCTGTTATTATGTGACTCCTCTTTATTATACCATTATTAGCATGCTTCCTCCCCACATTTGCCGTCCCAAGTAATTCATTATAGTAATCTATGAATTCCTTACTGATCTCCTTTGCATTTGTTAAATATGTCTCTTCCTTGTCTTTGATGGTGAAAATTCTATTCGCATTTCTCCTTGCTTTGAGAAAATTGCGATAGAATTTAGTATTTTGATCCCCTTCGAGTATCCAATTGATCTTACTCTTTTGTTGAAGATAATTATCTCTGATCTGCTTTTTTAAAATACACTCATTTGCTATCTCCCTCTCTTCAGCAATCAGCTTTTTGTTATAAGGATTTCGCTGGATCCTTTTTTGACACTGTATAAGTTTTTCCATTATTTCCTTTGCTTGTGCTTCAACATCTATGAATCTCTTCCTATTAAGCATTTGCAGGACTGGTTTCAACCTATTCAGTCTGTCATACAGTTGAAACATTCGTCTTCCTCGACTTTCTATTCTCCAACTATCATGTACCTTTTCTTTGAACTCTGCTGCCTTGCTCCACATATTAAAATATTTGAATTGCTTCATTCTCGATTGTTTTGCTCCCTCCCATCTTATAATAACAGATGAATGATCATAGAATCTTTTATTCTTATAGTGAACCTCTGTTGCCGCCAAGTCTGAATTAACTAGCACCACCCTGTTAATTCTGCTGTACACCCTACTTTCCCCAATTTGCTTATTACACCAGGTAAAGAAAGCTCCAGTGGATTTCAAGTCTTGCAGCCACAACTTCCCACACAATTCCTAAACTCTCTTATTTTTGTCGTGAATATAGGACTTCTTATTCTCTCATTGTTGTTAAGTACACAATTGAAGTCCCCCATTACTGCCCATGCTCTATTCACTTGTCTCCATAATTATTGTATTTCCTTCCACATATCCCTTCTTAGTGCTTGATCATTAAACCTATATACCACTGTCAGATTATATTTATGCCCCGTACTCTTGTGTTTCACTCCAACATGTATTAACTGTTCTGTAACTTTCATGATATCTACTTCAAACATTTGTGGCTGCCACAGTATCCAGATTCTAGCACTCGAATGTGCAGAGAGATTAGTTGTGAATGCCCAACCCTTATACAGATTAAGAGAGGTTTGTTGAGCCTTAGCCCTCTTAATCTTGGTTTCCAGGAGTCCAAACAATCCAACATTGGAGTTTTGCATGAACAAGTTTATCTCCTTTTGTTTGTTGGCTTTCTTTAGACCCATGGCATTCCAAAACCCCATTCTATCCATGGGGAAATAATTCCTCGCTCCCTTATTTATCCCTGGGCTTGCACTCAATCTTCTGTTACTGGTTGTCGTTTGTTCCTGCTGATCTCCTTTCTCTTTTTGCAATACTTCAAACGTGTTTGCAATGACAGTTTTCCAGGCTGAGTCCTATCCCTGTTTGGGGTCCCTTCTATCCTCCCTACTGCATATGTCTTCTCCCTTGAGTTCTTCTCATTTTCACTTTGTCCTACCGGTTCCTTTTCCTTCTCAACCATTGTATCCCTTTGTTGTTTTTTACACTCAGTCGTGTCATGTCCAAAATTTTTGCATCTTGTACACATTACTGGCTTCCATTCATACTCTATTTTTTGCTCTATTATCTTCCCCACTACATTTTCAAACCTTACTTCAATAGGGTACTCCTGATGCAGAGGCATTTTCACAAGTATTTTTGCAAAGGTTAATCTCTCCATGTGCATGGTTGCTTTATTTGCTTTTAATGGCTTACCCACTATCCCAGCTATTTTTGTAAGTGTTGTCTTCCCCCAGTATTTTATATCTAGGCCAACCATACGAATCCATATTGGCACCTTGTCTACTATTTCTTTTGTAATTTCAATATCAGGCTTCCATGGCTTCACCACAATCGAGTTTCTGTCAAACATTTGCACTCCTTCCTCTACTGCTTTCCCTCTATCCATTTCATTGCAGAATCGTACCAGAAATACTCCTCTATTGACCTGTGCTATTTTATCAATTGCTAGGATTTTCCATATCCGTTTGAAATAGCCCTCAATTATCGACTATGGTGGGTTTGACCCCAACACATAGCAAATCATTGTTGTTCACCAATAATCAACCTCCTCTTGTATATCCTCTACTGTAAGTTTAATATTTCCCTTTACTTGTTCCTTAGTACTCAAATCAAAACCCCATATTGGTTGTACCCTTCATACAATGCTACTCCATGTACGTACCTGGTTACTTTTGTCTCCCTGATACATCTTCTCAGCTTCTTCTTCTACTATATCTGCCCAAGATGCCTTTCCTGAATTATATTTTCCTATCTGAGTATCCCCCGAGCTTTCATTTCTTCCCAATGGAATTCCCCTCAGAGATCCTATTGACGTGTTCTCCATTGAGCTACTACCCAGCTCCAATGGGGTAGTCCCTTGCAATACCTTCACATTTTTTGTCTTTTTAGTATCTGCCATTTGGGGAATACCCTGCTTCCCTATCTCAGATTTCTGGGTACCTGTTTGGATCTGTTGTCTTCTCCCTTCGGTCTTGGATTTCCTTGCCATTTCAGCTTTTGCCGAGAGGAGCTCACTTGGCCAGAGACAAGGAGCTCATTGACTCACTTTGTTTCATTCTTCATACAAGTATAACTTAGGGTTACTTAAGATGATGGTTCTAATGTGTAGTAATGACTTACATGATGATTATGCTTGTATCTTATGCCTTTTATTCTATAGTTCATAATGTTTCTCAAACTTGGAAAATGCATGGTTTTCAACCAAAACGTCCTTATTAGCATGATTTTTGCATGACTATCATATTTAGTACATATTTGTGCTAACCCATATTTCTTCTACATTTTTCTACAAAGTGTAGGTTCTGGATCTTAAGGTGATTTCTTGGATTAAAGTTTGAATTGACTATTCTCTAAGCTTTTGGTGAGTCCTCAAGATTCGAGGACATATGAGAGTCTTTAGTAGTTTCTTTTATGTCATTTTATGTTTCGGACTATGTTGAAGGGTTGTTACCCTATCTTTGATTCAAAAGTTGTATTAGATGGCCATGTGAGACAAAGTTAGACTTCCACTGTTTTTAAACAAAAACTTCGATTGTTTGGATAAAAATTTTAAATTCGGTACCATTTTCTTATGTCTTATGTTATGAATGCTATGAGGCTTGTGTGAGGCTCTTCGGAGTCTTGTATGCCGTGTTACATCCGGGGTGTAGACTCGGGTCGTAACAAACATGATCTAAAACAATTATAATGACACTGTATTTAAAAAAAAAACTTTTCAACTTTGTGATCTAAAACAATTTATTGTTTAATTTGATTTGTCGACTATTTTTGAAAGACACTTAAACCGCATTAAAGACTTAACAACAATTCTTGAAAATAGTTCAATTGTGATATCCTCGGAAAAAATTGTAGGGTTCGTTGGACTAGCTTTCTAGATGTACTAATTGAAAGAGCTACTTATATGGACATATAATCAATCACCTACATGTTAAACAATAAAAACAGAATAAGATTGGAGCATTGAGTTGATATGACCTTGATGTGGAAATGACAAAATTAAGCAAATGTACTTTCTGACTAGTCATTTTTTTTAAAAAATGGATGGGAAAATAATGTAGTAAAAATGTGGTTCTTATAGCTTTTTTGACAGAGTTAAAATGTCCAATTTGGTTCAACATGTGCTACGACGTAAGAAAATTATAGGGGTTGATAATTAGTTTACTCGAAAATAGAAAGTGTTAGTTCTCTATTTTACTAGAAAAGATGCGGTGTTGTTTGGCCATAAATATATTCGAGAAAAACTTAGAAATTAGTGTTCAATCATATAACTTATTACTTAGCAATTATATTTCGTAAATTAAATAACCCAAGTTCTTAAGTTCTAGAAACAAACTAAAACTTTTATTGTTCAACTTGTATATACAGACAATTTAGCGAGTTTTTATACTTTTGTTGTAGTTTAACATGTTGTAGCATGTTATCTGTCTTGTTTTCAGGTTATTAGACAGTTATCTGGAGTTGTCAAAAAAGATGAACTAATAAAGTAATAAAGGTTTGGAATTACATGTCATCAATAATATCAACATTACATGACTTATATCAATAATATCAGCCACTTTGCTACTTTTTATTTTCTTACTTAGGAAATTGTCACTAACTTGGAAATAAATTCTTCAATGTTTTTATCTGAACTTCCACCTTCATCCACAACATTTCTAGCCAATTCTCTCCATTTCTTGGCATTTTCCCTAATCACTTTTCCTTTTTCTTCTTCCATCACTAGTTTTATACATTCTTCTATAACTTCTCTTCTAACTATCCCTTTTTCATCTTGTTTGGCTCTAACTCCCATCTCCCAAACATCTTTCACAAGCTTTGCATTTGTTGGTTGATCTGTCCATTGTGGCATTGTCACCATTGGCACTCCCAAACTAATTGCTTCCAAAATCGAATTCCAGCCACAGTGCGTCAGAAAACACCCTGTTGATTTATGTTCCAACACTTGTAATTGTGGACACCATGACACCACTAAGCCTTTATTATTGTCACTTGTCAACTTTAGTTCCTCTAAAAAGTTCTTGGGAAGTTTGGATTCTTCAGTAGACCTAACTACCCATAAGAAGTTGTTGTTGCTATTCTTCAAACCCCATGCCAATTCTTCCATTTGCTCAGTTTCTAAGTTGGTTATACTTCCAAATGATACATACACCACTGAGTTAATTGGTTGATGATTTAACCAATTTAGGCATTCATTTGTCATTGGCTTGAAGACACTAAGACCATACTCTTTGTCATCATGTAGTCTCTTGTCTAAGTACATTGATGGTATTGTTGGTCCAATTGTCTTGATTGGATATATCTTGGACGTATAATCAATTACCTACAAGCAAAATAAGATATATCTTGNTTTATACTTTTGTTGTAGTTTAACATGTTGTAGCATGTTATCTGTCTTGTTTTCAGGTTATTAGACAGTTATCTGGAGTTGTCAAAAAAGATGAACTAATAAAGTAATAAAGGTTTGGAATTACATGTCATCAATAATATCAACATTACATGACTTATATCAATAATATCAGCCACTTTGCTACTTTTTATTTTCTTACTTAGGAAATTGTCACTAACTTGGAAATAAATTCTTCAATGTTTTTATCTGAACTTCCACCTTCATCCACAACATTTCTAGCCAATTCTCTCCATTTCTTGGCATTTTCCCTAATCACTTTTCCTTTTTCTTCTTCCATCACTAGTTTTATACATTCTTCTATAACTTCTCTTCTAACTATCCCTTTTTCATCTTGTTTGGCTCTAACTCCCATCTCCCAAACATCTTTCACAAGCTTTGCATTTGTTGGTTGATCTGTCCATTGTGGCATTGTCACCATTGGCACTCCCAAACTAATTGCTTCCATTTGCTCAGTTTCTAAGTTGGTTATACTTCCAAATGATACATACACCACTGAGTTAATTGGTTGATGATTTAACCAATTTAGGCATTCATTTGTCATTGGCTTGAAGACACTAAGACCATACTCTTTGTCATCATGTAGTCTCTTGTCTAAGTACATTGATGGTATTGTTGGTCCAATTGTCTTGATTGGATATATCTTGGACATATAATCAATTATCTACATGTCAAACAATAAAAACAGAAAAAGATTTCATGTAAATATATATATTTGAATATTTTGTGTTGGGTTTAAGTAAGGCGCGAATTGTGAAATATGAATTGAAAAATATGGGAAACTAAGTGTTTTCATTTTCCCCTCATATGTAGAATAGAGGAAAAAAATTGTCATTAAATTAGGAAATAATTTCTTTAGCTCTGGAAGGGTTAAGAAAAATGTGTCCTATCACATTGTCGTCGTCGCTCGGCTTTGGTAAATGATTGATTAACAATATTTAGATAAAATTTATTTATCAGTCTCATTTTTCTAAAAAATAATTCGTAGAACTATTTATTAATTGATTTAAGAATTATTAATTAATTAATTCGTTAAATATTTTCAAAAAGGACATGTTCCTTCCGAATAGATATTTCCTTCCCAAAAAGACACCATGCATGTTCTAAACATATGAGTCACACCTATTCAACTAAATCATTGGCTATAAATAGTGAGGTTTATATTTCTGCATCAAATTTTTCCATCTTCTACATATATTTTCTTACAAATAAAATCGAGTCTTTGAGTGATTTTGTTGTTGACTTCTAAATTTGCTTAAGTTATTGAAGTTTAAGGTTCCACTACTTCTTTAACAAGTATATTCGTTTTTTACTGGGAGAAAATAAAAAATCCGAGGTACAAAAATATGTTACCTCTTTCTCCAACTCATAGAAGCTGTTAATTAGGACCCAATCCACTTTGTCAAGATTTGAGAATTGATTGACTAACATTTCAAGTATTCTTTCTCCTTCAGGATTAATAACAAAAGTAGGTACATCTGATGCCTCAATTGTACTTGAAAATCCAGGAATTAATATTTCTTCATCATTTTGAGTAGGTGGAAGTTTTATTACCCCTTTATGTACATGGTAATAAATATTATCCACTGCACAATTTTGTGTGAAAAATGCAGCACTAATTAATCCAAAATTATATACTATGCAATTTACAGGACATCCACTATTTGCCAATTTTTGAATAAGTTGAGCCAGAGTATCCGAACCAAACTTCTTTGAATCGTGTTGTGTAGGCTAAGAAATTTTCTGCTTGGTAGATGCCACCATCGTCGTAGCCATCAGATATGGTCTCGATTGACATAGAAGTTGATAATTCATTCATGTTTTTCAAGAAGGATTTCGTGGGTGCTATAGTGATTTTGATACGTTTGGATTGTAAACGTTTGGAGAATTGAAGCATTGGGTTGATATGACCTTGAAGTGGAAATGGCAAAATTAAGCAATGAGCTTTGTGACTAGTCATTTTTTTTTTCTCAATGGATGGGAAAATCATGAAGTAAAAATGTGGTTCTTATAGTTTTTTTTTTGACAGAGTTAAAATGTCCGATTTGGATCAACATGTGCAACAACGTAAGAAAATTATATATAAGGGTTGATAATGAATTTATTCGAAAATGAAGAAATCGTCGTTCGTTAGACAATACCTATTGTGTTATGCACCTTGTATGTTGGTTAAGAAATCAAGATTAAATTTTCAACTACATATAAGTATTCATCATAAATGCATCAATTACCTGAAAATATAATTTTACTTAATATGTAAAGGTGCAAGAGTTACGTGTGAAATGCTTAAAAAATATTTGATCTATCGGCTAAGTGGTTTAATTAGTCACTAACCCCATCACTTAATTACTCTTATGTAATCCATCACTAATTAATGTTTCTAAAATACTAGTGAGGCACGGACTAATTAAATTTTTGATTGTTCGATATTTTTTTTTAGTTTTCAAATTTTAACCAATGATTATTATTCACTCTTAACTTTATACATAAATTTTCGTCAATTAAGTAATTTTAGTCTTCTAAAATACTTGATTTTTATAAGTGAAATAGCAATTTTATTTTTCTTAAAAGAGAGTACATAAAGAATTTTTTTTAATAAAACTTGATTTCCTTCTATTCATCATTTTAATAAGTTTTTATTTATATATTTAATAGATGAATCTCATATGCACTTTTGTCTTATTTTCTCTTTAATTTTTCTTATCACATCGCAACATTAATATTTTGACAAATTTAAAATTTTCCTTTTCCTTTTGATTATCTACCCTTTTTAATCTGTTTTCCTATTAATAAACGAATAAAAATGAGAGAAAAATCAGAAAAGAAAAGAAAAAAATAAATAGAATAGTTGGATAAAAAGTTATCCAAAAAATAAAAGAATATTTGCCATAGAAAGATGGCAAGTCAACATTTTAGAATCACTGCTTAAGTTTAGTTAATTAAAAAAAAATCATAAAATGATATTATTTCTATAAATATAAGTATATCTCTAAATATGCTTCTATTAATAAATATTATTTTTAATAATTAATATAATTTTGAACAATAATTTTTGCATTAGCTTATTTTAAGTAGCACAAAGTCTCTAAATATATACCTACTTGACTTTTCATTTTCAGTGTGATAGTTATTCCAAATATACCAACTTAACTATCCATCCTCCAATATAATTATTCTAAATACCTGCTTAACTTTTCTCTTCCACTTTAATAGTCGTTTATTTTATAAAGAAATATTATTTGCGGTTAGTAATTATAGATATTTCTATCATTTGTGAACATTTTTTTTAATTTCTATTTACCTTATTTTTAAAAATTGAAGAGTCTAAATATAAGCTTTTATTCAATAGTAAAGAATCATTTTTTTAAATCTTTATAACATAAAACCTTTTATTATTCTTTTATAATTGTTCATTTAATACTTATTTTATGTATTTTAAGCATAATATCTAACAAAAGTATTTTTTCACTTTTTTGCAATGAAGGAAAATGATAATTCTATATCACCAAGAATTATTTGCAGAATAAAAATCATGTATCACCATTTCCTTTTTCTAAAGAAGTAACATGCCGAGAAATTACTTTAATTTTTTATATTCAGCTGAAGTAATCTTTGAAGTCTTCAAATTATATGTAGCTCATCTACTATAAATAATTATTTTGACTTTAAAATAAGTCGTTTCAAAAAGGTTCTAAGTGGTGTTTGTCTAGTGATGCAAAAATTAAACTATAAGAAGATCTTATGATTCGATATATGAGAAATTATATAGGTGCAAGAATCGATAGCTTCATATGAATTAACAGTTTTGGATAGTAAAATGAATTGTAGTGTGAATGTCCAATACCTATCTGTTTGACTAATTGAGAGAATTAACGGAAATCTGAAATCTTCGATAATCCAATGTCATCCATCAAATGTGTTTATGCAAATATCTATTTTAAACCTTTTTACGATATAAATTGAAAATATCAATAAAAAATACATTAAATTAAATTAGTTATCTCATTCGATATTCGATGCTCATTCAAATAAATTTCATGTGTAAACAAGTATCTTATTTAAGGATAATATTGTTTGATAGGCTAAATTAGATTCTAATTGACATGAACTTATACAAGTACATATAGATGAAGAAGTGGAAGAACATACGATATCATAAATTTTCATAGCTCACGCATATCCTTGCCATATCATATATCACAAATTATTATTTTTGGCTAAATGCATAACTGGCAAGGATTTGAAGTTAATTAACTTATACAATTGTATACATTATATAACTCCCCAAATGGTTTTTAAGTTCTCCATTATCATATGGAATAAGTTATCCATTATTTACTCATTTATGGTGAATTAAATAAGGAAGAACGTGACATTTCATTGGTCTTTATTGGAAGAAAAATACTTTAAGGATATATATTAAACTTAATTAAGAGAATTCAATGAGTGATTGTTGAGCTTTTTACATAGAATATAAATAAGAAAAATAGAAAAATATGTCGAAAAAAAGATAAATGTTAATGGTGGTCTTAGAGAGGTGTCACATCACATTTTCTATATTCAACTTTATATATATACATATAGAGAGAGATATTTTTTATTTTGAACTCATACATTTTAAGTTCTGACCCTACTTCAAATTTTAATAATATTTAAAGTATGTTCAGGACAATTGTAACACAAAATTTGCGTCTAAAAAATATTTCAAGACAATCAAAATAATATTATTTTTGTCTCAATTTATATGACTCATTTTTTAGTGCGTCTCAAAAAGAATTGCACATTTCTACTTTTAGTAGACCACAAATTTTTTAAAAAAATTCTTTAACTTTGTGTCAAATCAAACTAAGTCAAATAAATTGAGACAGAAATTATGTGATAAATTTGTATTTAATTTGTTGAAGTTTGTTATTTAAACACTTGACAACAATATTTGATATAAGTCATCAAATCTATCACGTAAACTATGTGATAAATTTGTTGACGTATGCCATTTGAACACTTAACTAACATTTGATTGATCCTTACATTAACTTGATAGTCAATTATAGTGTCGGAGTCAGAAATTTTATGAAGAAAGTCTAAAAATAATGATATGTGTCTGTCAAAATAAAATAAAAAATATTGTGTCATTTGAGAATCAAACTTGGAACTCCTTAATTTAAATGAATACCTATTATCACTACACCAAAAACATAACTTTTGTTAAAGGTGTCTAACTTTAAATATATATCTTTTAAATGTAGAATTTAACATATACATACAATGTAATTTGTTGATGAAGGATGTTCAGCTGGACACCTTGGGATAGCTATAGCTACGCCCCTCACTTTCATGTGATATGTTTTTATTTTGTCCTTGATTTTGATCACTTTACGTACCATATTATTTGACACATGTACATTGACATGACTCTTGAGCTAATGAAGTGCGTTTTAAAACTCAACTAGATGGACTAATTTAATGAAATTTAACATTAAATTCACATACGATGAACTTAAGTAACAAATTTAATTATATTAATCTGTAATATTTAATTCAGATTAATATAATTATTTGAATTTAAACGTAATTTAATTATTTTACGAATTTAAATTCAGTAATTAAAATTTGAATGTCTACACTCTACAACAAGACATTACAAAAAGGCATCTTCTACACACATACATGGCAAAATTCTTAATGATAGAATAATCGTTTTTTAGAAACATTTTGGATTATTGTAGCTAGGGGTATACATGGCCGGGTTGGTTTGGGTTTTTCAAATATCAAATCAAACCATTTGTGTCGGATTATTAAATCTAAAAATCAAACCAAACCAATAAAACTCGGGTTTTTCAACTTCGGGTTTTTTCANCATGGCAAAATTCTTAATGATAGAATAATCGTTTTTTAGAAACATTTTGGATTATTGTAGCTAGGGGTGTACATGGCCGGGTTGGTTCGGGTTTTTCAAATATCAAACCAAACCATTTGGGTCGGATTTTTAAATCTAAAGATCAAACCAAACCAATAAAACTCGGGTTTTTCAACTTCGGATTTTTTGGGTTTTTGGGTTTTTTCGGATTTTTCCGGTAAAGTATTCATACAAACATATAATTTACATGTACTTGAAATATTTCTTTAGTCCTACCAAAATACAACTATCTAAGGTGTTTCTTAAGAAAATAACACAAATATTATATGAGTAATGATACTAAAATATCCAACAAAAAAAAATAATAATAAAATCGTGTAAAATAAATATTTCAAATTAACAGTCATAATGAAAATGATCATAATTTAAAAGTACTTAATCATGCTAAAATAAATTTAATAAGTATTAGTTACATGACTAAATATCAAAGGAAATTAAAATTAGATTATGTATTTGAATAAACCAATGTAAAACCAAAGAACAAATATTCAATATTATTATCATTCTTAGTGTTGAATTGATTTTCTTTTTGTATTAATATTAATTTGATTTTGATTTAAGCTTTATTATAATTATTTACATCTGTGGACTATAATCTTTATTGAACCATTCAGAATTCTAAGTTTCAAACTTGAAACAATATATTAAAAGATAAAAACTATGAAAAAGTATAAAAAAAATAAGTAATATTTTTATGTATAAAATAAAATTTTAAAATTATATATATAATGTCGGGTTGATTTAGTCTCAGGTTGGTGTTTTTAGTTAAAACCAAACCAACCCAAATATAGTCGGGTTTTTTTCCCCAATACCAAACCAAGTCAAACCAATCACTAGTTGGGTTTTTTTTCTCGGTTTGCAGTTTGGTTCGATTTTCGATTCGATTTTGTACACCCTAATTATAGTTGTTCCCTTCAAATCATGTGACCTGCTTATGTCACTGCATAATAACATACTCAGTGAAAACTCATAAGTAGAGTTTAGAGAGGGTAGAATGTACGGAGACTTTGCTACTACCCCCTGAAAGTAGAGATGTTGTTTCTAAGAAACCCTCGGCTAGAGTCAAGAAGAAGGAGATTGTGAAGAAAATATAGAAAGTAACAAGGAAACATTGCAAAGTCTACCAAAAGGAAGCAAAGGAAACAACAAAATAATGCAATAATTGAAACACAATAAACAACATACTAGGACAGATTACTGAAAAGAAGAATAAACAATGCTAAATATAAAAACAAGATTTACAATAATACAACTAATACAATGACAAACACCAACTACCTAAGCAAGACGACTCTACACTATTATATCTACTAATCTACTGCCATAATACGTGTCCTCCACACCTTTCTATCTAAGGTCATGTCCTCGATAACTTGAATTTGAATTATATCATGTCTTATCACCTCTCCTCAATACTTTTTCGTCCTATCCTTGTCTCTCCTCGTATCCTCTATAACCAACCTTTCACACTTCCTCACTAGTGCGTCTACGAATCTCCTCTTCATATGACCAAACCAACTTAGTCACACTTCCCTCATTTTATCCATCATGAAAGTAACACTACAATCATGGAAAAAGTTATCTTGCGATTTATCTCAATCAAACCTGAAATAAATATTAGAGCATAATTCATACACGGCGGAAGCATGGTCATGAATCATAAAACTTACCTGATGACCGATAACATAAATTAACATGAAAATCAGAAAGCACAACTAACATGTTGAAGCTTTCGAAAATCTCATTTAGAGCTTACAAATTCATGGATTTTTGGTGATATGGGATTCCGATGGATTTTTGATCGAAATTTTTTATAGGCGCCTGTTAAGACCTTATTAATGACGTGAGTTGGTACGAAGGGGGAAACGTCCGCATTTTCAAGTTCTAACCAGACTTTTATTTTCACTGCTCTACTGAAGAGGGGAAAAGAAAAGTTTACAAAACACTCTTGGCAATTAGGAACCATCAATTGTCATAAAGGACAATCAATAACAATTAAAAGCCAACATTTTTGTTCTTTTCTTTTAAGAATATTTTACTTCTTTAAGAAATCAACAAAAGCGTTTTTGCTTCTCAAAATAATAATATCAATTATTTAAGAGCAAATAATTCATTTCTTGTAGAAGATCAGTATAAATTACTTCTTCCAAGATCTTTTCTTTTGTTTTTCAAATTCTTGATTAATTAATCAGGCATAGTATGACCCTCAGATTTATCATATGAGGCTTCCAATTATGATATTGATTCACAAATAAATGAATTATCATCATCATATCACAATAAATAATAAATTATTTCACTAAAATCTGTAATTGCATTCCTCGATTTAATTTTGAAATCCACCAAATATCTAATTTAATTCCTCATGTTAGAATTACCGAACTACCAATCAATCAAATCAATTCTTTTGTAAATTTACTTTATTGATTAACTAATTAATTCTTTATTATATACTTAACGTATTTCACATAATGGATATAAAATCCACCTGCATGGTTTTCACGTGAAAACTTATAAGTAATCATAAAGGGGTGCCTTCTATTTCAAATCTGAGATATGATTCTACCAACTAATTGTATTTCACTGATGTGATTTGTCATTCTCAAATCTATTAGAAATACTCACCTTTTAATAGAGTAAAATAATAAATCAAACTACATAGATTATAATAACTATATCAAGATTAAGAGTACAAGTACATGTATTGAACTAGAGAAGTGGTTTATAAATATCCAGAGCACAAACGAACATCTCTACTTGGCCTGTTCAATACATACATTATATACTAGCACAAGAAGTTGGAATATGTCCACCCCCATAATTAAGATCAAATTATTTAATCTTGTGCTACAATCATCAAGATATTTATCCCACTTCTTCTTTAATTGTGAACATTAATTTATAATTTATAACAACCGATAATTTTAATCTCCCGTGCATGAGTTTAAATAACTCCATACACAAAAAATCATCTCCTATATAAATAAAGGACACGCATATTAACACAATGATCTATTCGAATAAAAACTTTATTATGTATAGAAAAATGAAATAAACCGTCTTTACAAGAGATTAAAATGTAATACTACAATTTAACTACATGATTAACAGTATAACCCAATAATAAATTCATCCTAAAATTATTCCTCAATTAATTATCCCTTATCTCTAATACCAAACGATGAAACGAACCAAATGAACTAAAACTATAAGATCAGCATTTTCACTACACTATTTTCCCATCCTCAAAACTCTCCTCTTCATCAATTGTGAAGTTGCAAAAGAAATGACTACACACAAAGCTCATTGCTTGATTTTGCCATATCCATATCAAGGTCATATCAACCCAATGCTCCAATTCTCCAAACGTTTACAATCCAAACATGTTGAAATCACTATAGCAACCACAAAATACTTGTTGAAAAACGTGAAAGAATTAACAACTTCAGTGTCAATCGAGGCCATATCCGATGGCTATGACGATGGTGGTCGCGATCAAGCAGGATCTTTCGTGGCCTATGTTACACGATTCAAAGAAGTTGGTTCGGATACTCTGTCTCAGCTTATTCAAAAATTAGCAAATAGTGAATGCCCTGTAAATTGCATAGTATATGATCCATTTCTCTCTTGGGTTGTTGAAGTGGCAAGAAAATTTGGATTAGTAAGTGCTGCATTTTTCACACAAAATTGTGCAGTGGATAATATTTATTACCATGTACATAAAGGGGTAATAAAACTTCCACCTACTCAAAATGATGAAAAAATATTAATTCCTGGATTTTCATGTCCAATTGAAGCATCAGATGTACCTAATTATGTTATGAAAATTGAAGGACCAAAAATACTTGAAGTGATGGTAAATCAATTTTCAAATCTTGACAAAGTGGATTGGGTCCTAATCAACAGCTTCTATGAGTTGGAGAAAGAGGTAACATATTTTTGGTCGTTTTGGTGCTTCTTCGGTCTTTTTAACCTTTTATATAGATGTTTAATCGAAGTTACATAAAAAATGAACTGACAAAATCATATGTTCATAAGGTTGTTATAGTTTTCATAGTAGCAAGATTTTATGATTATGACTATATATTGAATGTCTTTCTTAAAGGGGGTGTGTGACGACTATTTCTTTTTAAAATAAATGTTCTAAAAGAAACTTTTAATACATGTTAGAAAGGAGTATTAGAAAAAAATAATTCAAGATACATCTTATTTTGCTTGTATTGTTTGTCATGTAGATAATTGATTGGATGTCCAAACTTTATCCAATAAAGACAATTGGACCAACAATACCATCAATGTACTTAGACAAGAGACCACATGATGACAAAGAGTATGGTCTTAGTATCTTCAAACCAATGACAAATGAATGCCTGAATTGGTTAAATCATCAACCAATTAGCTCAGTGTTGTATGTATCATTTGGAAGTTTTGCCATAGTAGAAGCTGAGCAAATGGAAGAATTGGCATGGGGTTTGAAGAATAGCAACAACAACTTCTTGTGGGTTGTTAGGTCTACTGAAGAATCCAAACTTCCCAAGGACTTTTTAGAGGAATTAACAAGTGAAAAAGGACTAGTGGTGCCATGGTGTCCACAATTACAAGTGTTGGAACATGAATCAATAGGATGTTTTCTGACACACTGTGGGTGGAATTCGATTCTGGAAGCAATTAGTTTGGGAGTGCCAATGGTGGCAATGCCACAATGGACAGATCAACCAACAAATGCAAAATTTGTGCAGGATGTTTGGGAAATAGGTGTTAGAGCCAAACAAGATGAAAAAGGGATAGTTAGAAGAGAAGTTATTGAAGAATGTATAAAATTAGTGATGGAAGAAGAGAAAGGAAAATTGATTAGGGAAAATGCAAAGAAATGGAAGGAAATGGCTAGAAATGCTGTGGATGAAGGAGGAAGTTCAGATAAAAATATTGAAGAATTTGTTTCCAAGTTGGTTACTATATCCTAAGTATGAAATTAAATAAGAGTCATAAGAAATAATTAATAAGTTGATTTGTGTTTTGCAATAATTAAGGTTTAATCATGTATTTTTCCCGTGAATTTATGAAATTACTATTCGTGTCATATTTCAATTCTCAAATACATGTATCTGGCACATCCAAATATATATATCTCGAATACATAAAGTCAAAATTAAGGTTAGGTGTGTCTGTGAGATTTCGGGCATAGGCTGGAGGGGTACTTATGCATTTTCCCGTAATTTATTTCAGATACATTAAATTTATTTCAACAAACAAATGCAAAACTTGTGAAAGATGTTTGGGAAATAGGTGTTAGAGCCAAACATGATGAAAAAGGATAGTTAGAAGAGAAGTTATAGAAGAATGAATAAAACTAGTGATGGAAGAAGAGAAAGGAAAATTAATTAGGGAAAATGCAAAGAAATGGAAAGAATTGGCTAGAAATGTTGTGGATGAAGGAGGAAGTTCAGATACAAATATTGAAGAATTTGTCTCCAAGTTGGTTATTATATCCTAAGTAATTAAGAAGTTAATTAAGAGCCATAAAAAAGTAATTAAGAAATAAATTTGTATTTTGTAATTTATTTTTCTTATTGAAGTACCAAAGTTTGACCTGAATCTTCCTAGTATTCTCCTCTTTCTATTTTTTAAATAGCAAACAACACAAATTTCACTAGTTTAGGATTAATTACTTGTCTGCATGTGAGCTTTTGATATTATAATTTGTGTCATATTTTGATTCCTAGATATATGTATCTGACATATTTAGAATATCTCCGATACATACTAAGCAGAAACATCTAATTATGTGTATTTAAATATGAAATGTAACCGAAACACATCAATTTTGAAAGCAAATTAATTATGCCTATAACGATGGTAGAGTATTTCCCATATCTTTGATCCCAAAAAAAATCCAATAAACTCAATATTCTTCCCATTCATTTGGCATCAGAAATCTTTCCATTGTTTCTTCCCTGAATTTCTTCTCCAATTCTTTTCTAAATTTCTTTTCATTTTTTTCTAGCATCATAAATTATTTTCTCATAGATACATATAATATTAACTCAAATACATGTATGTACACTTTATAAGATACATAAACATTTATATTAGATATAGGGGCGGATCTACGTTGTAGGTTTTGAGTGCTCAAGCATCCATTAATCTCGACGCGTAACACGTGAAATTAAACAGAAAATATTTAAAACTAAAATATTGAATAGTTGAGCACCCACAAGCAATAAGTCGTGATATTTGCTTTGGTTCTGAAGCTGAATTGTTGGCTCCCAACATGTGAGAACCATGATCTTAAAATTCTGGATCCGTCACTGATTAGATATATGTGTATATTTTGTCAAATACATATCTATATTTTATCAAATACATATACATCTACACTACATCAAAAATAATTTTTAGCGGCAATTAATTAACGGCAATTAGCAATCTTTGTATATGTCTCTAATGCCTTTAGTGACACTGGATTTAATGACACTTAACTAACGCCGGTAAAGACATTAGCATTCTTTATTAATGTGTCTATTTATTGTGGTTAAAAGTTATTTTTATTGTAATGCTAATCAAATACATATTTTGACCACCGACTCTTCTTCTCTTCCCTTTGTCTCTCTCCTCTCCGGCTAGATACCAACACCACCTCGCTGCTCGTCTCGTCATTTATGAATTAATTAAAATGAGTAAATTATTCTTAATTAGATCAACTAAATTAGGCCCTAATATTATTGGGAAAAAGGTCTGAAATATATTTGAACTTTGACTGAAATTGCTGTAATAATACCGAACTTTGGAAAAGACCTTTTACCCCCCTGCACTTTTTAATAGTGTATTTTAAAGGTATATATATGTCCACGTGGACAACATAAATATTGCATCATTATAAATAGTAATGTGTCCACATTACGCATATATACCTTTAAAATACACTATTAAATAGTGTAGGGGATAAAAGGTCATCCATAAAGTTTGGTATCTTAACAACAATTTCGGCCAAAGTTAGAATATTTTTCAGACCCTTTTTCCAATATTATTTGATATGTTAGGGGAAGCTAGAGAGAGGGAGGTAGACGGATGATAAGTAATTCGTTAATTAAGTAATAATAAGAATATTTTTGGATTAAACTATTGACGATAATAGCATTTTAGATCAAATTATTAACTAGGAATATTTTTATTTAATTTCACATAGTTTAAGAGCATTTTTAACCCTTTTACATAAATTCAGTTATATCAGTCCGTAATTTTTATTGGGAATAATATGATCATTTGAATTTAAGATGCAATCCAAATATTTTATGATTTAAATTCAGTAATTAAAAATAAATGTCTACAAAAAGGATGACAAAAGGCATCTTCCAAATAAATAGACTACACATGCATAGATGACCAATTAATGATATAATAATCGTTATTTTAGACATCATTTTGGATGATATGACCTGCTTATGTCACTGCACATGTTGGCAATCTCGTTTGATTAGAAACGAGTTATACAAAATTAATAATTTCGAAATTAGTTATTCCTTATCCCTCAAACCAAACAAGTATGTAAACTCGATCAACTAACTATAAGAAGAGCATTTTCACTACACGATTTTCCCATCCTCAAAAACTCTCGTCTTCTTCCTCTGGTGAAGTACTTAAGAAGAACGAAAACGATTTTCTACAAACTATTGAAACGATTCTATTAGTCAGGTACAACTTTAGACTAGATTTGATGTTTCAGATAGTCACTTGACTAATTGTTATTATCTTAGAGAGGCAATTTTTCCTTTTTATTTCAATTTTCAAATGTGAAACTTATGATATAGTTCGTATTTTTAACCTATGATTACATTTTTGCAGCCATCAATTGTGAAGTTTCAAAAGAAATGACTACACACAAAGCTCATTGCTTGATGTTGCCATATCCATTTCAAGGTCATATCAACCCAATGCTTCAATTCGCCAAACGTTTACAATCCAAACGTGTTAAAATCACTATAGCACTCACAAAATTCTTTTTGAAAAACATGAAAGAATTGCCAACTTCAGTGTCAATCGAGGCCATATCCGATGGCTATGATGATGGTGGTCGCGATCAAGCAGGATCTTTTGTGGCCTATGTTACAAGATTCAAAGAAGTTGGTTCGGATACTCTGTCTCAGCTTATTCAAAAGTTAGAAAATTGTGGATGCCCTGTAAACTGCATTGTATATGATCCATTCCTTCCTTGGGCTGTTGAAGTAGCAAAGAATTTTCGATTAGTTAGTGCTGCATTTTTTACACAAAATTGTGCAGTGGATAATATTTATTACCATGTACATAAAGGGGTAATAAAACTTCCACCTACTCAAAATGATGAAGAAATATTAATTCCTGGATTTTCAAGTACAATTGAGGCATCAGATGTACCTTCTTTTGTTATTAGTCCTGAAGCAGAAAGAATACTTGAAATGTTGGCAAATCAATTCTCAAATCTTGACAAAGTGGACTGGGTCCTAATCAACAGCTTCCATGAGTTGGAGAAAGAGGTAAGACAATTTTTGGAGTTACATAAAAAATGAACTACTAGTCGTTTTGACTAAATCTTATGTCGTTTTGATTTGAATACCCCTAATGAAAATTCTGACTGGACCACATGATAAGTCAGACTTCATTTTCTAGTCACCTAAGTTATTGTACAGAATAATCATATAGTTACATGAAATCTTATTCTGTTTTTATTGTTTGACATGTAGGTTATTGATTGGATGTCCAAGATTTATCCAATCAAGACAATTGGACCAACAATACCATCAATGTACTTAGACAAGAGACTACATGATGACAAAGAGTATGGTCTTAGTATCTTCAAACCAATGACCAATGAATGCCTAAATTGGTTAAATCATCAACCAATTAGCTCAGTGGTGTATGTATCATTTGGAAGTATAACCAACTTAGAAACTGAGCAAATGGAAGAATTAGCATGGGGTTTGAAGAATAGCAACAACAACTTCTTGTGGGTTGTTAGGTCCACTGAAGAATCCAAACTTCCCAAGAACTTTTTAGAGGAATTAACAATTGAAAAAGGACTAGTGGTGTCATGGTGTCCCCAATTACAAGTGTTGGAACATGAATCAATAGGGTGTTTTCTGACACACTGTGGGTGGAATTCGACTCTGGAAGCAATTAGTTTGGGAGTGCCAATGGTGGCAATGCCACAATGGACAGATCAACCAACAAATGCAAAATTTGTGAAGGATGTTTGGGAAATGGGTGTTAGTGCCAAACAAGATGAAAAAGGGATAGTTGGAAGAGAAGTTATTGAAGAATGTATAAAATTAGTGATGGAAGAAGAGAAAGGAAAATTGATTAGGGACAATGCAAAGAAATGGAAGGAAATAGCTAGAAATGCTGTGGATGAAGGAGGAAGTTCAGATAAAAATATTGAAGAATTTGTTTCCAAGTTGGTCACTATATCCTAAGTATGACATTAAAAAAGTCATAAGAAATAATTAATAAGTTGATTTCTGTTTTGCAATAATTAGGGCTTAATTATGTATTTTCCCGTGAATTTACAAAATTACTGTTGGTGTCAAATTTCAATTCTCAAATACAGGTATCTGGCACATCCAAATATATATATATCGAATACATGAAGTCAAAATTAGATGTAATTTATTTCAGATACATTAAATGAAAGAGATTTGCATATTTGAAATTTGCAGTTTAATTGTAATGAAATTTTTTGGACTAGTGTTATTTTGATGTTATGTAATGTACAATTTGTTTGCAAAATTTTATCTTATTTGTTAGCCTAAAAATGTTGTATTAGAAGTTTGACAAGATATGCAAAACATCTTGCAGCATAAAACCAGAAATCAGTACTCCATGGCCAACAGTAATATCAACTACTGTGCTGGAATATGTCTGGTCAACACAAGTCCAACAGGTTCAGCATAAGACAATTGTGAGCTTTGATAGAAGAAGTAGAGAGGACATTTCGATTTGGAGCGTATGCGTTTTTTAGGTTAAAAGGTTTGCAGATGAAGGCTGGGTTAGAATATTTGGGTAAGTTTACGGGTGGGTATATTGAGTTTAATTAATAGTTAGGGTAGCCAATAGAATAGTGACACGTCATTAATGAATTTGCTAATTGAGGTTATCATTTAGGTTGTTAAAGATAAGGGCAAAATAGAGCCAAAAGGTTGACGTCAAGGGTACTTTAGGCACGAAAAGTAGAAGAAGGGTAATTTTGTACTATTGCACATAGTTGAGGGGGATTTTAGGCCATTTTCCATTAAATATAAGTGAATTCATATGTGTGTGATACACGGACTCTCTCACTCATCTATCTCCTATCCTGCTTGCCTCTCTCCCTCTCTAACTTGCTTCCTCCTTATATATATTTGTATTTCAGAATGTATCACGAATGCACACTACAACAAAAATAACTTTTAGCGGCAATAAATAGACATATTAATAAAGAGTGCTAAAGTCTTTACCGGCATTAGTTAAGTGTCATTAGATCTAATGTCGTTAAAGGCTTTAGGGACATATTCAACGAGTGCTAATTGTCGCTAAAAATACATATTTAGCGGCAATTGAGCTATTGCCGTTAATTAATTGCCGCTGAAGATCATTCTTGATATAGTGGCATTTGGTATGTCCCTATATCACAATATATCTATATATAATACGCCATAATGCAAAGATTTTTATAATATTTAGTTACATTGTAACTATCTTGTTAACTTTCAACCAAAATGAGTACTTCTTTTAAAAAATAAATATGTCATTGTATGAGCTATTTATTACTCATTCCTTTTGAATTTGTTAATCTGATTTTGATCTGACACATAGTTTACAAAAGTAAATTAGATTTTCAGAAAAAACATTAAGTGATACTTGAAGTTGTCCTAGATTTTCAAAAAGACACCTTAACTTTGCGTGCGTCCTATTACCCCACAAAACATTCAAAATCACAATAAATACACATTTTTTACACAATATTTCCACTTTGGACAAAAATATCCTTTGAATGTGCAATTTCTTAAAAACAAAAAGTCGGACCCATTATTGATGTATTGAAGGATGCTTTGGTAATTTCCTATGATGAATTCGTTTTGTTTGTTTCTTTTAAATTTATTTTACTATACTAAATAATTGTATAAAATATTATGAATCATGATAATTAATTACTTAAATATTTAAAAGATATAAAAATATATAAAAGATCTGATTGACTCTTCAAATTTTACCGGTGACACATAAATTGGGATAAATGAAATAATATATATTATTTGAAAATTTCTTAGAAAGTACTATAAATTACAGTAATTAACA